>NC_080565.1:29526365-29852115 GCF_030253575.1 Rhododendron vialii | reverse complement strand
ACTTCAATTTGAGTGAGACGGCTGTAAAAAAACGTGTGAATATCTTTAGTCCATAACCTTTGTACAAATCACCGCATTGTTATAATTAAACTGCAAAAGAAAAACTGGCCTTCTGAAGAAGATGTAATGATGACATATATTTATTTGATGTTAGTTTTGCTACAGTTCACCAAAAAAAACACAGACAATTCCGAATAAAATATAAACAAATTTTTTGAGTGATTGAGAGACAAAAAGAAATGTCAGAAACAAATTAACATGAGAAAGGAGATGCACCTGAAATGTTAGTAGAAAGATAAGATAAACCTTATTGTCCTCTTACAGCTAGATATAGGCTACAGGCAGAGGTTCCTTAATTACGTATTAACCTTGTGCTTATGTAAATTAAACTGTCACATCAATTAAAGATTAATAAAATTGATTAGATCAAATCCAACGATTAATTAAATATAAGAAGGAACTCTAATTAAGAGACATTCATGGTGATTAATAGAGATAGAGGTAGGGATTCTAAATGTCTTCCAACTAACAAAACATATTGCGACAGTTTCCATCACATAGTAAAACCTCAATGGACTATCTATCTATCTAGTTTTCTCACTTACTAATTTATAACATCCTAATGACTCTGCTAAAGAGTAACATATACTTCGGGTTCGCGAGCTTAATCAAACCGAATACTGTCTGGTTTAGGTTATGCTCATTTATTAAATGAGCCTAAAATTGAGGTTCAGGTTCATCTTGTTTAGCACCCGAATCGAATTCAAACGAGTCTTTGCCGAGTCAAGCCTCAAACAGTTCACGAACGGCTCGACTCATTTGCAGCCCTTTTGATAACAGTAAAACTTTTATTTGCAGTGAGATTGGCCCAACATTCCTGAACCAAGTCTGCAATCCGGTATATATTACCAAACTTGGGCCTTCTAGATGGGCTATTGCTTGATCTACCTTGTAACCTGTAAGCCTGCCGAGAAAACAGGCCCACAACATCTAAGAGTTTTTTTTTTTTGAAAACATCATAATATATACAAAAAAAAACAGTTAAGTAGGAACATCAAAGTCAAGAAGACATTGGAGCTCAGGCGGAATACAACCTGAAAAAACAAAGTTCCTATTGAGACAATTTGTTGCCAACCAATGTGCTACTCTATTTTTTTTCCTAGGACACCACAAGAAAGACCACTTCCTGGTACTAGCCCAGCCTCTGATATCTTCAACCATAGCTCGAATGTCCCAAGGACCACTGACATTGGGATGATTGAAACAATTGACCAATTCCAAGCAATCTGATTCAAAAATAACTTGAAAGAGGCCCAAATTCAAAGCAGCTCCACAAGCAATTCTTAAAGCCCATGCCTCTATTGCAATTGCTGAAGCAGCCATCGTTTTTCCGGACCTCCAGTGTTGAGCTACTCCACCATAGTCTCTGGCGATCACGCCAAAGGCAGCTAGGCTGCAGGAGGATTTGTACTCTCCGTCACAATTGAACTTCAGCACAGAAGAAGGAGGTGGGGACCAATTCCTTTCCAAGATTTGCTGGGGAGGGCTGACCTTTGGACTCCTGAAAATTGCTAATAAGTAATCACGATTCGCCTTTGTTGCTAATTCAATGATCTCCACAGGATTGGGATACTTTGCAGAGAAAATGTAAGCAGTCCTAGCCTTCCAAATGGCCCAACACACCTGAAAGATGGCAGCCATGGTTTCCAAAGTTGTTTCCTTAGCCATATTGCCACAAAGTAGCTCCTCCATCCATTTGATAGCAGAAGATGTATCATGGTCCGTAGTCCAGTATGTTTTCCCACTCCCGAACCACACCGCCCTTGTCTAAGGACAATGAAAAAGGGTGTGCTCAATAGTTTCAGGTTCACTCTCACAGATAGGACAAATTGGGGAAGGGGCACATTTTCGCTTGAACAGATTGGCTTTGCATGCAACCCAATTCTTAACCACTTTCCACATGAAATGACAGACCTTAGGCATTGTGGGGACAGACCAAAGTTTCTTCCACATAGATTTGGAAGGAGAATGAGAGGTTGAGGCCTGTTCTGGATTTGCTGAGACATTGTTCTTATATTCTTGATTGTAGCCAGATTTCACTGTGTATTGCCCTGACTTATTATGAGACCAAATGCGTTTGTCCTCTTTCTTCATCAAGTTTATTGGAATTAAGGATATTGCTTTCATTTCTTCTGCCGAAACACATACAGATAGCCTTCCCAAATCCCACGCTTGAGTGTCTTGATTGATAAAGTCTGCCAATTTGTTCCAATTACAATTTGGGGGAGGGATACTTTGAATTCTGCACTGGGGGAGGTTGCAGACCCAAACATCAGTCCAGAATTGAACAGACTTTCCATTGTCAATACTCCATCTTAAACCTTCCTCCACAGCTTTTTTTCCAACCAACAAGCTGCACCAAACCCAAGATGGGGAATGCCCTTTCTTTGCCTCCCAGCATGAGGTTTTGGGGAATTATTTCCCTTTCAGAATCTTGGCCCAAAGAGCATTTGGGTTCTCACTAATTCTCCAGAACTGTTTAGCAAGGAGAGCATTATTGAAAGTTGCAAAATCTTTGAATCCTAGCCCAACCTCTCATTTTGGGGCATTCAATTTACTCCAAGCTCCCCAGTGAATACCAGACTTTGACTCAGAATTTTTCCACCAGAAGTTGCTAACAATAGAATTTAGACTGGAGCAAAGTGAAAGTGGGGCTTTGAAACACATGAAAGGATAGGCAGGAATATTCTGAATAACAGATTTAATAAGAGTTTCCTTGCTTGCATGATTAAGACTTTTACCTCCCCATCCTTGGACTTTTCATGTAACTTTATCGTTGATAAAACCCATAGCTTCCTTCTTTGATTTCCCCCAATCCGCAGGCAGACCAAGATACTTTGCTTTAGGGTCCATCTCTTGCATGCCAAGAATCCCCTTAATTGCATCCTTCACATTATCATTGGCATTTGCTGAGAAGTAAAGGCTTGACTTATGAACATTGATGGACAAGCCAGAAGCTTCACTGAAGCATGAGGCCAAATACTTGAAATTGGAACAGAAGGGAACTTCAGCTTCCAGGAAGACCATAGAGTCATCTACAAAAAGGAGATGAGAAACCACAAGGCATTCTCTCTTCATTTGTATACCTCTCAAGGACTTGTTTTGAATGGCTTTTTGAATTATGATAGAAAGCACATCCGCCACAAAGAGGAAGAGATATGGGGATAAAGGATCCCCCTGTCTAAGGCCACGATAAGGGATCACATTGCAAACTTGAGCCCCATTCGCATAGATAGAATATTTTACAGTGCACACACATTGTTTAACCCAATCAATCCAGACACTATCAAAACCCAAACGATCCAGGACTTTGAAAAGGAAATCTAAGCAAACTCGATCATACGCCTTGTTTAAATCAAGTTTAATGGCAACGTAAGCTGTAGGCCCAACCTTATTATGCTTAAGGTAATGAAAGACTTCGTGAGCGACAATGATATTATCTTGGATTTGACAACCAGGGATAAAAGCAGACTATTGCTTCGATATCAAACCATGAATAAAAGGCTGAAGACGATTTGTTAAAATTTTTGAAACAATTTTGTAAACAAAGCGGCAAAGACTGATAGGGCGAAGATGAGTCATAGATTCAGGATTGTTCACTTTAGGAATCAAGGTGTCATTTGTATGATTAAGCTCTTTATGCAACACACCATTCTGAAAAAAAGAATTCACAGCCTTGGTGATATCAGTACCCACAATTTCCCAATACTTTTGAAAGAAAAGGCCTGGAAAACCATCAGATCCTGGGGCTTTAAGAGGGCCCAGTTGGAAGGTAGCCAAACGAATTTCATCATCAAAGATAGGGCTAGTTAGAGAAGCATTAATGGCAGGAGTAACAATAGGATCAATTAAACTTAGCATGTCATCAAAATTTCTAGAGGGAGGGGCAGAATAAAGGGCTTGAAAATGAGATTTAATGATACCTGAGATATCCTTCTCCTCCGTTTTCCAATCACCATTTCCTTCTTTGAGCTTCACAAGTTGGATTCTATGCCACCGATGAATAGTAGTGAGATGGAAAAAGCGAGAGTTCTTGTCCCCCATTTGCACCCATTTTATTCTTGAACGCTGGTGCCAATACATGGCATCTTTTTGCCAAAGATCCTCCAGCTTACTCTTGATCACTTTCTCTTCCACTATAAAGCCAGGGTTAGGCCCAGCCTCAATCCTTTTCTGAATCTCCACCAACTGATCCTTGAGAACCGCAATTTGAAGACGAATATCCCCGAAATTCTGGTGATGCCAAATCTTCAACTTATCTTTGCAGCCCCTTAACTTCTTGCACACCTTTTCCTGACCAGACCCTGTACACTCTAAGGCCCAGGCTTGTTCTATTACTGGTTTACAGCTCTCCTCAGTTGTCCAAAAAGACTCGAAACGAAATGGTTCCTCTACTTTCTTCAAAGGGAAGACAGTATTCAGTAAGAGAGGGTTGTGGTCTGAACCAATTGCAGCTTCTACCAAAACGATGGCTTGGGGGTACAGCTCCCACCATTTAGCATTTGCAAAGGCGATATCTATCCTTTCCATTATAAAATCCCCACTTCCTCTATTATTTCTCCAGGTAAACCTTGGCCCTTAAATTCCAGGTCTACAAGGCCACAAGCAGCTGACATTCCCCTGAAAAGAGGCCAATCTTCACGGGTTGGGAATAATCCCTCCCATCTTGTCCCTAGTACTCAGAATTTCGTTGAAATCTCCCATACACAGCCATTGGAGTAGTTCTGATCGACCAATATACATGAGATCTTCCCAAACTTGTTCCCTCCCCTCTCTATTAGGGCAACCACAGATGAAAGAGGCTGCCCAGACATTGGAATTAAGCTTATCCGAAATTACTGTATGAACAATATTTTTGGTTGAAGTCTCGATATCAATCTCCACTTCAGTTTTCCACCATAAGGCCAGACCCCCTGAAAGCCTGACCGGATCAACATAACTACCAAAATCAAAGCCTAACCTCCGGCGGATGGTCTCCAAAGTGACCTTATTATTTTTTGTCTCCATCAGGAAGACAATGGAGGGGCGATTTTTACGCACTATATCACCTAAAGCCTGAATTGTCAAAGTACGCCCAACTCCTTGACATTTCCAAGTTAGGATTAGCATTGGGGGGGTGGCTGTTCCGGGCCAGCCACACGCCCTTTAGCTTCAGAGAACGGATCCAACATACTAGCTTCCATGAGAAGGCCAGTCTAAGAGTAGAACTCCCGATTTTTCATATCTTTTTATCCAGGAAATATGTGACATGTATACTAACTAATTAGAACTATTTTATATGTGTATTAAGATTTTGCAATTCATTATTTATATCTGTCGTAAAATATTTACCTATAGAATTCAGAAGTCTTGACATCTCCTAATTTCTTACTAAGTAAATGCTCATCACGAACTTAAAAACTTTCGCTTTCGATAAATTCTTCAAAAAATATCTGGCTGTTAATTTTAAGCTCCAAAGATATTAAACAATGGCCGATACATTGTATCCTTTGGATGGCATAGACGTTTTCATTTTCATTTTTCATGTTGCTCCTCTCACAATATCTGGAGTTCTTTGCAATTTTTATTAGCTGAGGAACTAGAATGCTATAAAGACCAGGCGAGAATTCTTCAATATTAAAACTATAGCTACGTGAAGTTAATTCTAAGTATGTAACAGAAGAAGTCGATTTGAATAGAACCAATACCACTAGGAATTTTCCTTAATTACATTTAATCTCCGAATTAAATTAATTAAATCTCTAAAATTGAAGATGACAGTTTTAACTAAGCACAATGGCAGAAACTTAGCTTATAGTAACTATTTATAAGATAGGTTTCGCACATTCATTTTAGAAATTGTACGGGAACAACCAAGTTAATTTCATCTTCTATCATTCTTTTCAGGTAAGTTTTCTTCTATCGAGAAACCATACTTAGTGAGATGGTTTGCTCATATCCCTCCTCTGTGGAGACCAAGGTTGGAATCCCACGAGGGGCGGGGTTTGGGGATTTAGGGCTATGGATAACTTCTGAGCCCCTCGTTGACTAACTTCCCACTAACTATAAAATATGGCCAAAAAAAATAAAAAATTCCTCTTCTATAATTCTTTTCAGTTTAGTTTTCTTCATCTTATTAATTTGTTCCTTACATCTCTGTTTTTCTTTCTAGGCATGAATATTTTGACAGTTAAGTTTTTACATTCAATCTAAAAATCAACTGTGTTTCGAATTCGCGGAGGGATTATTTGAGGTATAATCAGATCTCCCAAAAATAATTCTACCAATCTACTATCATGACTATACTTCCGAGGGACTTGTACATATTTTTGCGTAATTGCTAGCTAGGCCTAGGACCATGAAAAAGTAAATAACTTGTGTAATAATCCTCTGTTTGCTACCATCTGATAAAATATTAAGTTTCCTGTTAGAAAACAACAATGGAGGTTTTTGTATCATGCATTGAAATACTGTACTTTTTGTAGGAATAAATTGAAGCAAATTAAGATGGCGAGGGCGAGGGCGAGGGCGTTCTCCATATTAGTTGTTTTCCAATGTGTACTGCTTACTGTGCATTTTCTGCTCTTCATCAAGACATGCCATGCGAAGAATATCTCGAATATATATGTATTTGGAGACTCAACAGTTGACAATGGCGTCCAATGGAGTGATGAATTATCAGGAATGAATACATGTTACGGGCCTTATGGCATGGAATGCATATGGTATACCCCTTGCAGATACTCAAATGGAAGGACAGTTCCGGAAATGATAGGTAACTATCACCAACATCTTAGTCTTCCATTGATTTTATTTTTTTTCAAAAAGGAAGTAGATACTATATATTGCTTAGTCGTGGGAAAGAATATTACACAGTTTCCTTTTGACCCATTTCAAGTAATTAACAACGATATTCGTAAAATAAAATAGATAATTCTTTAATACCCTTTGTGCGCCACAGACATCTCTTCATATTTTGGGACTAAACAATGTCATAATTAACAACATTTTGCAGCTAACTCATTCGAATATTTAAGGATGCCAAAATCATTTGATGAATCGGGGTTATATCCTAAATTCGGAGTTACCTATGCATCTCCATCAGCAGGCATTCTTCCTGAGACCGGATGTGACGTTCCACTTTTTCAGTTAAAATAATAATATTATTATTATTATTTTTTAACGCAAATAATTAAATCTTTTATTTTTCTTTTCAAACTTTTTTGCTAAAAAAAAATATGTTGGCTGCTTATTTTTTTGGCATTAGTTACACGTATCGATTAAAATGCTAAGTTTGGTTAAACTGGGAATGGGTCCCCGCAAGTGATTAGTTAACGTAAAGAATAATGTTGGGTTGATTGTGTAATTAGACTAGATAAGTTTTAAGTTTGAACGTGGATAGTAGTTATTGGAGTGAGGAAACGTTTAAGGTAGGATTATATTTGTGAAGTGGGTGCTACAGCTTAAAGAGAAAATTGAGATAGGTTTTCTTTTGCTTAGACGGCGAGGTAGAAGCCGCGTGGTTTGATCGAGTTTGACTGCTAATCAGGTAATCAATATTCATCCTGTTTCATCTCTTTTTTTTTCGTTTGGTGGTGAATGAGTATCCATGACAGTAGGATTACTTGTTTATGAGGATTGGGTTACTGTATGAGAAAGAGAGAGAGAGGTGTGCGTGCATGTGTGTGTGCCGTGTGTGAATTAGGAAGGAGAAATTGGTGGTGGACAAATGGTGTGATGCTGCTACGTGGTTAGATGCGGGAGGTTCTACTGACTTGGTTTAGATCTAGGTTCATGTACATAATAAATGGTATTGCTAGGTTTGTATAGACATTATTATTATATTTCACATAGGCAGTGACTTCATACGTACGTTGCAATTTTGTACAGGTTAATTCTTTTTGCGCGTTCGAGTTGTATTATCTTTGGGCCCAGGTGAGTGGTTAAGCATGTGATCCCTTCTTTTGAAATTCTCTTGAGCCTATCGATTCTTTACAGTTTGTTATTGGTTGTGATTCGATGATAATTATTCCTACTCGTTGCTCTCATAGTTATTGGCAATTGACGTACCCTTTGGCATACAAGGTTCATTGATAAAAATTAATAGGATTGTTGGATTGCCCATATTTTTCTTGTTGCTCCATAATATTATTGTGACTCTGCAACGGCACGGAGAATAATTCTGGTGCAGGTGCCTCCGGCTCGCCGTTGTTCTATTTGTGTTGGGGACCATAGACTGTGTTGATATTTATTAAAGTCCAAGGAAAAGACCCGTGAGATATCGTGGTGACTTTGGCCACTAGGGAAAAGACTTGTGAAATACCCTGTGACTCTAGTGCTCAACGGATAGGGAAAAGACTTGTGAAATACCCTGTGACCCTATTCCGGATCGGCTTAGGGAAAAGGTCCCAGGCACCATCCTGTGGTGACTCTAAGTAAGGTGTTGGATCCAACGGGCGAAGCCCTGAGAAAATATTTGGCATTTGATACTTGGTGATTATGGTTCCCACTTTGGTTTAAACTCCCGGTTATCGTCGTTCATCATTCGGATATTATTGGACTCATTGTTTGGTATAATTATTGTGGTGATTTGATTATTGTTCATATTATTCATTAATCTGTATTCGTCTTGTGGATACTATTTGTTGAGCCATTGACTTCGTTAGTTTGTTGGTATTCTTCGTTGAACCGTCGACCCTCCTTAATTTGACACCATTTCTTTGGAACCCTCATTATCGTTCATTCAAAAGTATGTCACTTTATATCAAAGTTGTCAAATCCGTTCCGTACCGGCCGGTACCGGCCGGTACGTACCGTACCGGTGCGTAAACGGAACGCAAAAAGTCATGTTCCGTTCCGGTTGAAATACCGGCCTGTTCCGGCCAATACCGGGTGTACCGGACAATACCGGCCTGTTCCGGACATATTCCGGTGTTCCAGCCGGTACAAAATTACCCTCTTTTTTTTTTTTTACATTTTATTTATGTTTATACTTAAAATATGGTAGATATATATTAAATATATATATAAAATATTAATTGCGGTAAATCCGGAACGGTACCGGGATACAGCCCGGTACCGGTACGTACCATTCCAGTAGTGAAAACGGTACGCTGGCCGGTACGGTATTGACAACTTTGCTTTATATTATTACCCTTAGCATGCTTAACTACTCACTGAGCTCGTCAGCTGACGGATTTATTCCACATTATTTTTCAGGTTAGTTCATGGAGCATTATAGTGGACTCTGCGGCGTTGTCGGGACCTTGTGATTGGACCTCTAGGGTGTTTGCATTTTTATTTCTTTTATCGTGTCTAAATACTTTCGAACGTTTATTTATTAACTTCCGCACTTTTATTTCTTGGCAATTCTTGGGGAATTTGGAGATTCGAATATCGGATATTGTGGCCATCTTGTTATGGAAAAATATTGATTTTGGGTTTGCACATTTTGCTTTAATAAAATATCCAATTTTTACTTTATTTGGTTTAAGTTGCTAAAACTATTTTTTAATTAGGCTTCGTGTCCCATGATTGCTTCATGGTACACGGCCGGTCATGCTCCCGGATTTGGGGCGTGACACCGGAAGTGCATTAGTAAGTTGATCCCCTTCATTCTAAAGTTTGATATTAATAATATAAACGGCAGGTTCAAAATTTATTTTGGACATCACACCATGTTCACTAAATACCTCCACCTCCACCACAGCAGTTGTGCCCCAAAGCAGCACTACCACCACCATTTTCGCCACCACATGCAGCTAGCTGCTAGCAAAATATATGCCACCACATCCACCAGTTATGCACCACTGCCACCATCCCACCACCATTTCTCCACCACATTGCTAGCACATCCTCCTTGTTTATCAACCAAAAGTACACCTCTACTATCTGTCGTTGCCACCTACACTTTATCTCCATCGTATAGAAAAATGAAGGAGAAAAACTAAAAACGTGGAGATAAAGTGTGGTAAATTTTAGCTTTTATTCTTTTAAACAATGTCTAAACCTTCGACCAGCGACTTATTATGACACCTTAAGCGCAAGTCTGCTACATAAATGTTTTCAAGGTGTTGGTTACAAATTAATCGGCTTAATTGTGCAGGGAAAGAACCATTGTATGGAGAAACAAGTGGGTTTTTTCAAGGGGACGTTGGAAAAATATTTGCGGCCAAAATTTCAATCCGAGCAAAACCTATCCGAATACTTGTCGAATGCGGTATTTTTCATTAATATAGGTAGTAGAGATTACAGCCACAACTATCTTCAGCCTGAAGACTTGTTTACACCCATTTTTGGCCAAAAATCAGGAAGTAGATTTACTGGTTAAAAGGTGGCCTTGAAGGTCGCAGCTCTAGCCTTGAAAGGCCTTACGACCGGCCGCTCACGAATTAAGGTTGTCTCTTAAAAAATGATGGGCCTCCCATCATGGCCCAAATTAGTTAAAGGGTCCAAGGATTAAAATAACTTGCTTGGATGTTTCATCCAGGCCTAATCCAAGTGCCTAAGAGTAGCAAAGCCCACGAAATAAGCCCGAATCGATAAAAACCCTGGTTCATGCTCGCCGGACTTGGGCTCAGAAGGCTTACAATGGGCAAAAAGCCCATGACTTACCAAACAAGTTCAGGCTTGACCAGGAAATAGGCCCATTACTTCAAGAAAACATCGTTAAAAGCCCTCAACAAGCGGCTTGAAGGCCTCAAGCTGCTCACAAGCAGCTCAAAGGCCTCGAAGCTGCTCACAAGGAGCTCTAAGGCCTCGAAGCTGCTCACAAGGAGCTCAAAGGCCTCGAAGCTGCTCACTAGGAGCTCTAAGGCCTCGAAGCTGCTCACAAGGAGCTCTAAGGCCTTGAAGCTGCTCACAAGCAGCTCAAAGGCCTCGAAGCTGCTTGTGGCCTAGAATATTCTTGCTGGACAAGACTGGGTAAGCTACTCACAAGCAGCTCAAGGTCTGTAGTGGTGGGACCCCATTCTTCAGGATGATGCAGAGACCAGCAACAAGTGGCATGCAGTCAGCCCTTGGAGATTCTAGTGAGTGACTCCTGCAGACCTAAGCAAGCTGCTCACAAGCAGCTCTCCCAGGCCTGCTTAATCTTTTTCCCGATCCTTCTTCCGTAAAGAATTAGGTTCAAAGGGTTTTTTGGGACCCACGAGGAGTTGAAGGCCCAATGAAATAAAGGGGGGCCTGGGGTATTTTTTGCCCTGCAGCTATGGTGGGCCCGGAAGATAGCCATACAAGCATTAGCTTGAGTGTCCAAGCAGCTCAACATGGTCTGGGTACTGCAGGGTCTGAAATTCTTTTTGCTTTTTCAGAAGATTTGCACAGAGAAGGAGGACTCCTCAGGCCTTTGCCATATTCTTGGAGTGTAAGGCACGTTTTGTTCAGGAGGCAACCCCCTCATTGGAGCATTTTGAAGCTGCTCAAACCCAAGCCTTTGCTAGAAGGCCACTTGGCAGCCATGCAGTGGAGCATTTTGAAGCAGCTCAAGGCCTGTAGTCCCTATAATTCTCAGTTTTTGAGGCCTTGCAAAGGGTCCACGACCTCAAAAGCTCACAGCTTATGCACCTATATTCCCATTTCTTTCAAGCATTTCATGTATTCACTTCAAAGTAGTTTAAGTTTTATCACATTTCTTGTACCCAAGCTTCATTGAATCGATTAATGGAGTTCGTTTGATCCTTTTTACTGCATTGTCTTTCTTTCCATTGTTCTAACAACAAGGGAGAAATACTTTAAGTCCTTAGCCCGACAAGGCAACCAACGAACCATCACGAGGCCTTACCCTTTAGGCCGAGCACGATCACTCGATAGAAGTCAAACTTTGAGGCACGAAGGCCTTAAAAGCAATTCGGACAGACTTGTCCTGGCACGCCCTCGCATTCCAAGCCAATTTGGTTTTGACACTTTTTGTGGAGAAACAAGACTATAATAGCAGTCGTCAGCACAATGGTGAAGTTTTTGCTGACCTTCTTATAAACAAGCTTGGAAACAACTTAAAGGTACCTCCAAATTCTTTAGGATGTTTTCATTTTTTTTTTTTGTTTTCTTTAGGATGTTTTCCAAGGGTAAAGAAAATACAGTAGTAAATAGTAATGTTTTGCAGCTTCCTCTTTGTTGTACTTCAAATTTCCATATACTGGTGCAGGATCTATACAACCTTGGTGCAAGGAAGATGGTTATTTCTGAACTTGGTCCACTAGGTTGTTTCCCGTACGTAATAAACGGCCTTAAACCAAGAAGCAGATCATGCGTCGACGATGCAAACAAGTTGGCTTTCATTTTCAACGACAAGCTGAAGGTTAAGATTAAAGAATTGGGTGACATGCTGAAAGGATCAACTTTGATAACCAGAATCTTTGATCTCATTAAGAGCATGATTGAAAATCCTATCGCTTACGGTAAGTAAGTCAACCTCTAATTTGTTGTTCTTTTGGTTAATCCTATTTTCCATCTCTCATTCGCAATCAAAAGATTTCCTTTTGAAAGAGATCGAATAAGAGAAATGTGAAATAGGACTAACCTGTCCAATCCATCCCCGCTTAAGTCAAAAGATAGTAATGTCTTCATTACCATTTACCAGTACTATTCATTTAACATTGAAATAGTATAGCACCATGTCATTTTGTAATTATTTCCTATTTTTAAGAAAGAATAAACACAAGACAATATCAACAAAAGCAATTAATAGTCACCCTAGTTTGGACCTTTCCAATTTAAATGATTGTGTTCGTTAACTACATGAATAGAATAAGTCTTCAAGCTAGTGTTATATTGTCAATCTTCAGGGCTAAAAGAAACGAGATGGCCATGTTGTGCAACTCAAGAAAACGGGCTATGCAAAGTCGATAAAACAGGGCTGTTGCCCCCCAGGAATCCTTTTTGTCCAGAAAACGCTCCTACTCCGCCCGAATTTATCCAGCCAAAGAGCTCGAGCGGAAAGACCACAGAAGGTTTGTGTGAGGACCGGACATCTTATCTCTTCTGGGACGAGCTCCACCTGACCAAAGCTGCTAACAAAATCATAGTTGATAAATGTGTTCATCCTACTTCAGGGGGCATTTGTTCTCCGTACGATATCAATCAACTGGCCAACATATGATTTCCATCTTGATCTTGGCAAATCAGAAATAATGCAAGCAATTGGCTTAATTGGCGTGTTCCCGGCTTGCCGTTTACAGAGTGGAAAACAAATTGGACTACTAGACTTCAGATTAATCTGGGGAATTCGTAGTTTGTATTTATGCAAGATGGAACAGTTTTGAATGGGGTGATCATATTGAAGAATTTGTGAAATTGTTAGGGTTTCACCTTTAAGAAATCAAATCAAGATCAAGAAAGAGAGAACAAAGTAAATGTAGAGAGAGAAGAGGAATCTCAGGGTTTTCCCAATTCATTTCTGTTTTGATGTTCTCGGCAACTGATTACAACCAATATAAAGCTAACAAACTATTTTCTCCACTAACCAACTCTCCTCTCCACTCACTCACTAACCAACCTCACTTAACCAACTTTGTTAACTACAAAACAGACCCACTAGGACCAGCTGACGTGGACACCTCTTTATCAGTTGAAGAAGAGTTGAGATCAGCTGCAGCTGTGTCCTTCTCCTTCTCCTTTACACCTCCCCGCATACGAATGGGAGGATTAGCTACCATGAGTTTGGACTTTAGAAGCTGAAACCTGGATACAGACAAAGCCTTGGTGAAAATGTCAGCTAGTTGAGCTTCGGAACTAATGTGATATAACACAATCTGCCTATTCAGCACTTGTTCACGAATGAAATGATAATCAATCTCTATGTGTTTAATTAGTCCTAGCATGGAAAATGGGATTGCAAGCTAATGCAATGGCAAACTTGTTGTCACACCATAAGACATGTGGAGTAGAAGATGGAATATGCAATTCAGAAAATAACTATTGCAACCAAACCAAATCACTGGCCATTTGTGCCATGGCTCTATACTCGGCCTCAGTAGAAGAGCGAGCCACGGTGTGCTGTTTCTTGGCACACCAAGAGACTAAATTATGCCCCATGAAAACCCCAAAACCTGTTGTGGACCTTTTATCGACTGGATCCCCTGCCCAGTCAGTATCTGCAAAAGCTGTGAGGGTTAAGGGCCCTGAAACAAAGTGCAACCCTTGATGAACAGACTCTTCGATGTATCGAAGTATGCGTTTGACAACCATAAAGTGACTCAGCTTAGGAGCATGCATATGTTGACATGCCACATTCACAGAAAAGGATATTTCCGGCCTAGTCAATGTCAAATATTGTAAAGAACCCACCAAAGGTCTATATAAGGAAACGTCTTGAAAAAAAGAATCACAATCTGGTATGTTAGGCTTAACTTAGGCAGGAGAATCAACAGCTTTACAGTCTATCATGCCAGCTCTAAAGAGAACATCAGAAGCATATTTAGCTTGGGAAAGAAAAAGACCAGAAAGTAAAGTGGTAACTTCAATACCCAGAAAATAATGAAGTGGTCCCAAGTCCTTCATAACAAACCTTTGACTGAGCTTGTTAATAAGAGATGTGATGTAAGAAGAATCGCTTCCTGTGATGACTATGTCATCTACATAGATCAATACTAAAGTAATATGTATCCCTTGAGTGAAAATAAACAGAGAAGTGTCTGCTTTGCTTGATTGAAAACCAAGTTGAACCAGATAACTAGAGAACATAGAATACCATGCTCTAGGTGCCTGTCGTAGACCATAAAGAGCTTTGGAAAGCTTGCAGGCATAATCAGGATGGACTGAATCTTTGTACCCCAGTGGTTGTTTCATATAAACATCCTCATAAATCATCCCATGTAAAAATGCATTAGAAACATCCAATTGTCTAAGAGGCCACTGATGATGTACAGCTAGTCTAAGGATAACTCGTAGTGTGGGCTATTTAATAACAAGACTAAAAGTCTCAGAGAAATCCATGCCCTCTGTTTGTTGGTTTCCATTAGCTACAAGCCGAGCTTTATATCGTGCCACTGTGCCATTTGAGTGTTTCTTGATTTTAAAAATCCATTGACACCCTATAACATTCCCATGTGAAGGTGGAGGAATAAGAACCCAGGTTGCCTGCTTAACTAAGGCCTCATATTCCTCTGCCATAGCCTTTTGCCACACATAGTGACGTATTACCTCAGAAAAATGTGTAGGTTCAATAGTAGGTAAAGAAGAAGATGAAGAAGAAGTTGAAGTAAGGTAAGAGGCTGTCGAGGCTTAAAGATACCATTTTGAGACCGTGTTCTCATAGAATGAGATGGACTTGCAGAAGGAAGAGACTCAGGAGGAGAAGGAATACTCAAAGAAGGAGAAAAAGAAGGTAGAACTGAATGGGAAGAAATAGGAATAGAACAAGGATGAGGTAAACTAAGAAGATCAGTACCAACACTAACTGTAAAGGGTACAGAATAAAACACAGGAACAGGAGTAGGAACAAAAGAATTCTGAACAGGAGATGATGGAATAATTGGATTTACAGTCACTATGATGTCTGAAAAACTAGTAAGCGGGATAGAAAAAGTAGAAAGCTGAAAAACAGGATCTTGGACAGAGGAGGTTTGAGAAACAAGAAAGAACAAAGTAAACGTAGATAGAGAAGAGGAATCTCAGGGTTTTCCCAATTCATTTCTGTTTTGATGTTCTCGGCAACTGATTACAACCAAGATAAAGCTAACAAACTATTTTCTCCACTAACCAACTCTCCTCTCTACTCACTCACTAACGTACCTCACTTAACCAACTCTGTTAACTACAAAACAGACCCACTAGGACCAGCTGACGTGGACACCTCTTTATCAGTTGAAAAAGAGTTGAGATCAGCTGCAGCTATGTCCTTCTCCTTCTCCTTCTCCTTTATACATGTCTAATGGGATGCAGGCTGATCACCTTGGCTGTGCCGAGAAATGATGCAAAATTGAGTGACTACCTTAAAGAGAAATGATCTCTTAAATATGGAGAAAAATTCACGAAATACATTAGTACCATCGATCATATTGCTAATTTAGTTTTTGTAGTCCATGTGCAGATAAAGGGGAAATTACAGTAAACCCCCTTTAACTACCATTCGGCCACACATTGCCCCCTTCAACTATAAAATCCAACACCTAACCCCCTTTAATTACCATTTCGTTGAATGCTACGACCATAACTGGAATCAACTACACCATGGCTGGAACTGGAATTTTGCGTGAAACTGAGATCTACTACAGAAACAATGTATGTAATCAGGGATAATTTGTTACATTAGCTTTTACTCTCTGGTTGTTTTTTTCCTTCTCTTTTCGGTCTACTGAAAATAACATTTTCGTACAATCCCCCCCCCCCCCCCCCCCAATCAGACGAGTTACTAGGACTTCGACAGTCAAATCGAGTTGTTCAATGTCACAATGACGATGCATTTGTCCAAACTCTTGAATCAACAGCAGATTGGGAATCATCTATCCAAATTGATTATTTTTGTGTCATTCGGTATAAACGACTTTAACTTGAATTTTCTCCCACCAAGCAAGGGGACGTTAAACCAATTGGGTCCCCAAGTGTTTTCCGAACTCCTCTTGGAAGCTCTTGCTCAACGCTTGAAGGTACAAAAAGAAGGTATTATTTTCTATTTGTTTTTTATTTTTTGAAAAGCAGAGAAAACTAACAAGGATAATTTTTTGTTTTCTGTTATTCTAACAACTATTTTTGTTTTGTTTTTTTGCTTTCGGAAAGATGTTGCACGGGCTTGGAGCCCGCAAAATGCTGATCAACAATATATGGCCCTTGGGATGCAACCCGATATTTTTTAATTCCTCCGCTTGCTATAACGAAATTGTCAATCAAAAGGTGCTCCCATATAGCACGGGGCTCCCACAACTGCTAAACGGGCTGAAGTCAAACATAACTGGCACATCGTTCTCTTTCTTGGATAAGTTAATTTGCCTTCATGGCAAACCTTAAGCAAAGCCCAACTTCTGGTAAGTTTAAACATTCACTTATGAAATTGCACAAGATTTTATTCTTCAACTTGATTTGCGTAATTCCATCCAAAGAAAAAACTTGATCACTTTGGTTTTTTTCCCTTCATGCGTAGGGATAACGAACACCAGGGATGCATGTAATTGGCAGTGTGGCGTGGAGGTGGATCACTACCTGTACGTTGACTCGTTGCATCTCACCGAGGCCGCAAGCCGGGTGTTCCCGTTCGCATGCTTCAACCGCACAATGTGCTTGCCAAATGTGTTGGGACTTGTTGTTGGAGCAGCCTAGGCTTTTTGCCAAAAGGAGGTGTCGTTGTACAGGGTTCCTTTTAAGTACTCTTGAATAGGGTAATTTTATTTAATTTGTTTTCCAAGAACTTTGCCTGTGTTAGGCCGTTGCATGCATGTTAAGGCCCCAACTAGTATTTATGGTGGTTAAATGTTTTAGATGTTCAATTTCCTCTCCTAGGCGTTTATCCTGTACTGTTGATTAAGATGGTCTGTTATTTGAAAAGTTGAAGTTCGACAGAACTATTGTGGGAAAACTACAATTTATTATTGTACCCAAAACTTGAATATATCGCTCTCCCAATGCATTAATGTGTGCATAATTAGTCCAAAAGGGTCTTAAAGGGGCTTGGGTTCAACACTAAATAACAACAAAATTTCTTACACTTCCCAAAAATAAAGGGTACGGTCGACTTACGATATCTGGAAAGATATTAATAAGGCCTTAAGCCTATAGCCTTCTCATGCTTTTCCAACTATATGAGCTCTCTTATATATACAAATAATATGTTGTTGTGGTAGCTACGAGGTGTGTAGTTGCAAACGGTGAGGTGTTAGATTGATTTACTAATGCGTAATATAGAACGTGTAATAGTGATTCAGTTCACGCTATACGTATTTTTGTCTTCAAATATACCACTTGTTTTTGCAAAAAAATATCATTCAAAGAATAAAGCTAAGAAAAATGAGTTGTCATGGATACTAGTGAGTATTTTGGACAAAAATACCGTTTATACAATAGTGTGAACTCACCCAAATTTACAAAATATATATTGCACTGATATTTATTTTACATTTGTTACTCTTTTTTAAAAGATTTAATTGAGTTCTTTTAATTGGGGTGGAAAATTATTACAAATTATTGATAAACGAAGCTGCAGATCCAAGTTTCATTTCTTGAATTTTGATTGAAAAGTTTGAAGATAAGATCAACAAACTTAAACACATCAAGTTCAGCTGATTTTTACAAGACCACTCATAAAATATTTTTAAATTAATAAACGGTTCTGATTATTCGGGTTGGACCCAAAAAATGGGCCCCGTGTGCCATATGTTCATTTTCGCTACCTCTATTTTCGCTACCTATAGTCAGGTTCGAAATATTACATAGGATTGCAACAAACTACAGGAACTATCTACGGTTGAAGGTTGAATTTTGGTTTATAAAATGAATAATCTGATTTCTATCAATAATAATAAAGATAAATTGTCCATTTTACAAAACAAAATTCAATTTTTGATACTCTTATAGATGTCCGATGAAGTTTATTTTTTACATAGACATACTACTATGTGGGGTCTACAAGATGAGCAGTTCACATCAACCCCACACTGTAGGACCGAAAAAAAAGTGGTGGTGGAAAAGGGGGATTTTTCACAGCCAGTGAAAAGAATTTAATCTGTTGTTAATAACCCTTAGTGTATAATTCTGTAAAGGTTGGTTTCAGTTGGGAAAGTCTTATTTTTGTTTTTATTTTTCAATTTTGGTAGTTTTCCTATTTTCGGGATTCTTTATTTTTCAGTCTGTTTTTAGGGTTAGGCCTTATAAAAGGGGTTGTAACCTAATTTTGTGATTAACTTTTTATCAATAACATTCTCAGAGTTTATCACCGATCTCATTCACTATATATCAACATCAACCATTAAAACAAATTAATTAATGCACACAAATGTGCGTGTGAGCTGTTTGTTCCTAGCTATATCAATATTGCAAATTAATGCACACAAATATGCATTTGAGAGCTATATAACTAGGGTGGTAAAAATGGCTCAAGAAACGAAAAGCACATGCATGCCTGTCTGAGGTACTAATTAAATTGAATTCCCTCCTAAAATTTCAAACAATGCATATGGTAAGCTAATTCCTTGGACAAGTAGTAAATACAATTAACCTAATTTAGGCTTTGGGATTATGATGAGAATCTTTGGAAGCGCTGTAAAACCTCATCTCATGCACATCGAGGCGTTAATTAATGTTTGAATAATTTTTCGAGGTGTTTATTAATGTTAGAATATTTTTTTGAATGACATTAAAAAAATCAACTCAATCAGTAACTATACTGCTTTATTTAGTTATATAAATTTTTATTGAAAATTAGGATCCTAAATTTAAAATGAGATATTGAAATATTATATCAAGAACTTACTCGATGAAGTCAGTGAATAAAGCGTGTCACCAATAACTCTAGGTGGATGTGGTTAATGTGTTGTTTTGAAAAACATGGCACGTGCAAGACAACGGCATGGAACACGCACGGGCACGAAAAAAGCACGACAAAGGCACGGAACAAGCACAACAAAGGCACGGAATAAGCACGAGCACAAAAAAAGCACGGGCACGGAACAACATGAGTAAATTAATATAATGGGACAAGTTGTCATATTTATTTTTTGATATTTTGTGTAAATTACTTTCAACGATTAATAATTTTGTTTTGCCGAGCAAAACAAAAACCTTCTTAGTCAATGGTCTTTGCTGTGGAAAACTTGATTCGAATTAGTAAGATAAATTTGCTGATCAAAATGGACCATTTAGTTCTCAAATTTACAAGTATACCATAGAGTATTTTTGGGCCCAATTCCTCGGTCCCTAGACGGTGTAGTAATGGAAAGCATTGCCGACAGCCCAACTACAATATTGGTAAATGTTGTTCCCATCATTCATTTTTTGGCCATTTAATGTACTGATGTAAAATCTTCCTAACAAAACAGTAATAACTTGTGTTAAATTAGCAGCCACTCTTTTGGGCTTCCACTTGTCCCTTCGTACAAGAACCTTCCACAAGCTAGCAGTTCCACAATTGGAGTGAACTACGGGTATGCTGGGTGTAGGATTCTACCACGAATTGAAAATATAAGTGTTAGTAGTACTTTATCTCGTCTTCTCCAAATATACATGTGTTTTCAAATTGCTTTTGACTTTTACATTTTTTAATTTTTTCAGGGCAGTTGGATATATTTGATGTCCAAATCAGTAAAATCAATCCCACCTTGAGTAATGATTTGAGCAAAATGTTCAACCAAGTAGAGCTTCAACAATATCTACAACATTTCATCTTCCTAATTTTAGTTTGTCAATGGCTACAACCTGAACTACATTCAACCCAATAATGGAACACTATGGACATTGACGCCTGAGGTCTTTGCGCAGTTTCTATTGAATGAACTTTCGTGTGACGGTAATCGACTAGCGAGCTCTCCTCCCAAATCATTTGTCTTGTACATGATTAGTTTATTGCATATAAGTAAATGGATTAACAAACATTTTCTGTTTGGATAGACCTTGTACAAATTGGGAGCGAAAAAGTTTGTAGTGGACAATATTTGTCCCCATGGGGTGCACACCAATGTACACGAATCAGTCTGACCCATTGGCTATTTGCTACAACAAGAGCATCAAGCTACTGCTGATGATGTACAACAATAGCCTCCCCACCACTCTGATGAAGTTACAATCTAATCTACCTGAGTCCGTTTTTTCAAACTCCAATGACTTCCGTTTTGTTTCCGACTTGAAGTCAAACACTACAAGAAAAATTCAATTGGGTGACGAATGAAAATCGTCACAAATTGCATGTTTTTCGTCACAAATAATATAGGTGACGAAAAAAAATTTGTCGACTAACGGTTGTCGAGGATTCCTACCTGGTGACGAAATCTATTTTTCGTCACCTATAGTGCCTTTTGATGACGAAATATTTCGTCACCAAAAAGTGAATAATTGGTGACGAAATTTTTTTCCTCACTTATTGTGCTTTTTGACGACGAAAAAATTCGTCACCGATGGGTCAAATTGGTGACGAAATTTTTTGTCACTAATATAGGAAATCGGTGACGAAATTTTTCGTTGCGAAAGATGTTTTCATATGAGAAAAGAAATCTATCTTTCTTGCTCCTGCTGGGTTTCGAACCCGAGTCCCTTGAGTTTTTCGCGCAAGCTCCAACCAACTGCACTACACACACTTTTCAGTAAATATTTGAAATATCTAATATATAACACATATGCTTAACATGAAAATATATTTCGAATGTAATTTTGGACCTTTAAATATTAAAATTAGCAATTTTGATAAACATGAAAGTTGTAGGCAATTGAGTTATTGTTCAAACCCAATTTGAATTATCTCAATCGGAAATTTTAGTAAAGAGTTATGTCCGAAATACATTTAGTGACAAAGCGCAATTCATAAATTTCGTCACGAAAGGTACCCATTTGACAACGAAATATGTTTTTTGTCGCTGAAAGCGTTAAAATGGTGACGAAATTATTTTTCGTCACCAAAGTTAAGCATTTGGTGACAAAAAAAATATTTCGTTACTAAATTGCTCACATTTGGCGACGAAATATATTTTTTGTCACCAAATGATTATCTTTGGCGACAAAAAATAATTTTGTCACCTTTTTTAAGCTTTCGGCGACGAAAAATGTATTTTATCGCTAAATGGGTACCTTTAGTGACGAAAATATTTTTTTCGTCGCTAAACAGGCATAATTTGTGACGAAATTATTTCGTCACGAAAGTTATCAAAATAGTGACGAATTTATTTTTTCGTCGCCAAATATACTCTTTTAGTGACAAAATTAAATTTCGTCGCCACTTTTTCGTTACTAATTTTCATTTTTCTTGTAGTGAAATGTCGGAAGATATGGTAAGGGTTGTAAGTGAATTATAATCATTGTTAGCACCATTTTTGAAGCTTTATTATATTTTGGTGTCTCATCATTCTATTGTTTATAGGCTAACTTCATGTGTTTGTTGTTAGGTGCTTCCAGGGATAAGCAACACCACATGAAGTTGCCTTTCATAATATTTTGGTGGGATACCATGCACCGATAGGAATAGATACCTCTATTTTGATGTGGTTCACGCCACCCAAGCCGCAAACTACGTGTTTTTGTTGAACTGCTTCAATGGCACACTATGCTATCCTAGAAACATTATAAACCTTGTTGGTGCTCAAGTTTATTAACGTACATCATATAATTGTTTTATTATAAATGGCATTAAGCTAGTCGTTTTTGTTTATCAAATGAAATAGTACCCAATTTCTTAATTTTGAGGGGCTAGTTAACTTCGTGAACTGAGATTTTTGCTTGCCTCTCTGCTGCTCGGTTTGGTATTTCATGATTTTTTTGGTTTGGCTTCTAGGATTCCAATAAAATTATATTGACTATTTGTTGCTTTACTTGGTATTATTTGGTACATTTTGGTATGTTCTATCCTTACTTGGTACATTTGGGAATGTTCGCAAAGGTTTGAAATGAATCAATGGGCTAACAATCTATGTGGGTAACGTTTGGTTGTTCTCAAAATGA
Organism: Rhododendron vialii; assembly: GCF_030253575.1. NCBI lineage: Eukaryota > Viridiplantae > Streptophyta > Magnoliopsida > Ericales > Ericaceae > Rhododendron > Rhododendron vialii. Next base: position 29,829,507 of record NC_080565.1, on the reverse strand, counting down.
GTTCTTAACCCTTGTCAAAAACTGCTTCGAAATACAAAACCATTCACTGAATGCAAGTTTGTTGACCATCAACCAAACACGTTTGCTTTGTTTAGATGGTAATTGGGGACAATGCACGGGAGAGACACTAAAAAATTTCATTCATCATGAGTGATAAAAAAAAAATTCATTAACCATTTATGACAATTAGCATGTTGTTGTGAATAATTTTTTATGTTTTGATGATTATATAAAGCAAATACATGTGCTTCATGAATTTATATTAGTTGCACATATACAAATTCATTTCGTGCATAGCACGGGTTTTTGCTAGTAAGGAAGTAATGAAACAAAATATTTTTCTTACGATTTTAAAAAGAAGGATTTTTTTTTAAATTTAAATTCGGATATTGAAACACTTTTGGACAATTTGGATGATGTTCTACAGCGCTCGATGTAGTACATCCCTGAACAATAGGACTCTGATTTATGTGTTTATATTTGTCAATTTAAAAAATGATGCAGAAATTTAAATTCAATTACATGGTATGTACTCTCTTTTTTATTTCGACGTCAAGCAACATGGTATGTACTTTAATAGTGGCACATGAGTTTCTTTGGTGTTTTGAGTAGTATCATTTATGGATTGAGGGACAAAATGGGAACTCCGGGATACAGGGCTCAAGTTGAATTCTTAATCAAAGAGTTATACATTGGTCATGCATATATAAATGCAACAATGACATGTAAACGAACTTAGAGGGAGAAAAGAACAGTGCATGTGATGGTATTGGTTGATGAGATAGAGAGAGAGTACGTAGGGTGTGAGGTGCAAGCAACAGTGCATGTGATGGCATTGTTTGGCGACTATGATTGTTTGAGCCTTAAATGATGATGAGTTGATTCGAGGTATTTAGAGTCCGTTTTGCTTTCTTTCTAAACCATCTTTTTTAAAAAGAAGGTAATTTCAAACTCACATATTATGAAAATGAAAAATAATTTTTTGATTTTTTTGCACCGTTTAAAAAATCTTAATAAAATCTATCAAATAAAATACATATTGGTAAAAAAATTATTTGTGTAAATACATAATTTTTAAACTTGAAATTACTTTATTTTTCAAAAGCACTTTTAGAAAGAAAGTGGAATGCCTCTTAAACTATGTAGGAAAGCGAAATAGAGAGAAGATTTGGCTGAGGGATGTGTGCAACAGTAGTGCATGTGACGGTATTGATTGATGGGTATATGTGTGGTGATTATGATTTTTTGAGTCTTAAATGATCATGAGTTATTTCAGGTCCGGTATTTATGTGACGGTATTGGTTGATGGGTATATTGGTTGACGGTATTGGTTGATGGGTATATGGACGGTGTAGTAGATGAATAGTAGTGTATGTAGCATCTCTCTATGTAAATTAAACTGCCACATCAATTACAGATTAATAAAATTGATTAGATCCAATCCAACGATTAATTAAATATAAGAAGGAACCCTAAGAGACATTCATGGTGATTAATAGAAATAGAGGTAGGGATTCTAAATGTCTTCCAATTAACAAAACATATTGCGACAGTTTCCATCACATAGTAAAAGCTCAATGGATTATCTATCTAGTTTTCTTACTTACTAAGTTATAGCATCCTAATGACTCTGCTAAAGAGTAACATATACTCCAGGTTCGCGAGCTTAATCAAACCGAATACTGTCTGGTTTAAGTTATGCTCATTTATTAAATGAGCCTAAAATTGAGGTTCAGGTTCATCTTGTTTAGCACCCAAATTGAATTCAAACGAGTTTTTGCCGAGTCAAGCCTCAAACAGTTCACGAACAGCTCGACTCATTTGCAGCCCTTTTGATAACAAAGTAAAATTTTTACGTGCAGTGAGATTGGCCCAACATTCCTGAACCAAGTCTGCAATCCGGTATATATTTTACAAAACTTGGGCCTTCTAGATGGGCTATTGTTTGATCTACCTTGTAACCTGTAAGCCTGCCGAGAAAACAGGCCCACAACATCTAAGAGGAGAACTCCCGATTTTTCATATCTTTTTATCCAGAAATACGTGACATAATAACTAATTAAGAACTATTTTATATGTGTATTAAGATTTTGCAATTCATTATTTATATCTGTCGTAAAATATTTACCTATAGAATTCAGAAGTCTTGACATCTACTAATTTCTTACTAAGTAAATGCTCATCACGAACTTAAAAACTTTCGCTTTTGATAAATTCCTCAAAGAATATCTGGCTGTTAATTTTAAGCTCTAAAAGATATTAAACAACCGACGATACATTGTATCCTATGGATGGCATAGACGTTTTCATTTTCATTTTTCATGTTGCTCCTCGCACAATATTTGGAGTTGTTTGCAATTTTTATTAGCCGAGGAATTAGAATATTGCTATAAAGACCAGGTGAGAATTCTTCAATATTAAAAGTTTAAAACTATAGTTACGTGAAGTTAATTCTAAGTATGTAACAGAAGAAGTCGATTTGAATAGAACCAATACCACTAGGAATTCTCCTTAATTACATTTAATCTCAGAATTAAATTAATTAAATCTCTAAAATTGAAGATGACAGTTTTAACTAAGCACAATGGCAGAAACTTAGCTTATAGTAACTATTTATAAGATAGGTTTCCCACATTCATTTTAGAGATTGTACGTGAACAACCAGGTTAATTTCATCTTCTATCATTCTTTTAAGGTAAGTTTTTTTCTATCGAGAAACCATGCTTAGTGAGATGGTTTGCTCATGTCTCCCCTCGGTGGAAACCAAGGCCCAATCCCCATGAGGGGCGGGGTTTGGGATTTCAGTTAACTATAAAATATGCCCCCACCCCCAAAAAAAAATAAAAATAAAAATCATCTTCTATCATTCTTTTCAGTTAAGTTTTTTTCATCTTATTAATTTGTTCCTTACATCTCTGTTTTTCTTTCTAGGCATGAATATTTTGACCGTTAAGTTTTTACATTCAATCTAAAAATCTACTATCATGACTATACTTCCAAGGGACTTTTACATCTTTTTGCTTGCTAGCTAGGCCTAGGATCATGAAAAAGTAAACAACTTGCGTAATAATCCTCTGTTTGCTGCCTGCCATCTGATAAAATAGCAAGTTCCCAGTTAGAAAAACAACAACGGAGGTTTCTGTATCATGCATTGAAATACTGTACTTTTTGTAGGAATAAATTGAAGCAAATTAAGATGGCGCGGGCGAGGGCGAGGGCGTTCTCCATATTAGTTGTTTTCCAATGTGTACTGCTTACTGTGCATTTTCTGCTCTTCATCAAGACATGCCATGCGAAGAATATCTCGAATATATATGTATTTGGAGATTCAACGGTTGACAACGGCGTCCAATGGAGTGATGAATTATCCGGAATGAATACATGTTATGGGCCTTATGGCATGGAATGCATATGGTACACCCCTTGCAGATACTCAAATGGAAGGACAGTTCCGGAAATGATAGGTAACTATCACCAACATCTTAGTCTTCCATTGATTTTATTTTTTTTCAAAAAGGAAGTAGATACTATATATTGCTTAGTCGTGGGAAAGAATATTACACAGTTTCCTTTTGACCCATTTCAAGTAATTAACAACGATATTCGTAAAATAAAATAGATAATTCTTTAATACCCTTTGTGCGCCACAGACATCTCTTCATATTTTGGGACTAAACAATGTCATAATTAACAACATTTTGCAGCTAACTCATTCGAATATTTAAGGATGCCAAAATCATTTGATGAATCGGGGTTATATCCTAAATTCGGAGTTACCTATGCATCTCCATCAGCAGGCATTCTTCCTGAGACCGAAAGTGCATTAGTAAGTTGATCCCCTTCATTCTAAAATTTGATATTAACAATATAAACGGCAGGTTCAAAATTTATTTTGGACATCACACCATGTTCACTAAATACCTCCACCTCCACCACAGCAGTTGTGCCCCAAAGCAGCACTACCACCATCATTTTCGCCACCACATGCAGCTAGCTGCCAGCAAAATATATGCCACCACATCCACCAGTTATGCACCACTGCCACCATCCCACCACCATTTCTCCACCACATCCACCAGCTAGCACATCCTCCTTGTTTATCAACCAAAAGTACACCTCTACTATCTGTCGTTGCCACCTACACTTTATCTCCATCGTATAGAAAAATGAAGGAGAAAAACTAAAAACGTGGAGATAAAGTGTGGTAAATTTTAGCTTTTATTCTTTTAAACAACGTCTAAACCTTCGACCAGCGACTTATTGCGACACCTTAAGCGCAAGTCTGCTACATAAATGTTTTCAAGGTGTGGGTTACAAATTAATCGGCTTAATTGTGTAGGGAAAGAACCATTGTATGGAGAAACAAGTGGGTTTTTTCAACGAGACGTTGGAAAAATATTTGCGGCCAAAATTTCAATCCAAGCAAAACCTATCCGAATACTTGTCGAATGCGGTATTTTTCATTAATATAGGTAGTAGAGATTACAGCCACAACTATCTTCAGCCTGAAGACTATAATAGCAGTCGTCAGTACAATGGTGAAGCTTTTGCTGACCTTCTTATAAACAAGCTTGGAAACAACTTAAAGGTACCTCCAAATTCTTTAGGATGTTTTCATTTTTTTTTTTTTTTTTGTTTTCTTTAGGATGTTTTCCAAGGGTAAAGATAATACAGTAGTAAATAGTAATGTTTTGCAGCTTCCTCTTTGTTGTACTTCAAATTTCCATATACTGGTGCAGGATCTATACAACCTTGGTGCAAGGAAGATGGTTATTTCTGAACTTGGTCCACTAGGTTGTTTCCCGTACGTAATAAACGGCCTTAAACCAAGAAGCAGATCATGCGTCGACGATGCAAACAAGTTGGCTTCCATTTTCAACAACAAGCTGAAGGTTAAGGTTAAAGAATTGGGTGACATGCTGAAAGGATCAACTTTTGTGATAACCAGAATCTTTGATCTCATTAAGAGCATGATTGAAAATCCTATCGGTTACGGTAAGTAAGTCAACCTCTAATTTGTTGTTCTTTTGGTTAATCCTATTTTCCATCTCTCATTCGCAATCAAAAGATTTCCTTTTGAAAGAGATCGAATAAGAGAAATGTGAAATAGGACTAACCTGTCCAATCCATCCCCGCTTAAGTCAAAAGATAGTAATGTCTTCATTACCATTTACCAGTACTATTCATTTAACATTGAAATAGTATAGCACCATGTCATTTTGTAATTATTTCCTATTTTTAAGAAAGAATAAACACAAGACAATATCAACAAAAGCAATTAATAGTCACCCTAGTTTGGACCTTTCCAATTTAAATGATTGTGTTCGTTAACTACATGAATAGAATAAGTCTTCAAGCTAGTGTTATATTGTCAATCTTCAGGGCTAAAAGAAACGAGATGGCCATGTTGTGCAACTCAAGAAAACGGGCTATGCAAAGTCGATAAAACAGGGTTGTTGCCCCCCAGGAATCCTTTTTGTCCAGAAAACGCTCCTACTCCGCCCGAATTTATCCAGCCAAAGAGCTCGAGCGGAAAGACCACAGAAGGTTTGTGTGAGGACCGGACATCTTATCTCTTCTGGGACGAGCTCCACCTGACCAAAGCTGCTAACAAAATCATAGTTGATAAATGTGTTCATCCTACTTCAGGGGGCATTTGTTCTCCGTACGATATCAATCAACTGGCCAACATATGATTTCCCTCTTGATCTTGGCAAATCAGAAATAATGCAAGCAATTGGCTTAATTGGCATGTTCCCGGCTTGTCGTTTACAGAGTGGAAAACAAATTGGACTACTAGACTTCAGATTAATTTGGGGAATTCGTAGTTTGTATTTATGCAAGATGGAACGGTTTTGAATCGGGTGATCATATTGAAGAATTTGTGAAATTGTTAGGGTTTCACCTTTAAGAAATCAAATCAAGATCAAGAAAGAGAGAACAAAGTAAATGTAGAGAGAGAAGAGGAATCTCAGGATTTTCCCAATTCATTTCTGTTTTGATGTTCTCGGCAACTGATTACAACCAATATAAAGCTAACAAACTATTTTCTCCACTAACCAACTCTCCTCTCCACTCACTCACTAACCAACCTCACTTAACCAACTTTGTTAACTACAAAATAGACCCACTAGGACCAGCTGACGTGGACACCTCTTTATCAGTTGAAGAAGAGTTGAGATCAGCTGCAGCTGTGTCCTTCTCCTTCTCCTTTACACCTCCCCGCAAACGAATGGGAAGATTAGCTACCATGAGTTTGGACTTTAGAAGCTGAAACCTGGATACAGACAAAGCCTTGGTGAAAATGTCAGCTAGTTGAGCTTCGGAACTAATGTGATATAACACAATCTGCCTATTCAGCACTTGTTCACGAATGAAATGATAATCAATCTCTATGTGTTTAGTCCTAGCATGGTAAACGGGATTGCAAGCTAATGCAATGGCAGACTTGTTATCACACCATAAGACATGTGGAGTAGAAGATGGAATATGCAATTCAGAAAATAACTGTTGCAACCAAACCAAATCACTGGCCGTTTGTGCCATGGCTCTATACTCGGCCTTAGTAGAAGAGCGAGCCACGGTGTGCTGTTTCTTGGCACACCAAGAGACTAAATTATGCCCCATGAAAACCCCAAAACCTGTTGTGGACCTTCTATCGACTGGATCCCTTGCCCAGTCAGCATCTGCAAAAGCTGTGAGGGTTAAGGGCCCTGGAACAAAGTGCAACCCTTGATGAACAGACCCTTCTATGTATCGAAGTATGCGTTTGACAGCCTTAAAGTGATTCAGCTTAAGAGCATGCATATGTTGACAAGCCACATTCACAGAAAAGGATATTTTAGGCCTAGTCAATGTCAAATATTGTAAAGAACCCACCAAAGGTCTATATAAGGAAACGTCTTGAAAAAAAGAATCACAATCTGGTATGCTAGGCTTAACTGAGGCAGGAGAACCAACAACTTTACAGTCTATCATGCCAGCTCTAAGAACATCAGAGGCATATTTAGCTTGGGAAAGAAAAAGACCATAAGGTAAAGTGGTAACTTCAATACCCAGAAAATAATGAACTGGTCCCAAGTCCTTCATAACAAACCTTTGACTGAGCTTGTTAATAAGAGATGTGATGTAAGAAGAATCGCTTCCTGTGATGACTATGTCATCTAAATAGATCAATACTAAAGTAATATGTATCCCTTGAGTGAAAATAAACAGAGAAGTGGCTGCTTTGCTTGACTGAAAACCAAGTTGAACCAGATAACTAGAGAACATAGAATACCATGCTCTAGGTGCCTGTTGTAGACCATAAAGAGCTTTGGAAAGCTTACAGACATAATCAGGATGGACTGAATCTTTGTACCCCAGTGGTTGTTTCATATAAACATCCTCATAAATCATCCCATGTAAAAATGCATTAGAAACATCCAATTGTCTAAGAGGCCACTGATGATGTACAGCTAGACTAAGGATAACTCGCTGTGTGGGCTATTTAATAACAGGACTAAAAGTCTCAGAGAAATCCATGCCCTCTGTTTGTTGGTTTCCATTAGCTACAAGCCGAGCTTTATATCGTGCCACTGTGCCATTTGAGTGTTTCTTGATTTTAAAAATCCATTGACACCCTATAACATTCCCATGTGAAGGTGGAGGAACAAGAACCCGGGTTCCCTGCTTAACTAAGGCCTTATATTCCTCTGCCATAGCCTTTTGCCACACATAGTGACGTATTGCCTCATAAAAATGTGTAGGTTCAATAGTAGGTAAAGAAGAAGATGAAGAAGTTGAAGTAAGTAAGGTAAGAGGCTGTCGAGGCTTAAAGATACCATTTTGAGACCGTGTTCTCATAGAATGAGATGGACCTACAGAAGGAAGAGACTCAGGAGGAGAAGGAATACTCAAAGAAAGAGAAGAAGAAGGTAGAACTGAATGGGAAGAAACAGGAACAGAACAAGGAGGAGGTAAACTAAGAAGATCAGTACCAACACTAACTGTAAAGGGTACAGAATCAAACACAGGAACAGGAGTAGGAACAAAAGAATTATGAACAGGAGATGATGGAATAATTGGATTTACAGTCTATATGATGTCTAAAAAACTAGTAAGAGGGATAGAAAAAGTAGAAAGCTGAAAAACAGGATCTTGGACAAAGGAGGTTTGAGAAACAAGAGAGAACAAAGTAAACGTAAAGAGAGAAGAGGAATCTCAGGGTTTTCCCAATTCATATCTGCTTTGATGTTCTCGGCAACTGATTACAACCAATATAAAGCTAACAAACTATTTTCTCCACTAACCAACTCTCCTCTCCACTCACTCACTAACCAACCTCACTTAACCAACTTTGTTAACTACAAAACAGACCCACTAGGACCAGCTGACGTGGACACCTCTTTATCAATTGAAGAAGAGTTGAGATCAGCTGCAGCTGTGTCCTTCTCCTTCTCCTTTACACATATCTAATGGGATGCAGGCTGATCACCTTGGTTGTGCCGAGAAATGATGCAAAATTGAGTGACTACCTTAAAGAGAAATGATCTCTTAAATATGGAGAAAATTTCACGAAATACATTAGTACCATCGATCATATTGCTAATTTAGTTTTTGTAGTCCACGTGCAGATAAAGGGGAAATTACAATAACCCCCCTTTAACTACCATTTGGCCACACATTGCCCCCTTCAACTATAAAATCCAACATTTAACCCCCTTTAACTACCATTTCGTTGAAATCGTGAGGATGCCGTTAACAGAAGTGTTGGATTTACCTTATTACCCATTTTCTTTTGCATTACATATACCTACTCTGCATTGTACAAACTGGGGAATGCGCAGGATTTCAACCTCACCACTCTCCGAAAACTCTCACATGTCAAAGGCATAAGGAAACACGGATTTCACAAACGTGAAGAAATCAGCTGTGATAGACTACGATAGTTTATCAATGTGTGTTCTAATTTGACAGCTAGGGTTTGTGAAATTAGGGTTTACTAAGCGGGGAGTGAGAAGGAGAGGGGAGAATCCGCTGCAGTTGTTTGGTATTGTGAAGACCAGGACATGAATCGACTCAATCAAGTGACTCGGATGGAGCACGAAATCAAATACAAGATGAGACGCAGATTTCAATTAGATTCTAAGCAAATTGGCAAGAAAAAGTGCAAATTTTTCCTTTGTCTAGACTCCAAATAATTTCACCACCCAACAGCCTAACCAAATGACTATTCAAATCACAAAATTCTTTTGATAAAAAAAATAACCATCCATGAAAGGCTGAAACCAGCCCAATCTGAATCCCGCCCCATTGGAAACCAATCGGAAACACTACAACAAAACCCAATCAGAAATTGAAGCACAAACCCATAAACGTTGATGATGTCGACAACGGCGATGATGATGACGCCGACGAGGTAGAACTGTGACGATGTAGAACCGTTCGAATTAGCCTCCATAGCAACGAGAGAGAGAGAGAGAGAGAGAGAGAGAGAGAGAGAGAGATGGTCTAACGATGCTCAAAAACCTCGCCACACCCAGCGAGGTCTGTACGAGCTTCGCTCCTTCGATTCAGCTCCCAAAATGCTAGAACAGTGCTTGGGCTCACGCAAGTTGTGGAAGATCAAGCAGGTCCTCCGTAGAGAGAGAGAGATGAGTCGTCGGTCCGGTGGAAGATTGAAACGGACGATTAGCTACGTCGTCATTTTGTCGACGTCAGAAGGGAGTTCAAGGAGAGGAGGATGGGGGAAGGGAGTAGCAGCAGGGGCCGGTCAGACAGGTAGGTTTTCTCGATGGTGCCGCCGCTTTTACCGAGGGCGTGTTTTGTTTGCGCAGCTTAAGGTGGGGTTTGAAGGGGGAGTTGGTGAGTTGATGAGAGAGAGATGGGTTTTTAATATGAAAGGGGAGATGAGGGCAAAGCAGTCCACTATTTGAGTTCCTTCGAAATAATTAACAGACTTCAAACGACATCCTCATGATTTCATCGAAATGGTAGTTGAAAGGGGGTTAAGTGTTGGATTTTATAGGTGAAGGGGGCAATGTGTTGCCGAGTGGTAGTTAAAGGGGGGTTATTGTAATTTCCCCGCAAATAAATACAAGGGTATTTCATTTAGGGCGCTGCTATTCGCCGCCCTTTATTTCTCCCATAGCCCACTACATTTCAGTAAATGGTTGTTGAAAATCATAAATAACATTTCGGTAAATTGCTGTTGAAAACAAGATTATATTTCGGTTACTACATGGCGAAAATATGTTCAACTTTCGTAATTAAACAACTGCCAAACATACATTTTCGGTAAATAGCTGTTGAAAAAAAAATTATATTTCGGTAATTGGATACTGAAAATATATCTCAATTTCGGTAACTAACTGTCGAGTATAATTGAAAATTTTTAACGGGTTATGGGAGAAAATAGAGAGCTGCGAATAGCAGCGCCCTTCATTTATTGCCATCTGTCTCCCTGGTTAGTACTAGCTAGGCTTATTTTGTGCCAGCTTTGTTTTTTCGTTTTTTTTTTTCTTTCTTCTTTCAATTACATCTCATTGGTATATTTTTGTTCGATCGTCTCTCCGTTGATGCATGGAGGCACTACTGGACCAGATCACCAATTTACCGTGATGTTTTAGTTTTTACCATCAAACCCTTAACTTGGATTCATATTATCACCAGCTATCCTAAAATCCAATGATAAAAATTAACAGATGTATAAAAGAAAATTGATTTTTGCACTCGAAAATGTATCATCAATACTTCGAAAGTGGAGTACGAAAATCAATTGCATATGTGGATTGATTTTCACACTCCTCTTATATAGTGCAGATGGTAAATTTTGGAGTGCAAAAATTAACGTCCTAAATTAATGACGACTAGCCATGCCAGTACGTTTTTTCACGACATTTACTTAGTGTTATGGCCATATGATTTTCACCATACAATAAGGTAAAGGCAGTAGACTCTTGGATTTCGGTTTCTTCCTAGCCAAAGTCGTTTTTAGGCTTCGGTTTATTCATAGAAGTTATAGAGGGCATCGAGTGCTTCAATTTCAACACAAGAATCACCCAAAATAGTTGAGATTTGATAAAATTGTTGTGGTCCAAAGTTCAGTAAAAATATCGGATTATCATTCCAGACAGCACGCAGGACTTGTATATATTAATTACCTTTTCATCCTACTTAGAGTGGTTTTCGGGTTTAGAAATCTTCATGGAAGTTGAAGAGCGTTCCAAGAATAGCAGAAAATGGTCAAGACCTACTTGATTTGTTTCCATTTTCATCCTTCTAAGTTGATTTGTTTCAAGTGCATGTCAACATCCTACAGAGCAGGAAAAAAGTAATGCAAACTGCATCTTACATTTGTTCATATTGCAGCTGGAGCTAAATCAAGCTTCCAACTGGACTAATCAAGCCCATTTTAAGGGTCAAGAGAAGCTGGCAGTTTTTTTTTTTTTGGTGCCTAAAATTACCTATGGAAAAGGGTCCAACCTTATAATCTCTTTAAAAATTCTCAGTTGAGAAGTCCCAGTTTTCCTCAAGCCCACTGTTTTATGGGACAAACCATCATATATAAGTGATGTTATTGAGTCCTTCAAGTTCAGTAGCACAAGCATGACATTCAGAAATCCTTGTGTTAGCCCAACCCCATAAAGCCAACACCAATAAATTATCTTTCTTGGCGTGCAGTTTATGCACAAACCATCTAAAAAGCATTGGACAGCGGCCGAAAGACTCCTCTGTTATCTCAGAGCAAAATTTTTCTAAGACGTCAAACTACTCCATTTTTACATGCCTACTCAGATGCCAATTGGGCCGAAAATCATGACGATCACACTTCCACTACAGCTCATTATTGTTTATCTTGGTGGAGCTCTTGCAAACAACGTTCTGTTGCTCGATCATCTACCGAGGCTGAATATCGCGCCGTGGCAGCCACCGCTGCTGAGCTATTTTGGCTACTGTCTTTTACTTGGTGAGCTTGGGGTCTCTCTCACCAAAGCTCCGGTGATCTATTTGGGGCCACTTATGTCTGTGCAACTCACATGAAACATATTTCTATCGACTTCCATTTCATGCGTGATTTGGTTTCCAAGGGACTACTTCATGTGTCGCATGTGGCCGGCCACCACGGACCAGCTCGCTGATGCCCTCACCAAACCATCGTCTCGACCACCACCTTTCTCTTCTGAGGTCCAATATTGGTGTCTCCAATGGGAGCACCATCTTGGGCCGGGGGGCGTGTAAATGGTAAGGATATAAAAGAAACCCTCCTTCATAACAAACCCTTTCAACTAGATGTAGATATAGCTAAGGATAGTTTTTCAAATGTATTGCATGCATCACTTGTAATCTGCATCTCCTGTAGCCTATTTAATGGATTGTATAGATCAATACAAAGCGTGAGAAAATATTTCTTAACTCCAGTTAAGACTAAAAGCATTTATAACTACGTACCACATCAGGCAAAAAAGCAATGTCAATGTAGATCAAAGAATGAATGAGTAACAGAAACGGAGATCTCTTCTCATTGATTTCTTAACTGCTTGAGTTACAATGGTACAACTGCCACATTATAAGGCCAGGCTCAGCTCACATCTTCTTAACAAACTTTTAATCAAGGCCACTAAGGTCTAACCACACAAGCTACATGCAGCTCTGCAACAGAATAAACAACTGACTATTTTTCCCAGCTAACTGTAAACTAAACACTCCTTAATGACCCTTATTAACAACCAACACTAGAAAACACAAAAACAGCACGACCGGCAGTAGACCACTGAAGTTATTCCTCGAATGATTAATCAGCTAGGCGTGGGAGGCCCATTCACCAACCCAATCAGGTTCACCGGGGAGCACAGACTCCCCTTGAAGCACTTTTCGGCGAACACACGGTTCGCTGCCCCTGTTGTTCGTACATCATCGATGTACAAAAAGTGTTCACAATTTGTCCCCCTACATTGTCCCGTAGTGTCTGTTATGCCTGCATACAAAAATAAACACACATATGTTACGCGTGCCATAAAGGTTATGAGGCAAAAACTTAACTAAGCATATATCAGATTTGATCATTGTTAGACTGATTACCGTAGGTTGCCGGGTTTTTCTTCAAATCTCTCACAAACTCGAAATTATCCGAGTTTGAGAAAGACGAACCGGCGAGAGAGGAGGCCAGACCGCTAAGCATTCCGGGAATACCGGTGCTATAAGGTAGCAGATATCGATTCACTGTCATGTTGCAGCTGTCCAAGGCGTCTGATGATTTGATGTAATGTGGTGTGCATCCAAGTGGCCAAACGTTGTTTACGACCATCTTCCTCGCTCCCAACTTGTAGAGAGCCTGCAAGTTTAAAAATGATGCATTAATTCATAAAACCGATAGATGTTTTTATACCTGCAAGATGTTTAAATTATTCATTTCAGAGGTGAACTACCGTTAGCCGAATTGAGAATGCATCCAGAAGCACTTTCCCAAATGTTTCCGGCAACAAAGTGCTGAACGTGCCGTTGCTCGGGGGTAGGTAGTTAGCCATAAAATCATTGTTTCCAAAGGAAACGATGAATATGGAATGGGACATGTGGTAAAGAAGATCCTCTTGGTCCATGATCTGGGGCAGATCATTCCGCAAAGTTTGGTTAAACTTGGACAACTGTCCATCGAAGCTCCAGTCCTCCTCAAACTGTAAAGCGAAACAATATTTTAGTTCAACTAGCATACACAAGATGGCGGAAAATGAAGTTGATTCTTGCTCCTTACAATATTCTTGCCCGGGTATGGAGTTTCGGGAAGAATGCCCGCATCCGGGTAGGCGTAATTGACTCCAGTCGCGTTACTCATTTTGGAGTGATCTCGGTATATACTGATGTAACCCGGAACTATTGGAATTCCGAGATAAGAAGCTGCAACGACAAGAAGAAATGATTTAATTTCGGAAAAGAAATCTTGCAAATCTAATTAGGCTTTTTAAGATGAGATCAAAGGAAAAATAAAATACAGGATTTTAGAAACGAATACCCATGGAGTCAGCTATATTGTTGCCATAAATCGGATCACGGATGCCAATCATGTTGCCAGGATCTACGGTTGAGTCCCCAAAAACATAAACGGCCGGCACAATTGGAACATTATCTTGCGGAGTCCCAAATGGGATCAAGACTAGTATACAGATGATCAATATCATGAGGAGTCTCATTGTTTCTTGAGTAGTACTCATCAAGCCTTTCTTTTATCTCTCTTTGTTTCTCATTTCTTTTGCTTCCGTGCCCATATTTATAGGTGAGTACTATAGGTGACTTAGACCGTGAAAATTTGAAAACCCTTTGCATTAGTAATTGTTGATGTTACTGCCAATTGACCTGTGGCTTTAAAGAGAAGAGCCAGAGCATGCATGTGACTGGTTCTATCTTTTCTTTTTCTTTTTCTTTTTTGGGATCTCCTAATTTATTTCTTCATGAATGACCACAATAGTATTCTGATCTCTCTATAAGACTCATCAACCAATGGATTAAAGTCACGTTTTCTCTGAGGATGAGACGATTTCAAGATCAATTTATTAAGTTCTCCCGTTATTGGGTCTGTAATTTCAAAGGTGAGATTGTTGTCATCCTATCAAATTAAGCCTCCTATTCCTTTTTACAACTTAATTAATTAGGGTGCCCGAATTAACTTACGCCCATCTTAATAAATTTCCGATGACTCAAATCTCGCCGTCCACTGGCAGTAATTCACATAAAGTTAGGAAAAGGCTCCTTATAGAGAGGTCCCATCATAATTGGTAGCACATGAGAGGTATCAAACCTGAAACATTAGTAGAAACAAACCTCTATCTTCCAAGTCTTGACCACCAGGCTAACCCTTTATTTCAAAGTAAGACCCTTATTTCACTTACGCGGATCTTTAGTTAATTAGGTGATGATAGGAGGAATGGACTAAACAATTTTGCTAACATCACACGAAAACACTAATACACACACTCACATGATGGGGGGCCGCACAAACATGTCAACTTGTAGCGTAAGTGGTTTGTGTATGGTTTAACAATCTTCATGTGACTAAAATGCACAAAATATTTTGGTGGCCATCTACTATTTATCATTTTTTCCCGTCTAACCACGCAATTTTGTTATACAAAGAAGTCTTAGGACTAATACTCAAAATTTATCCCTCTATCAAAACTATCAATTAAGGACCACCAATCTTACATGAGATCCCTGTAATCGCACTTGGCTTCACATGCATATACTGCACCCACCTTAGGTTTTCTCCTGCTTAAAAAGTCAAGGTCTTTTTCTAAGTTCTATTTAAAGGAACATGGTTGGTTTAATACGAATTAAGGTTTAGTCTCCACCTCATATTGGTAACTTTGACACATGCAATTGCAGTGTAGTAAGTATGGGAAGCTGATAGGAGCTCCATCCTAAAGTCTTAGGTTCAATTCTTCTGGCCAACAACTCTTAGGGTCATGTCACCCCCACGCGTAAGCATGTAAAACGGCTGTGGGAGGGCCTATAGGGATTAGTTCGAGGTGCGCGCAAGTTGGCTCAAGACACCCTACATAACCAAAAAAAAAGTGTTACCAAGACTAACTAGTGTGAAGTGTTTGTAGCTCAAGAGCTAAGGTGTAATTCAGCTTACTCCATTTCTGGCGACTTATCAATTGGTATGAGAGCTGGCCAAATGTGTTGAATCCAACGTACAACTAGGGATCTAATTAGTACTTCGTTCCAATTAAAGTAGAGGACAAGGCTAGGATAAAAACCCCTAAAAATTGGTCAACATGCCCATTTGTATATTGAGCCACAAAAATTCGAAAATCACCACAAAATCTCGTAAATGCAAATCCAAAAAATTGGTATTAAACCACAAAAATTCATAAATAACACTACAGAAATTCATAACTTTGAGTTGTCTTTTTTGAGCTTGCACCATCTTATTTTACCAGTAAGTGAGAAAAAAAAATGGAAAAGCATCAAAACGAAAATTTCTGACGTTGAAACCAGAAAATCATCCATTACTTAACTCCATACTGTAAAAGAATTAATGATTCAACATCACTATTACATTAGTTGTTTTTTAACTGAAAAGTGATTTATAAACTACAGTACTTAATAACAAAGAAAAATCGGAAAGCACTGCAGGGACCCTTGCCCTGTTTTTTGAACAGAGCCTATTAATTCGTTACATCAATCATCAAATTACAGAAAGTCTACTCAAACAAATTTTGTGCACAACAATTGTGCACAGATCACTATGGGAGGCCCACTTTGGGTTTCACACAAAAGATCCGAGCCGTTCGTTAAATCTAAAAAAAAAATTTGAAAGCCCTCGCCAAAAATCAGCTCAATCAGATACCTATAAGCGTTCGATCCAATCATTTAACTTTTTCAGGATCCTAAAATCTAAATGAAAAGTTAGATGATTGGATCGAGCACCTAAAGATATCGGATTGAGCTGATTTTTTGCGAGAGCCCTTAAAAAATGTTTAAAATTTAATGAACAACTCAGATTGTTTGTTTGGGCCCCGAAATAGGTCTCACATCATGATCTGTGCATAAAATCTATGTGGATAGCATCTCTGAATTAAGTAAGAGTGCTCAACGTAGTACCTTTTAAATGTTTATAAGAAATTAAAAAACTGAACCAAAAACCCACGTCACCCCTCTTCCCAAAATTAAATAATAAAAAAAAGTCTTAACTTGTTGACTTCAAATTTCATTACGCTTCTCAGCAGCCAGCAGCAAGCTACGAACGATATACTATTAGATATTCATAACTATCTATAATTGTAAAAATAAAAATAAAAATTGAAAGCATATTTCATTAATTGCACATGAGTACCTATAATTTACAAATAAAAAAAAAATAGACAATTATGGATTTGGACTGTCTCGACAAGTCCAAATTAAGAATTGAAGAGGATCCAATTCATTACAAAAAGAGGTAATTAAATTCGACAAATCTTTCATAAGCACTATCATAAGAGAAATTATTACATATATATATATATATATATATATATATATATATATATAACTGTAAAAAGAGCCACTGCCTTCATGCAAAAGCAAATTAATAATCAATCCGTTAACCTTTATTAAGATACATTTCTTTGGCCCACTAAAAATAGCCTTGCTGGTCATCATTGTATGTTACTATATATGGAAGCCCATAGTAAAGTTTAATGCAATTCTAGGAATTTTTCTATGATATATGCTTTTGGTTTGTAGAGTCGTAACTGCTAAACCATCAAATTGCACATGTGTCTGTTATATTTTATGCAATTTGGGAAACCAACATCACACATGCAAGAAACCTATCCTAGCTACCTAGCTAGCTATAGGAAGCCAATCGGAAGATAAATGTCATGAAGGCAATGGAATATATATTTGCAGATCTGCTAACACCAATTTTGACACCTTTTGTTTTTAGAGTCTTAGGAAATGATCAGGGACGTTCAATGTGTTTAAAACATGTTTTTAAAGGCTCCCAACAAAAAAGAAGCTCATTCTAATACCAGTAAGGCTTTGATCGGCTCATTCAGTTTTTTCCCGTAAAACTTGACAGGAACCGAAATGTCACACGTGCAGAAGATAAATGTACGTTATGAAGGCGAATGAAAAGAAGATAGCAAATCAAAATTAAATCACACAGGCCAAGATAAATGTTACGAAGGCAATTGAATAGAAGACATACTTATTGCTAACGGGTTTTGCTGTTTTTCCAGTTTTCAAAAATTGTGAGGTTATCGGTAGTGATAGGTTGAGCTTGTTTCCTTTATGTAACGCTCCCTAGGGTATTACTACAGAGTTTTTTTTTTTTTTTTTTGTATCATTATTATTAATGATAGAGAAACCTTTTTTTGCTGATAAAAAAATAGAAGACATACTGACATAGCAAATTAACCAAAAGTCACGCATGGATGAAAGCCTCATAACCCTCTCCTGGGGAGTAATCAGGAAAATTAGTGCAACTAAAACACACAAAAAAAGGATTTTTTTTAATTTTTTTGGATAATCGGATGTCCGGACCTGCTTGCATGCACATCAACTAATTTCGGGGCCCTGAAGGTAGTGATCGGGCATTACTCCCACTGGCCGGCCCCAAGGTTTGGAATAATTGGCATCTCTGAGATTCGAACATGCGACCTCATAGTATACCCAACGTTCCTAAAAAGATGAACGATTTAGATCACAAACAGAAATTATAGAGGGCGCACAATTAAGGGCACTACAGGAACCCAAGGTCAATGACATGTTGTAGACATTCAAAAACCTCATAAAGATTTGAGAGGAAACTGCAAAATGCATTCACTCCACACTTTTTCGCTGTTGTGCCCAATTTAAATAGAGAGAGTTGTAGTTACAAATGGTAAGATATCTCTGGCGAAAAGAAGAACTGAATGCAGAAAACTTCAGAAGAAAATTTAACTGAAAAGAATGATAGAAGATGAAATTTAACCTGGTTGTTCCCGTACAATCTCTAAAATGAATGTGGGAAACCTATCTCATAAATAGTTACTATAAGCTAAGTTCCTGCCATTGTGCTTAGTTAAAACTGTCATCTTCAATTTTAGAGATTTAATTAATTTAATTCTGAGATTAAATGCAATTAAGGAGAATTCCTAGTGGTATTGGTTCTATTCAAATCGACTTCTTCTGTTACATACTTAGAATTAACTTCACGTAACTATAGTTTTAATATTGAAAAATTCTCACCTGGTCTTTATAGCATTCTAATTCCTCAGCTAATAAAAATTGCAAAGAACTCCAAATACTGTGAGAGGAGCAACATGAAAAATGAAAATGAAAACGTCTATGCCATCCAAAGGATACAATGTATCGTCCGTTGTTTTAATTGGAGCTCAAAATTAACAGCCAGATATTCCTTAAGGAATTTTTCGAAAGCGAAAGTTTTTAAGTTCGCGATGAGCATTTACGAAGTAAGAAATTAGTAGATGTCAAGACTTCGGAATTCTATAGGTAAATATTTTAAAACAGATATAAATCATGAATTGCAAAATCTTAATACGCGTATGAAATAGTTCTTAATTAGTTATTATGTCACATATTTCTGGATAAAAAGATATGAAAAATCGGAAGTTCTACTCCTAGATGTTGTGGGCCTCTTTTCTC
Source organism: Rhododendron vialii (assembly GCF_030253575.1). Classification (NCBI taxonomy): domain Eukaryota; kingdom Viridiplantae; phylum Streptophyta; class Magnoliopsida; order Ericales; family Ericaceae; genus Rhododendron; species Rhododendron vialii. Next base: position 29,810,400 of record NC_080565.1, on the reverse strand, counting down.
GGCAGGCTTTACAGGTTACAAGGTAGAGCAATAGCCCATCTAGAAGGCCCAAATTTAGTAATATACCGGATTGCAGACTTGGTTCAGGAATGTTGGACCAATCTCACTGCACGTAAAAGTTTTACTTTGTTATCAAAGGGCTGCAAATGAGTTGAGCCGTTCGTGAACTGTTTGATGCTTGACTCGACAAAGACTCGTTTGAATTCGATTCGGGTGCTAAACAAGCTGAACCTGAACCTCAATTTTAGACTCATTTAATAAATGAGCATAACCTAAACCAAACAGTATTCGGTTTGATTAAGCTCGCGAACCCGAAGCATGTGTATATATCTCATAAAATTTTACGTAAAACATTGAATATCTATAAACTTTTACATTTACATTATAATTTTGTAACTTGTACATGTATGAACTTTTAAAAGTACTATAAACTTGAATTTTAGTATTTTTTTTATAGTACATTGGGATTGGCCCACCAGATTGGGCCCACAATTTTTCGGCCCAAAATAAGGCCTCCATTTTAAAGGTATAATAATTATTAGTTAGTTTAAATAATGGTAAATACATAACAACATCTCAGTGGTTTACACCTTTACCCATCCAGGGATTGAATTTCATTATTGTTCCTTGTCTTAAGGACTTTAATGTCTATTACGCAGCTAATTAACAAGGGGCCTAGTTGGAAGATTTAGATAGTTTATGGTTGTCAAGTAAGGAGTTTTGTAGTTTATGGGATAATTTGAAAAAGTGTGATTGTTCAAGATGTAATTAATCCGTCATTTTCAAATTTTAATTGCTATCCGGGTATTTTCATTTCCGTAATACTTTCCGTTACTCTTTAATTAGCAGAGTCACTAGGATGCTATAAATTAGTAAGTGAGAAAACTAGATAGATAATCCATTGAGCTTTTACTATGTGATGGAAACTGCCGCAATATGTTTTGTTAATTGGAAGACATTTGGAATCCCTGCCGCTATCTCTATTAATCACCATGAATGTCTCTTAGGGTTCCTTCTTATATTTAATTAATCGTTGGATTGGATCTAATCAATTTTATTAATCTGAAATTGATGTGGCAGTTTAATTTGCATAAGCACAAGGTTAATACATAATTAAGGAACCTCTGCCTGTAGCCTATATCTAGCTGTAAGAGGACAATAAGGGTTACCTCTTATCTTTCTACTAACATTTCAGGTAGATTTCCTTTCTCAATTTGTTTCTTACATTTTTTTTTTGTCTCTCAATCACTCAAAAAATTTGTTTATATTTTATTTTCATTACTTTTCTTCCATCTTTTTTTTTTTTTGTGCGTTAGATATTCCTTTTTGTTCGCCTGGATAATGATCCCTTAACGACCCTGAATCGTATGTATGTAGGTTTGTTTCAGTAATTATCAAATAATACGTAATTAAAAAGCTAAAAAAAATGAAAAGCAATTGACCGAAACAATATAGCGTTGCCCACGCTCTGCCTTCTCTCTTCTTTCTCTCTCTCTATCTTTTCTCCTCTTAGGGTTTCTGCTGGGGGGTGGGGCTGCCGCCTCCCATCTCCACCTTCCCTTCTCTCCTCCAGTCAGCCACTCTCCTACTCCATGCCGCCTCCTCTATCCCTTCCCTCAGCCCCGCTTTTCATCCCCGCCACAGATCTACCTCCCTTCTTCCCTCTTGCTCTGAACCCTCTGCTGCTCCTCCTCCGCCGCCTTCTTCCGCCGCTCCTCCGCCGTCCTCTACCGCCGCTCCTCTCAGATCCCTTTCCGCCTTCCCCTCTCAACCCCCCGCTCTGCCTGTCCTTCTTGTCTGCTGCGGGTTAGGTCTGGGTTGGTTGAGGTGCTGTGAAGTAGCTGTGGTGGCTTGGCTTCTCCTGCGAATAAGTTGCTGGACCCGTGGCGGCGCTTCCGGTGACAATGCAGGCGACCGGAGCTTTTATTTTCTGTTGTTTTCGGTTTCCCTCCGGCTTCGGAGCGGTCTGTTCCCTGCGTGGAACCTTCTCCACCCTCTGTGGGTGTTTTTATTCCCTTAGTGAGGTGCGCGACGGGGAGGATGGTGAGGCTGGTCAAATTACCGCTACTGTCCTCGTTACCTTTAGCGTATTATCTCTGTGTGGAGCTTATTTTCATGTGCATTCGTGAGTGTCTTTCCTTCGCCTTGGGGATTCGTCCTTGGATAACCCGGTCGTTGAGGTCTGTGTACCCAACGACGGGCTCTGGTGCTTGGGAGTCTGTAGCCTCACGCGGGCAGTTTTTTGTTCTTTCTTGAACAATGAAATTGTCTGTTTTTCAAAAAAATAATAATAATACGTAATTGGCCGGGTAATTGACTATTTGGTATATACTTTATCTTATTAATTTGAAATTACACATTTTCCCCGCAAAAAAACAGAGTGTGTATTTTGGTTGTAAGTGAAGTCTATTATACCATTGTTACCAAAATCGAATTAACTTCAAATCTTGTGTTGCGATTGTAGGTTTACTTCAAAGCAAAGATGACGAGTACGTTACCAGTTTCCGTTCGCTTTTGTTATCTTCTTCTTCATTTGTATCTTATGTCCTTCACAAAGAAATGTCTGGCAGAAGAATTCCCGAATTTATATGTGTTTGGAGACTCCATATTTGATAATGGCATCAAGCGTAGTCATGTCTCAGGAATGCGAACAGGCTACTCGCCTTATGGCATTGAGTGTCATTGGTATGACAAATTCAGGTTCACGAATGGAAGGACAATTCCAGAAATGATAGGTAGTACTCAAAAGCAAATACATTTCACTATTTAATTTCCTTAGGGTTTACTTGGATATGGCCATCTCATTTACTTATTTGCTTAATTTCTGAATTTGGAGGTATGCTACAACGTTAGCTAATATAATGGAAACCAATGTCACTTGTGCTAGATAATCGAGGTTTTCGGAATTGTCTTTGTTTTTTTTTTTTTTTTGGGTGAAATGTAGCAAAACTAACATCAAATAAATATATGTCGTCATTACATCGTCGTCTTCAGGAGGCTAGTTTTTCTTTTACAATTTAATTATAACAATGCTGTGATTTGTACAAAATGTTATGAACTAAAGATATATATTCACGCGTTTTACAGCCGTCTCACTCAAATTGAAGTTGCCAACATCATTTGATGAATCGGCATTCTATCCCGAACATGGAGTTACTTACGCATCTGCATCAGCAGGCATTCTTCCAGACACAGGGAGTACATTCGTAAGTTTATTTATACAGGTTAAACAACAACAAAAAATATGCATAAAACAAATGTAGTGGACAAAAGCATGGTACTAGCTTTCAATTTGTAGACATAATTAATTCGAACCAAATTAATGTTGAAATTGTTTTATATTGTTAATTTTTTTTGTGTGTTGTATACAATAACCATATTTCTGTAGAACTAATTAGTTGATACTACTTAATTGGAAAGGGAACGAACTATTGTTTTGAGGAACAAATTGGATTTTTCAAGGAAACTTTGGAAAAATTCCTGCGACCCAAGTATCAATCCGCCGAGAAGCTCTCCAAATACTTGTCGGATTCAATCTTTCTCATCAATATCGGCAGCAGCGACTATATTCACAACTATCTCCAGCCACATGACTATAATAGTAGCCGGCAATACAACGGTGAAGATTTTGCTCAACTCCTTACAACCAAACTTGGAGACCATTTAAAGGTATATAACCAGTCGATCCCTCGATGATCTTCAAATTACGATCCTATTTAATTAGTTTCCATCAAACTACTTGTAGCCTTCTATCATCTTGATATCGCTCGAGCTAGTAGTCTGTCTTTACTATTTATGCTACATGGTTGTTGTTTTGTATGCTAATTAAATCTGAAATGACGATGATAACTTGTAAATTGCCCTGGGTGCAAAGAAAGATTGTTCTTTTGTTTTTTGTTTTTTTCATGTAAATTTGTATGGTTTGTGTAGGAACTGTACAACCTCGGGGCAAGGAAGATGGTAGTTTTTGAAATTGGCCCACTCGGTTGCTTGCCGTACATAATAAACCAGAGAAAACCAAGAACCAGATGTGATGAGGATGTTAACACGTTGGCCTCAATTTTCAATGAAAATCTTAAAGTTAAGCTCAAAGAGTTGGGCAAGAAGCCAGACGGTTCAATTTTCGTGACAGCGAGAATGTTCAATCTCATTAAGAGCATGGTTGAAAAACCTGGTGATTACGGTGAGTTATTTATAAATATTTGGTGCAAACTGTAGCACTGGGACACAAACACTTTCCCATTATTTGTTGTCCTATAGTTTGCACTTTGCTCAACCATCGTCTCTATGTCCTCGATCTCCAGGGTTGAGAGAAACTAGATTTCCATGTTGTGCAACTCAAGAAAACGGAACAGGGCTATGCGAACCGACTAAGATACATTTACTTTCACCCAAGGAGATGGCGGAAAATCAACCCAAAGATCGATTTGAAGGATATAAAAGGGACTATCTTTGCATAGAGAGCCCTCCTCCTCCTCCTCCGGCATTGACGGTGCAACCAGAGAGCTCGACTGGGAAACCTACCGGAGATCTATGCGAGGACAGAGGATCATTTCTCTATTGGGATGAACTTCACCTGACCAAAGCAGCTAATGGAATCATAGTAGATAAATGTGTTAATGCTAATTCGAATGGCATTTGTGCGCCATATAGCATCAATCAACTAGTGAATCAGAGGTGAGACCCTTCGTGGGTCCAATACAAATTGTTTGTTTTCCCTCGATCGTTTTTGACGTAATGGAAAACGATTTCGATCCCGAAATTCAACTATATTCTTTCAGTTCTGATTTTGAAAGGATTTTTCTTCAAATAATGAATGTGGCATTGGTTTAAAATACCTTTTGTCCGAGTGGGATGTTTCTTTTGTGCCGATTGGCGGCTTTGCTTATACACATTTGGTGTGAGTTTCATCTCCAAAAGTGTGACTCCTACACTACTGACTATTGACTAATGTATGATTAAAAAGGGTCAAGTGGTGCTCCAAAACTCTCTCTGAATAATCACTGGCTTCTACAACTATCTTCGCATTTTTTTTTTTTGTTAACTATCTTCGCATTTGCTTTGTTTCTACTGATATATCCCACTGCACACTCTATAGACGGTAGTTGATTCGTAGCATGGACTTTCTTGGAAATAAAAGGAAGTCCAAATCCATAGTACCTTCTCTTTCATTGTTTTTTTGAAAAAAGATGGAAATGATCGGTATGATATGATAGAGTTAGACGACCCAATACATAAGGACTTGATGTTACCAGAAGATTAAGCACCATATATACTCTACGTACCACGTTTACTTACGCTTTGGTTTCCAATTTTCTAGAACCACTTTGGAATGATAAATTAGACAGCACTACATTTCTTACATTGGATCTTCAGCAGCAAGAAATTAACACTAACAAACACCCCTGCCCCACTCACATCCTAGCACCTCATAGTCACACCCCAGTCGTCCTGCAAACAAACCCACCTTACTAATACTAACTCACACACAACCAGCTGGGGCCAAAGGACTTATTACTAGCTAGCACTCCAATAACACCCCCAACAAGCCACTTGACACACTAAGAACTGGAAGCTCCAACAAGCTCTATGATGTTCTTTGGGGAGCAAATTGTACCATTGAAACAATTAATCGCCAATACATGGTTAGCCGCTTCCGTGGTTTGAACCCAGTCCCAGTAGAGGTACTGGTCTGGACTGTCGCAACGACTGGTATCATTCTTGAAGCATGGATCCACGGTGTTTGTGATTCCTTCAAAAGCAAAAACACACACAACAACAACAACAAAAAATCAATGAAGCAAGTTTCAATATTCGAAGATGGAAAACATTTCAACATCAATTCTAGGTACTCACCATATTTGTTGGGGTTGGATTTCAGGTTGGCCACAAACTGCAAGTCATTCAACACAGAGAAATTGGCCTCGCTCAGATTGGATTTCAACTGATTCAGTATCGATGGAAGGCCCTCACTGAATGGACGAACCATTTTGTTGATGCTTTCGTTACAGCATAACACTGTGGGGTCTGATGGGTTTGCAAAAGCCGGAGTGCATCCCATTGGCCATAGGTTATTGAGAACCATCTTTCTGGCTCCGAGTTTGTACAATGCCTGCAAATGCAACATTCCAACAAAACAAAACAAAAACTAATGAGCGTTACTTCATGTCCTTAATTAATTGACAAATTTCTAGGCAAACTCTTTCTTTCTTTTTTTTTTCCTTTTCTTGATACCGCGAGACGAACAGCCAACCCATCTATCAGTAGTTCAGCGAAAATGTCAGGGGTCAAGTGGCTCAGGGTTCCATTACTCGGAGGAAGATAATTCCAGACATAATCCTCGATTCCAAATGAGATTAGGAATGTAGAATGAGCCAGATGGTCCATGAGACGTTCAGCAAGCAGATTGGGCAAGTAGGTCTTGACGGTCTCGTTGAAAAGCCCGATTCGGCGATCGAAGCTCCAGTATGTTGTCTGTAAATCAAAAGTTCATACATGATCAGCTGAATAATACAGTATTAATTTAAATAAAATGTAGTAGCAGACTAGTAATTAGCAGGAGTAAGTGGTTGGCAAATTAAGGGGACGGAAATATTTCATATACATTCTCTGTTCCTTCCATTTTCCAACAACAGACTATGAGTTTCCGGAAGGATATATTCCTGCTCCTGCGAAAGCATAGTTCATTCCTGTTGTCGTCTCATTTGCGGCGGAGTCCATCGTGTTTGGGTAGGGTTGCACCTGTGGTATCCCCTGATAGGAGGCTGCAACTAACAGAAATTTTTTGTTCAAAACACCAAACGAAGACATTATAAAACAGTTATTAGCTACATAGGGAAGTTGAAATCTTTTGTTTTTTCATATGATCAATACGAACTTTTATTTATTCGGCATTTAGCTTTGTTGAGCCACAATTTCTGTCTTCCAAATTATAGAATTGTTTGTATATATGTACTAGGGAAGTTGAAAAATATTCCAAGACCATACGTCTCAGATATATACTACTTCTTTTAAATGTACGAAGATGTTTCCTCTTTTTTTCTTTTCACAATTACCCCCAGCAGTTGCAACTAATATCAGTCGTGTCCTACACCTCTTCCCGACCAACACAATACAACCCAGCACTTGCAACTATAACTGTAAGAGTTTCCTGCTAATGGAAAGCAGTGGCCCACGGGCCGTTTCTTCTAGCGAAAAGCTAAAGATGTTTGTCTTCTACAAACAAACGGCTCCCCCAAACTATTTCTCTGATTCTCTCCAACCGCTTCAATGCACATTCCCTCTGACTCCCTTCCATCTTCATCTCCAACCTTCGATGTCCGACTATTACAAAGACCTAACCTGCTGACATCCAGCGAACACTAACCCGCCAATCGATATTCCCCAGCACTGACCCGGGAACCGTACTCACTGCCTATGTTCCCGCTGCCGAAAAAAAAGTGCTTTGTAAGTTCAATCTTAAACTGTGTCTTCCCTCAGCCCCCAATATTCGAAGTTTGAAATTAATTCCTCTACAGACAGTATTTGTTACTTGCAAGTGGTGTACAATAGTATCTTGCAAATCTGAGACCGGCAATAGGGAATCATTACATATCTCTATTTTACTATGAACTGACCTGATTCCTTCTCCTGTTTCGTTGTTTTCCCTTTAGTAGTGGTTTCGCACATAAGATATTTGTAGAAATGCCTCTTTGACCGGTCAATTAATACAGTTGGGGAGTTGTCAAGATTGTGTGTGCAAACTATTTGACGAACAAAACGGTATCAAAACGAACATATAAACAGTTATGACCTTAAAAACAAATGATTTGGACTTCAAAAACACGTCTTGTTGTCAAAATCTATATCAGTAAATAGATTAAAAGTTAAAAGTACGGAGCCAATAACATATATTTTGATAACAAAGAAAACAATATGGACCATGTAGAGAGGGGTTTGCGTAGAAGTTGGGGGTCATGGCACCCTCTATTCTCAATGCAGTTACATTTAGCCCATTGTTATTCAATCACACTACGATAAAAAAATTGTGCACACTAAGCATGGCACCCCCAGTCTCTGTCATACGGTTTCAAAGAAGAAATGGTGTTCAGATGTGTAAAATGGGGGCTCTTTTTGTGATTTTTGTGCCGATTTTATCTTATGTGAGTATTTGAGTTTGTTTTGAATGGGTCTGTATTCTGTTGAAATGTCATTATATTAAGGTGATAACGTGCACTTGGATATGGTTCACCGATTTTACAAAATTCTAAAATATGTACCAAGTTCTCAAAACTTGAGCCATACAATAATAAATATGTAAAACATTTGAGTTTACGAAGAGTTGAAAATGGCGGTTTACATTTGAACAAGTTTACATTGCCTTTCAAGAGGACGTCATAGTTTCTTGGTATTCCTGTTGAAGTCATTGTTTTGATCTTATCAAAAAGGGAGATTATGATCAAAGGATTGGAGCATCGATGACCCCTCAATGTTGCACTTTCTGGTTAAATTTTCCATGAAAACATGGATTGATGGTTGACTGTTGAACTCAATTCCAAATTCTTTTTGCCCTGCAAATTTAACTACTCTTTTAGACAGGCATCGCATCAGGATCAAAATTGTAATAAGAACTACCAAGAGACATCGTGCTTTTAGGTCATGTTCACCTAAATCTTGAGATTTCCTATCTTTTATTGTCCTATTATTTTGCAGTTGTTTTGAAAAAAGTAAGAAAAAGCTCCTGAAGTCTTCGTGCATTGTCCTCATTGTCATGTTGCAGAGTCGAGATAGGAGAGCACAAACCAACTTGAAGTATTGATCCAAAATGAGCCCCTGTCTTGAAGCATGAAAATGCCGAGCACCACCTAGAAATTAGTGCAGCAACCAAAATCAGTATTGATCCAAGCTATCAGGGTATTGTCCATAAGCCATATCAACCAAGCATTTTGGTACTGAATCATGTAAACACCATAAGGTGTCCTAGAGATAAGAAAAGTTCATAAGAGTCTAAGGTACACCGAAATGAGAAGCTACAATAAATATGACAGTTCAAGTGTCGGCCTCCAAAAGAAATCACCTCAAAAAGGGAATCATTGAGCTACGGTCTCCAAACAAAAGACCAAAAAATTATAAGAAAAAAAACTCACTAAACCACCACATAAGCAACCCACTGAAATAAATAGAATTTGTCAATCTTTCTTATCGACTCAAGCCAAGAATGTAAGAGCGCTAAAACCATCAAGGAAGAAGGATTATTGGTAATCATTAAAGCAAAATTGGTCCCCATGCAACAATGTATAGTTCCACAGCATCAATCAAAAGTTATAATGTATGAGAAAGGTGTGAAGATTATTACTCGAAACAGCTGACCTGTCAACTTGTATATGCAAAAATAGGCTTTTTGACCACAATTTAAGGGAACAAAAGGAAAAAGACTATTGGATCAAGTGAATCCGAGCCTCTAGGATCCTACACTTCCCGCGATTTCTTTCGAAAACTATTTTCTGTTTTTCCTCGGGGCCTATTCTGCTTAATTGGCTTAAGAATACTTCTCTTTCACCAGAATTGCCAGTAAGTACTGATCAAAAAAATAATGCCGGTAGGTCTTTTTTTCTTTGAGTTCTGCTTTTCGTCTACAATTTGCTGTTTATTTCATTTCATTTTGTTTTTTTTCAAAAGGGATGGGAAAAAATGCCTGAATGGGGAAAAAGAGCTTATAAGTTGGGGAGTTTTGAATGATGTTTGGAATTTGAAGAGCCCATAAATTTTTTTTGCTTTTGTTTCCTTGGCTTTTTTAAGATGTCTGAATGGAGTTCATTCTATTTCTACCATGCATTTTAACAAACACCTTGAAAGCAAACGTATGCCATGGGTGATTAATAAGAAACCGAAAACCCAGCAATAATTGCAAACTTCAAAACAGAAAAGAGTACTAAACGAATAAAACATTGAACTTACAAAGGAGGGAGAGAGGACGATGGTGATGGAGGTGGTGCCTTGAGAGAGAGAGAGGAATTCTGGCATGGGGGTTTCAAAAGACGAAGTATGGGGAATACGTCATTTTGGAATGTGTTGGTGAGGCATGTATGGCAGTTGTGTAATTAGCTTTAAAATGTGGGCTCTTTAATGAGATGAGGAGAATGCCTCTCAGCCCTTGGATCAAATTAATCCTAGTCATTCCAATAACTTGTCCCCACACCCTTCTGTTTTATAATAGAGATTCCTCCTACAAAAATTAGGTACGAATAACCATGATGCAAGAGCATCCGCAATGGTAATAATTAAAAACAATAATCAAAATGTGACACATTAGTATTTAATTATCCATTTAGTCCATAGTCAAACTTAACAACATCTATCTCCACATTGGTTATCTTTGCATCTCTAACAAAAAAAACCCTCACAATATACAATACACATTTGTCCAATCGTAAACGAGTTCCAATCACGCACCCGACCACACCAAATTATTTGTCTCGATGAGACGATTCTAATGTGGGGTATTTTTGAGTTATTGAGTTATTAAGTTTGGTTATTGAGTTTGATTATTGAGTTTTGGTTATTAGTAAAAATTGTTAAGTTTGGTTACGAAATTGGTGAAATTTGGTTATTTACCAAAAGACTTCTAATTTTGCTTATTACAACGTGGGGTATTTTTTTAGCATTATTGTTAAATTTGTTTATTTACACCGATTTGCTTATTACAATGAGGATGCTCTGAAGAGATAAATTTAGAAGAACTATGCACCAGCTAGCACTAGTGGTAGGTTATTGTTGCCCCTTCGTGGAGGCCAGTATTCAAGCCCAATGAGAGCGAAGTTTGGAATTTCAGGACTATAGACAGCCTCTTAATCTCCCACTGAGCAGCAATCCATTAACTCTCGCTAACTATACAATATTTGGAGAGAGAGAGAGAGAAATTTAGTACTCCCTATAGATTCGTTTATCGGTTCGGCCCATATCACTATCCAAGTACTCTGAACCCGACGGTTAACCCTGTTGTTCTAACGGGTCAGGTCTGCGAAAAATTACAGAAGATCGCAGCAGGAGAAAGAACATAGGTTTTAGGGGGGTTTAAGGCGGCTACACACCATATCCTCTCTCTCTCTCTCTCTCTGATCTCACTTCCATTCTATATGATTTCTCATCTTGTTTACACTTACCAATCTATCCAATTGTCGCCTTCACTTGGCCTCTGCTTTGTGGGAAAATCCCATGAATTTTTATCATGTTCACCCCAATTCCGATCATCAACCCTTAATTCCCCACTAAAATCCACCACCACATTTTCTTGAAATGTGGAGAAACTTGTTGAAACAGGCTTCCTTGAAGAAGCCCAAGTCCTCCACCGAGCCCTACTCTATCGTACCGTTACTATCTAACCCCATAAACTTCTCCAAACCATCGAATTTTCCTGACAAAATTAGGCCAAAAGACCACACGGGTGTATCATTCTCTACAAAAGACCAGATGGGACTTTCCAAGATCTCATTTTTACCAAACCCTTTTGCTAGTTTTTCAAGTTATATGAGGGGGAGGGGTTATGGAAGTGTGGCCCAGGCCCTCGTTTCAACAGAAGAAGAAGATAGTGATGAAAATCAAGAATTGATTGAGGCGTCTACTAAGAAACCAAAGCAGCCGAAATTGGTGGGTGGGATAGGGCAAGGGAAGTACCTAATGCTTAGGAGGAGGCAGATAAAGACTGAGACAGAGGCATGGGAAGAGGCTGCCAAGGAGTACCAGGAACTGTTAGTGGACATGTGTGAACAGAAGCTGGCACCCAATTTGCCTTACATCAAGTCGTTGTTCTTGGGTTGGTTCGAACCGCTGCGGGATGTTATTGCTAAAGAGCAGGACTTGTGCAAGGAAGGGAAGAACAGGACGGCTTACGCCCCGTGGTTTGACCAGCTGCCCGCAGATATGATGGCGGTTATTACCATGCATAAGTTGATGGGTTTGTTGATGACTGGGGGAGGACATGGTGGTGCCAGGGTGGTCCAAGCTGCTTGCCAAATAGGTGAAGCCATTGAGCATGAGGTGAGTCAGCTTCATTCCTCTCTGTTCGTTTCGATTTTCACATAGTTCAACCGTATTTGCACCGCGTAGAGTGGCAATGCTTTTGTGTGTTCAAGCTGTTTCATGCTTTGAAGCTGTGGTTTTTGTCCTTCCTGTGAAGCTATTTATTGCCAAATCTTCAGTATGCTTAACTGCAGTCGAGCCTAATGTTCTATACTCTACAGAAATAGTTTCCATGCGGTACTCCCTTTGAGTTATGTCTACCTGTTTGCCTGTTTAGAGATTGTGCTAGGTGCTTATTTACAAGATTATATTTTTGCCATTGGACACTAGGTTCTTGTTCCCGAGATTATATCTCTGGCCATATTATTCTGCTGACTGTCTGTTTACTTTCAGTGGCTTAGCCATAGAAACCTGTGTTTATTCACCCATTGTTGTAATGCCTAAAATGTGCCACCTTTTAGCATGATCTCATACTCTTCGCTCTAATGTCCAATAATAAATAATTGTGTCCAGAGTGACGTTTTGGAATTTTAGACATGGATATGTTTCCGGACTGAGATTATGTGCCTTTTCCTTTTTGGCATAGTGTTGTCAATTTAGGTTATGTTTATCTACTATCTTCAATTTAGGTTAGGTTACAGTCTAACCATTGTGGTCTTCAATGAAAATTGCTTTTCGATTATTATCTTCTTTGTGTACCAGGCTAGGATATACCGATTTTTGGAGAGGACAAAGAAAAAGAACACAGAGAACAAGAATCCTGAAGAAGAATCTGATTCTGTAGTTAAAGATGAACAGAAATTAAGGAAAAAGGTTAACGTCTTGATGAAAAAGCAAAAAGTGAAGCAAGTGAGGGCAATTGTGAAAGAACACGATGATGTAAAACCTTGGGGCCAAGATGCTCAAGTCAAGGTTTGTTCACTTTACAGCTGAGAACATTCCAGGTTGTTCTTGTCACCTACTAAGAATGGTAATAGTCAAGATGTTTTATCCCTGTTAATGCACCTTCCAGGTTGGTTGCCGTTTGATTCAGTTGTTGATGGAATCTGCCTACATACAACCTCCAGTCGAGCAATTAGGAGATGGTCCACCAGATATTCGGCCTGCATTTATCCACTCTCTGAAAACTGTCACGAAGGAAACACAGTGAGTAAAATTTCATCCTTCTTGATTCCCTCTTCCTCTCTCCCCCTACATATATCTATGTATATATTTGTTTTTCTATATCAAAATAATATATTTATGTTTGCTGTTTGAATAGGAAATTTAGCAGGAGATATGGAGTTATTGAATGTGACCCTTTAGTTCGCAAAGGCCTTGAAAGAACTGTAAGTATCTCATGAAGTTCTTGCAACACTTCACTTACCCTGATGGCTAGTAATAGCACGTTTCCAGCCCTTTAAAAAAGTTGTCATATTTTTAAGAATGTAGCAGTTCTTTCATTAATTTTTTATTTTATTTTTTTGCGGCCTTATACATCTATTTCTATTTTTCAACCAGGCTAGGCACATGGTGATTCCATACATGCCAATGTTGGTACCTCCTGTAAACTGGACAGGGTATGGTAATATTTTATCTTGGATGTTGTAATTTGTTTCCACAATATACTATTGGTTTTTGTCTGGTTAAAAGACTGAGTACTGTCTTTTCGAGTTCTTTTTCCTCCTCGATAATAACAAAATCGTGAACATAAAAGACAATGTTTATTTGAGCTATGAATTGGCGGTACTTACTACTTAGTAATTGCAACTGCTAAAGATGTTTGCCTAAATCTTTAAGGCAGAGACAAACCTCTAGCTTGCTCTTATTTATACAGGAGTGTATGCTGAGATTGTTGTTGGCTGTGCTTGGTTTAATTTTGTTGATTTGAGCAGGTATGACAAAGGAGCATATATATTCTTACCATCGTCTGTGATGCGCACTCATGGAGCAAAACAGCAACGGGATGCAGTGAAAAGGACTCCAAAGAAGCAATTAGATTCTGTTTTTGAGGTTTGGGAACATTGGTTCTTCCATTTCAGTGTTAGTTGATTACTGAATGATCATTTCTCATGTCAAATAGGATTAGGGAGCTAGTCTAACAAAATTAGTACTTCATTTTGTTGTCTCAACAATTCTCTTTGTTTTTGTCAGGCCCTTAATACCCTTGGCAATACCAAATGGAGAGTAAATAAGAGGGTTCTTGGTGTCATAGACAGGATATGGGCGAATGGAGGCAATCTTGCAGACTTGGTTGAGCGAGAAGATGTAGGTTAACTTTGTGTACAAATACTTGTTTTTGTTGCGTGTCAGGGCTTGCTTTTCCACTGCCTTTGGGGAGGGAGTTAATTTTCACTTGTTGTTTTGGCTGTAGCAGTGCATATCGGTTTGACCGTGAATCACTTCCAATTGTTGCTATTGCAGATTCCTTTACCAGAGGAACCAGACACAGATGATGAGGCTGAAATCAAGAAATGGAAGTGGAAAGTTAAAGCTTTGAAAAAGGAGAACAGTGAGCGGCATTCACAGCGATGTGATATAGAACTAAAACTTTCTGTGAGTAGCTTCCATTTTGAATTCCTGTAGCACTAATCGCCTGTCTCAGGTGTTTTGATAGGAGCAATTTTCGTACTTATAAATTGTTGTGTAGGTTGCACGAAAGATGAAGGATGAGGATGGCTTCTTCTATCCACACAACCTTGATTTCCGCGGTCGTGCATACCCCATGCACCCATATTTGAATCATCTTGGCTCTGATCTCTGCCGAGGCATATTGGAGTTTTCTGAGGGGCGTCCTCTTGGAAAGTCTGGATTACGTTGGCTCAAGATACATCTGGCGAATCTGTACGGTGGTGGTGTGGACAAGTTGTCATACGATGGTCGGATAGCATTTACTGAAAATCATGTGGATGATATCTTTGACTCTGCAGACCGGCCTCTGGAAGGGAGGCGTTGGTGGTTGGGTTCAGAGGATCCATTTCAATGCTTGGCGGCATGTATTAATCTTGCTGAAGCATTAAGAAGCTCCTCTCCAGAGACCAGTATCTCTCACATGCCTGTCCACCAGGTACTATAGAGTGACTCTTACTAATCTTGATCTGGAAAAGGGGGAACCTATTTGATGGATTTGTACGTCAGCTATGTATATGAAGAAAATTCTATAAACTTATACAGAAATTCCTTGATTTGAAAATTTTTATGAGACCTTACTTCTTATTTGCATTGGGAATGGTCACGAAGACAAGAAACAAAATATGTGTGGAAACTGGAAAGTGTACATATGTTACATTACTCAGGTGGGTGTCTGGCTTGGGTATGTGTCTAAGGGTCGAACTCATCCCCTCATCTATACTTTCCTAAGGTGGACTGGAGTTCTACACTTGCCACTTATTTCCTAATCTTGCTTTTTTGAAATCATAAGACTCTAAGCATAAGTCAGATTTCATTGTTCTAGTTATATTAATTTCTTGGACTTCACTATAGAGAACTGAATCTAAGATTTTTTCATTTTTGACTCTTTTTCAAGGATGGATCATGTAATGGCTTACAGCACTATGCTGCCCTTGGAAGGGACAAGGTAATTAACCTCTCTCTATCCTTAGTTCACACGAGTTGGTGACCGATTTTATTTTTTTTTTGGGATCAGCAAATTGGTGACTTCTTGCCACAATTTTCCTCATGTTCTTGTCGTTAAGTAACTACAATCAATAACCTACTAATATTGGTGTAGGGAATTACTGGTTGTGCTGTGGCTTTCTGAGTTGGCTAGTGCTGTTTCTGTTCTTATGGATTCATAGGGTTTACATAATTTGAACCTGTTGCAGTTCTAGAATATTTACCCTATACCTTCAACCGAGATATCTTTGTAAATATGGTACAGAGGGAATATGGAACTTATGATGTTTCTTACGTTAACCAATAAACTCAACAGAAGTTACAGTTACCGACTGAATTGTATTGTACAAACTTACATCTGTGTATTCGTGTTACATTGCGACCTGGGTGGGCCTTGGATCAATTGTAAGGTTGCTTCGTGGCCCATTCTTCACAGGTTCAGAGCATGCAGACAGCACGGGGGTAAGGTATGCATGTCTCAAGACTATTTACTAAATCTTGTGCCATATTTGGTTCAAGGTGTTGCTATATGTAAATTGAGCATGGTATGTTATGAGGACTTGGTATCGGGTACTGTTACACTTAGTTGCACGAAGCGGGAGTGGATGTGGGAGCGGAAGCGGGGGCGGAGCGTGGGAGCGAGGGAATACATAAGCTTCCAAGGTTGGGAGCATGAGAGGAGCGTGTACATATATTATGAAAATAATGTAGAATAGAGTATTCACTTTAAAAGTAAAATCATTTTTAGAAGTAAAAATATGGGCGAATTAGTCCTCTAAGTGTAAGAAATGGGCTAGTGTTACAATACCGTATGGTTTTCTTTTCAAGATATCATGACTTGGGCTAGATATATGAGTTCATCAAAGACCAATTAATAAAGCCAAGTGATAAATCCCTGTTTTTCTATACAAAGATCATACAAAATCTCCCATCTTTGTAAGGAGCAAGCTCCCATCTCAACAGGAGCGGGCTCCCGTCAAGCTCCTTAGTTGGGAGTGCAAAAGCGGGCTCCTAAGGTGGGAGCGGCACCACTTTAGGAGCTCCCTGCAACTAAGCTGTTACATATCCAACGGTCAGATTCATTTCATTCCCATGTCCAAGGACATGGTGGCAGGGGAGAACATTCATGTTCTTGATATCAGTTTTATGTATTTCAAATTAACTGCTGTTTACAAAAGAAAATGAGCATTGTCTGTAGCATATTTTACGCATTTTTACCTGGTAAACTCACGCATGTAGATATGGTAGATGAATGTGTCCAATTACACTTGTCGGGCACATATCCCGTAGACTTACCCAAGCGTCGAGTGCCCGACATGAGTACTTATATTTAGAAGATTCCATGCAGCGCATAGTGACATTTGTAAAACTAAATAAGCATTCATGTGCAATATTATATTTTACGCATTTTTACCTTGTAGATATGCAAGATGGAAATTGTCCAATTACACATGTCGGGCACTTATCTCAAACCCTTAGCCTAGCTTCGAGTGTCCGATACAAGTACTTATACATAGTTAGAAGATTCCTTGCAACACACAATATTTGTTTTGCCTCCCCATTGGAGAAGAAAAATTGGAACTTGATGCTAAATCCAATTATAACAACCCGTATTGCACACCGTTGGACAAGCTCTTATGGTTGTTTGGAAACGGTTTTTCCATCTTTAGTAATATATCATCTAGCTGAATGGCTTTTATTTATTGAAGTTTCTCATCAAAATTGCTTAATTGTTCAGTTAGGAGCAGCTGCAGTCAACCTTGTCATAGGCGAGAAGCCGGCAGATGTTTACTCAGGAATTGCTACCAGGTAAACTATTTTGTTCTGCATTCCTCGTTAATTTTCTTCATTTATTGCCCTTTGTTCTTTCTTTTGATGTGGGAGGGGAAGTTTGCAACTATTATGTGTTGGAAATAGTAGAAGGAATTTGTAACTGACATGTACAAGAAGCACCTAGCTACCATTAGGATATTTGAGAGGCACCTTACTTATTGTAGCGAGTAGTGGTAATCGAGGTGAAACCATCTTAGTTGAATTATACAGGTATGTAAGGGAAACGTTCTGGGAAAGACTAGCTTTATGGGCAAGTAATCTCACTTCTTGGAACAGACTTATAATGTGGTGTTGATCAGTTCTGCCAAACCCTGAGCAGTCGGCCTTGAGATTGTTTCCACAAGGACATGTATCTAATGGATTACTAGCTTCGAGGTAGTACCTCGCCTCATCAACGGCTACCTCATGGTCCTTGTGCCTGGTGCTCATGAATGGAAATTTGTAATCAAGTTGTCCATTTGTTTGGCCAAGCCGAGGTGCTTGGGTAATGCTAATAAGATGCCTTGGTCTCTAAGACCCTCTTTGAGTTTGACCGTAGTTGCGGAACTTTGAGATTGAAATTGGTGCCTTTGTATACGTGTAGTTGTATACGATTGCTTATCAAAAATAAATAAATTGTATACGATTCACTTTTTGGAAGTGCATAAAGTACAGCAGTTCGGGCAATGCCAGATTGTGGAAGTGGGTTTTGGTTAGAAGCAGGAATTTCTGCTATACTTAGCCAGCGTTCAAATCTGGATATGACGAAACCAATATAGTATTTTTTTTATGATAATTGCAAACAGAACTGATAGAACTTTCCACATTATTTTAATTTCACATATCCCATAGATACATATTATCTTTTACACATTATTAGAATTTTTCCTGTGATGCAGAGTTCTTGACATTATGCGGAGAGATGCAGAGAAAGATCCTGCAACTGATCCGAATGCATTGCGTGCTAGGCTTTTAATTAATCAGGTTCCATTGTTTCTTCTGTTCATTCAGTTCGTTGTGCATTAGATAGCTTGCCTCAGTTAGATACACTTAATGTATTAGGCCACTGATTCACTAAGCAACCTTTTTTTTTGGCAATTCAATTGTTTTCTTCACAACTTTCATTCTTGCCTACGCTTGAAGGAAATAATGCTTTGAGGCTGATACACTACCTTTGTAACTTGAAATCCTCAGGTAGATAGGAAATTGGTTAAGCAAACAGTGATGACATCAGTATATGGTGTGACTTATATTGGTGCCCGAGATCAGATCAAAAGGAGGCTAAAAGAACGTTGTGCGATTGAAGATGATGCAGAGTTGTTTGCAGCATCTTGTTATGCGGCAAAAGTAAGCACACCACTACAGTAAAACTAAAGCATTATTGGAGATGGAATCTTGTCAAGTTAGATAGTACTCTATTTTGTGTTCAGTAGTGCATGTAAGCCTCCTTAGTGTAGGAAGTATGCAGTGCCAAACTGAGAATCTCTTCCCCTGTAACACGCGTAATTAGATAAGTTTTATGCTAATTGTATTTCACTGTATGAGCAGACAACCTTGATTGCCTTGGGGGAGATGTTTGAAGCTGCACGAAGTATAATGAGTTGGCTAGGTGACTGTGCGAAGGTAAGTAGAACTGAGTTTGCTAGTTTTGTTTTATCTAGTATTTTGATCTTTTGACATTGGATGTAGAATCACATATTTCAATCTCCAGTATGATTTTCCAATTTCCCCATGCATTTTTGGTCCTGAGATTTGAATTAATCCAATTTAGCTTAGCTTTAAATTAACAAAATGTGGAGGGTGATAAAAAATAAAAATAAAAAGGTTTCCAAGTACCAGGGTCAGTACTTGGCAATTTTTTGTATGTCTGGATTGGATTCACCTGTCGCATAATTAGTGAAGCAATTATATATCCCATTACAAAAATCCAATCTAGAGCTGAAAACTCAAATATACTGAAATATTGTACTGCTGTGAGAAACCAATTTCATGTGCCCCGTCTCCTACCCATTCTGCTGTGACATGCCTGCTCCAACAAATTACGTGCTTAGTACTTAGTAGTCTATGAAATATATTTTCCACTTTTTATAATATCGGTTTTCTCTTTCTACTTGTAGAGATTACTTGTCTAGGTTTAAACTTTAAACAAACACAATATTTTTTAACTAGGAATTGTAAATTGACATGGAGCACATTTCCCAAAAACTGGGGGCATGGCTTGAGTGGATTTCCTGGTCTTGAGACACCACATTTAACTTTTATTTGTCTTCTTGTTTGGTGGATTTTGTAATTCCTAGTGATAAGGTAAGTCATCCTGTTCTTTCTTTACAAGAACCGAATCTTTTGTGCTGATGTTTATGCTACACTCTGCTCTTTTCCTTACACAGATTTTCATGGAGAGAAGATTCTTGTTTACTCCTTTAGGAAAATTTGGAGCTTAATGGATTATCATTGTTTCGGATAATGATGTTAGCCTCATTGCATAAATGTGGTTTTGCAGGAATCTGGGATATTTAACTCAGAATAAGTTGATAAATCTAAAGCGGAGCCATATGCATCCGTATCACATTTTTGTGTTGCTCACTCAACTTTACTTCATTGCATCTGTTTATTGGTCACAAACATTCATAATTTTGTTTTGTGTTTAGCTTGTTGCATGATGGCATATTCAGCTCTTTGATGTGTTTTAGGTTCTAGTTTGATCAAGAAGGTTAATTTAATTAGGGCCTTGAAGTCTGATTTGTTTCATACATTTTGTTTTTCTTTTTGTGAGAGAGATGTGTCTAGCAGTATTATTTGCATTGACTTATTGCTTTCTGTGGATATAAACAGATTATAGCTTTAGAAAATCAGCCAGTACGATGGACAACTCCTCTCGGGCTTCCCGTTGTGCAACCATACCGCAAATTAGGAAGACACCTTGTAATATTCTTATAATTAAACTTGAGAAGACATGATCTTCATTTCTATGTCAGTTTCCTTTTGATATGTCACTAAAACATAAGTTTTGAACTTAATGCAGATTAAGACTTCTCTCCAGGTCTTGACGCTACAACGTGAAACTGACAAGGTAACTTCTATGCTTTCATCGCTTTTTTTGCTTTTCTAATCGTACTTGACATCAGGGTCGGGCCTTTTGTTCAATTAGTTCTTACTTGCTGTACTTATGTCCGCTGATGATGATCCTATAACTTTGCGTTGAAGAAACGCAAGTATGAAACATTCATTGACCGCCGAGGTTTTGAAGCTACTCTGTGGAATCATACTCTTTCCCTTTCATAACCTTCTTTTGTGGGACCGTACTTGTTGGGCTTTAATACAAAGAATTCCAAGGATTAAAATATTGACGCTGTTATTTACCTGATTGACATAGGTCTTGGGTAAGAGGCAGAGAACCGCTTTCCCTCCAAATTTCGTTCACTCTCTTGATGGGTCCCACATGATGATGACTGCTGTTGCCTGTAAAGAAGCAGGCTTAAATTTTGCAGGTGTTTTTTTTTAGTGATCCTCCTCTTCATCATCTTCTATTGGGTATATCTGTGGGTTATGCGTGCCTTGTTTGTGTTAGTAACTCTGACTACTTTATACAAATACATGGTCACAGGAGTCCATGATTCATATTGGACACATGCATGTGATGTTGACAAAATGAACAGAATACTCAGAGAAAAGTTTGTTGAACTTTATGATGCACCAATTCTGGAAGATGTAAGTATGTGTACTATATTTATGCAACTTAATAAGCTCCCCTCGTTTATTTCATTTTTTGATTCAGCCTACATTTAGGTAATTATGTCACTTTCTATCTTGCCATATTTCGTAATAACTTGTTGAAACCAACTTATGTAAAACTGAATGCTATGAAAGAAATAGCGATTGAGATGTTGATTTTCATAAGAAAGAAGGAAATTCATTTCCCTGCACTTCTAAGAGCACTTGGTTTGTTGAACTACATGATTTCTTTCTTGAATTGACTTGACTTGGTCTTGGTGGCATGTATTCAACTTGTTGGATACTACCTACCTTCCAAAATTTGCATTTCTTTTTATGGAAATTTAGATTAATGCTTTCTTGAAGAATCCTGGAAGTAGTTTTCCTCTTGGCATTTGTTTAGCCTGGTCAGAAGTTGCGCAACATACAAATATAGAGATTGAATTCCAATTGTGAAGCCCCTTCAATGTTATATTTGAATCTAATCATTGCTCCCCGAGGATATGGAAAACAGGGATTTGGCCCGATAATGAGCACGACCTCCGGGGTTTGAAATCCCAGAGATTGATGAGGCCTCTTTTTGTCCAGAATTTGTCTCTCTGTTTGAGAAAATCGTCCTTTATCTGGTGTTAGTTATCTGAACTACAATGTTTTTACATCTTTTAGAAATGTTAAGTGGTGTCCATTGATGTCTATCTCCTTGAAGGATCATTGAACAAAATGAAGTTTACGTATTGAATTTTGAGATTGAAGAAAGAAGCTATTAGAAATTCGCTTATGAAATACTGACAAATTCTCCTCTGGACAGTTGCTGGAGAGCTTTCAAAAAAGGTTCCCTACGTTGAATTTCCCTCCCTTACCAGAGCGGGGAGACTTTGATCTGAGAGAGGTATTGAAATCTCCTTATTTCTTCAATTGACCGAATCAAGTGCTTCACATCCAGCAGTTGCATTTTTTATTGGCCTCCATCTTACGTTGACAAGTGATGGCACGTAGTACTCTTCTAGTTTACCGTCACATCAAATTGAGAGGTAAGCACTTACCTTATTCCGCAAGGGAAAGGAAGAAGGGAACATGGCTCGAGGGTTGTGCCGTGCTTCATCCATGAACCAGGGGCCGCTATGTTGTACATAAAACAGAAAATATGTCATCAACCACTACATGTTGACGGTTTCTTGAAATGAAAGGACAAGAGATATCGGATTCGAATAATTTTTAAACATGGTTTCGGTACAAGCCAGGGAAGCTGTTGAGGAAATCAAAGCTCCAGGAATGTAGAAGGAAATTGTGAACTTTTTATTCATATGATTCACCTCCATGGCTCCATTTATTCTTCTTTTTCGGAGTCTCTATTTTTTCAGAGTTTTTGTATCCAATAAGAAAGAATTCAAGTGGAGTACTTATTTTGTAGTGTTTGTTAAAGGTAACACAAGGCAGTGCTAATTCTATTTTATGTCTCGTGACTATGAATGTGTTTGTACTACAAGTTGTAAGAACCTTATTCGTTTATTTATTTTCCCTTGGATGTGAACCTTCTCTTTTGTTTTGTTATTTTTGGCATCAAAGAACTTATATTTCTTTGTTTGTTGACGAGTGATATTTGTGTAATCTTATCATTTCTAGAAAGGGAATCAGAAACTCGCAAGGCACTTCCTGTAGTGCACTCTGCAGGACAAATCCAAGCTGTCCACGAGTGTTTTCAACGGTTCAGATTTAAAATAAAATCTTTCGAGAAAGAGATAAACTCTTGTTATTTTTGGCCAACATACATTTTTATCCAGAGTGCTTCTCTTGATCTTGGGCCAACTCTCTCACAAGCCCATCCAAATCCCTTGTCCCACCTACTTCTACTGCTTCCAAGTTCCAACGCCTTAACTCTCAACTCCTCCACCCTAAACCTCTGAGGTATGTCCCTACTCATTGAGTTAACAATAGTCTGAGCCAACTCTTCCGAGTCAGGCATCGCATCCGACCGCCGCTCCCAAATCCTCCACCAGCAGCCTAGCATTCACAATTTGGTCACCCTCCATGGGCCAAGATAGTATCACAAACCTAGCTGTTGTTTCCTCCAACACCGAATTCCACCCGCAATGACTTAAAAACCCGCCCACAACTCGGTGTGTCAATATTTACACTTGTGGGGCCCAACCTTTATTACCAAACCTTTTCTGGACACCCAGTCCTCAAACTCGTCCGGAACAACTCCACGCCCATGTTCCCCATGTTGGGTCACGGGCAACTTAACTACCCAAATAAACCGGACCCGACTCCATTCAAGCCCGCTTGCGCCTTCATTTGGTTGCTTTCCTGCAATTTCTGACTCCCAAAACACACATACAAGACAGACCCATCCGGGCACCCGTCAAGCCAACCCATCACACCTCCACTCGAATCCACGTCCAGGTTGACCCGGCCCAAGGTTCTTTCCCCTCCAAGTAAATTAAGCGGCCCAACCGACCAAACATGCCCCAGCTGGCCCATTACATTCCTCAACTGATCCCAATAGTCTTTCTCCAGCATTGTCGTTTATTCGGGGCGTTCCGTCATTGTCGTTGGTCCTTCACTTTCATTGCATCGATGTGGATGGCAGAGATGGGAATGACAACGTGATGTATGATTCTTAAGTTTAGAACAGGTTGAAATTTAGAATAGTCGCGTTCCTAAATTTCGCAAGAATTTTATCACTTCTCTCTGCCACAACAGCCTGATATTTGAGGTTGAGATGAAACCGAAGCTAAGAAGTAGAACCGGCCTCTATTTTTATTAGGAAAATAAGCTTACGAAAGAGTACATCAGTCCAGTTATCAGTTTTAATGATTTGCTTCTTATATCAGCAAAGAGCAATTCCGTTCCTCAAATGAAATTCGAGTTGGTTAGTATGAAAATGTCTGTTTCTAAAAGTGGAACACATATATTTGCCGTCGAATAAACGACCCTATAGTTTCATTGATCCACCATCTTAGAATTTTCTATTTCAATGCAGAAGGCCTAAACTAATCTACCACCCCAATTCACTAAACGAGCATGATAAGAGTACCGGCCAGGGTGCGTACATACTGTGTACATCGCCTTATGGGGTCCACTGCGGGTCCCACATGAACGAATCGATACGTTGATCAATTTAAAATATTTTTTTAAGTGGACCGATAAAAAATCTGCTCAATTGAATATGTGTAAGTACGTACTTGATTCAATCTTCTAAATTTTTATTCAGAAGTTAGGCTAACTGAAAAAGTCAAATATTAAGATCAAAAATTAAAAAAGCTTCAACATCTAGACACTCACACTTAATTCCAACCCCTATATGGCCTTGCATGTATGAAGTTTTCAATTAACGACCTAATTAAAGCCACACAGCTTTAACTCTAAAATACAAAACGCACAAGTCTACAAACAAATCCGTGTACATCTGGATCTAGACTCTGTGTGTTTGGACGTAATATATGTTTGAGGAAAATATTTTGTCCATTTTCCGTTGTTTGGCTGCTTAAAAATATTCAGGGAAAACAATTTTCATCCGAGACCGTCAAATGACTTACGTGGCAAAATTCCAGTATGGTTGTGTGAATGAAAGAATTCACTTATGTGTATTAATTATTAAGTAACATATAAGTCTGTACCCATCCTCTCAAAATGAGGAATTAGCGAAAAAAAATGAGAAAGAAAAAACCAAATAAAACAGCCGAGCAATTAGCTTCTGCACCAGGGAATGACTGTTCCATTACATTTTGAAGATCCAAAATTGGTTTCCTCAGAAGCACATACTCCATATAATATACACAAAACACATTAACTTCTCAGTAAACTCAAGATCTCGCAAACCAAGGGTGAAAAAAAAATAACCCAGTGATTTTCATACACCTTTTTTTATATCCCGACTACCTTTGTTGCGGTTGTTGCAATAAGTTTACAACATTACCCTTTGATTGGTTTATTTTTTCATACATCCAAGGATAATGTTGCAAATTCTTACAAATTTGACAAACAAAGGAGTGCGTGCTATAAAAAAAAGAAAGCGTGAAAATCAATTCTGAAAAAACAAAAAGTTAGTCAAAGTAAACAAAAAGCTCAAAGCTACCAAGGTCAAAAAGCTTGGCTCCTTTTTGCTTAATTATAATTAGTTGTTCTTAGGCGGGTGGTGCATCGCAGCATGGTAATCAGCATCGTAAGATACGTAGTAAGACGCTTCCACTCCGTAATCAGATAGAAGAATCCTACCGGTATTACTCTTTTGGTTATCTGACTTTAAGCACCCCTTTCCTTCAAGATCTGTACTTGTGCCTGCAGCAGTACCTTTTGTTTCCACTGTCTTTGGCCTCTTGAAATGGTTCATGGCCATACTTTTCCGTCCACCAAATCTGAAAGCAAGCACGTCGTCTAAAATTTCCTGGTAATAAACGAGAGGTAATTAATCAGATAGCTAGGAGTTGATCACTTTCCTCGTCATTGGAGTTCAGTTGTGAGAGCAGCTCTAGATCACACGCAAATGACAAAACTATACACAGGTGCCATATATAGCTTCTCTCACAACAAGACTTTGAGAAATTTCGCCTTTTATGTAATTTGTGTTATTTGACTAATACGTGAAAGACGAGAATAATAGGTGCTCTTACCTCTCCAGTCGAAACAACTTTTACTCCTCTAGCTAGATTTCCATCTATAAACATATCGATACGTATTTTTTAGTGATCGTAAGAATGGAAGAGAAAGAATGTGACAAAAATGACAAAGGAAGTATCTCACAGTGGGGCCACTAATTGGACTCCACTGTAGAGCCACCATGGCTGCACGGCCACCAGGTTCAGTAGGTACCCGGTCCTGGTAAGACTCAAATTAAACCCTGTTGGTCCACTTTGGAGCAAATTAAGCCAAGTGCTTTCCGCCGGCCATGGCAAGCCCCTGGGTGGTTGACAGTACTGTAAACTTTGTGCATATGAATGATGTACCTTGGTGGAGATCTGCAGTAGAGAACCAGCTTCCAGTGACCAAAAGGAGGATTAGTAACAAGGTTAGTAACTTCATTGAAATCATTCTTTGACTTCCTTCTATCCTTTCCTTAATTCCTTGTGTATTTGTGTTGTTCGAAAATGTAAAGGAGGAATTAATCAGAGAGAAAATGCAATTTTGGACTTCATATTTATGAAGAGTCATGAAAATGAGTCAAAGGTGTTGTCCAATGTCTAGAATTCCTACAACATGCACATGTACGCACATAAAAAAAAAATTTGTATATTTGAATATCCAAATCAACTGGGACGACCAAAACTTGCATGAGTCTACGACTTTTTTTTCATGGGAACCTCAAAAAGGGGACCATCATTTCGATTTTATTGAATTCCTTAAATCTTGTCTAGGCAATTTCAAAAATATTTGTCTGGTAATTTCTGAGGTGCGAGATTAATTACATTACACACGTACCGGAAGATCGGAAGTGGAGAAGTCTTGATAGCCTCGTTTATTGTTTTTCCTTTGAACAAACATTGATATCCTCGTTAGAAATTACTCCTACTACTAAAAGTTGTGAAGGTTTTACATTCCCTAGCTAGTCAAGTTGGGGTCCCAATATTTGCCTTCAGTTCCAAGTTTCACACATGTAGCTGGTTGAATATTAATTGGCAATTTTTATAGACAGCATCCAATAATTACAAGGATCTCGATGCATTTTACTAGCCGTAGGATCTCGGTTACCTAGCTAGCTAATTAACTAGAACACCCAGAATCCAACAGAAAAGCGCGCGCACAAATCATTTTTGACATAAGAATGGATGTCTCTGTTTCTGTTCAAATACCATTTCAATTGATAAAAAAAAAGCCTTACTTTAGGTAAAATGCCTCCGGAAAAAATACTCGTATCTTTTTATCAGGATCGATCGTTCCATAATACTAATCTCTCTCATATGTTACATTTTACGTAAAATACTAGAATTGTATGTACTAGAGACATTCTTGAGTGATAATTGACATCTCAAAAAGAAAGAAATATAATTTCCAATACACATTGTTTAACCTTAATACTCAACTCTTAAAGGCCTCACACTCATATTTTGCCTAAGGCCTCCAATGAGATTGGGCTGGCCCTGAGGAGAACCGATTGGGTAGGGCGGGTGATAAAATGTGTGAAGGCGGTCTAGGTTGATTTCAAGTTAAATCTTCCAATTCCCATGAACCCGATCCATCCCGTTATGTTTTTTGTCCAAAAAAGCAACATACATTATTGAAAATATCCAAGGTAAAGTCCAAAAAATTGGTTTTGGGGCTTTTTGGGCTTTATCTTTGATATTTCAAAAAACATTTGGGTAAAAGTCATAATTTTTACTTTTTCTATCTGTCTTGATGAGACGAATCAATAATTCACAAAAATTAAACACAAAACTAACAAACACGACAAAAATAGGAATAAAGACAAAACAAGAAAAAAATCCAAAAATCTTAGCGGAACTTAGCCCAAGAGTTTTCTACTTCTTAAATCTCATACTCGAAACCTTCTATTCGACTATTCGCTATCTACTCATATGGGTTGGGTTCATACAGAATTTTGCTCATATTAGCAGACAGTGGAATGTGTCTCTTAATTTATAGATTTTTTTTTTTGCTCGGCAAACGAAACATTTTTATATTACTCGAAGGATCGAGGGAAGACTCAAAACTCACAAGAGCTTTGATACACCAAAAGATACACTAATACATACACACGCATCCAACATTTTTATAATTTATAGATTAGTTGAGGTGTGCGTAGTAAGTTTGAACTTCTTGAGTTATATATCAAAAACAAAAATGTTTGGGGCATGCAATGGTACTGTGATGAGGCAACATATATATAGTAATTCATAAAGGAGACAGCAACATCTATTGAAGAGATTGAAGAACATGAGCAAGTTGATAGTGCATTAAAATCACTAACCCCGGTATCCCCAGTAGGTAGCTATTTAAACAATAGGAAATGGGGATTGAGTTGGATTCTAGGTATTGAAATGCCAAAGTTACCTTGGGTTCAACTCATTTGCAATGGGAGAGCATTGAAATAAGTGTGGTTTGTGCCAAGACCACGTGCACATAGTACTTAGGGCTAATAGTCTTTGGTACTGCTTGGGTGTTTCTAGTTGAGAAATCAACCAAATCAATAAATTAATACACAAAACGCGGAAAATAATCGAGCAATGATATGAAGGAAGGCAAGATAGCGAGATTTTTACGTGGTTATCCAATATTATACTATTTGAGGACATCCACGGCTCACATCAATTTTTGCAACGTTATTGAATGAAGAGAGTTTAATCCAGAGTTATATTATCTGCTACGTATACCTAATAAATATTTATAGCCTAGAGTTTCTATCACCAATTACCGTAATATACTTGTCTAGGTTTCAATGGCATTTCCATCAAGTCCCCCCTATATGGGTCCTGCCCGCTAAACCTCTACAACCTGACGAAGCAGGTTGAACCCTTCAACCTGAATAGTAGCACAAATATAATTGTTGTGTTTGGATGACAACTTTGAAAATTTTGAAAAGAATTTTTGGGTAATGATGGAGAGAAAACTTTTCCTCGAGAAAACCCACCTCCCTTTTCCAGATCTGGTTTCTCTGGGGGAGGGGGCCGCCGCCTCCTCTCTCCCCTCCCCCCGGAGCTCCACCTCCCCTTTCCCCTCCTCTCCCTCTTTTCTCTCCCACTCTCTTCTCTGGGTTTGTTTTCAAATTTTCCTCCGATTTTGGTTTTGGTTCGAGTGTTGCTAAGTTCACTTCTTGACTCCGATCGGCGACCTGTGAGTCTGGTTTGGTCTGGGCTCCTCCTCGACCTCAAGATCTGGTGGCGGGGCTGACGGTTCAGAGGGCGTAGGTGGTGGGTTGGGAGGCGGCGTTGAGGTTAGGTTTTTTTTCTTTCTTTCTTTGTCCTTTTTTTCCGACCGCTTGGCTCGGTTTCTACCGGCTGATTTGGGTTTCTCCCAAATCAGTCCAGTTTGGCTTCCCCAAATCTGGTGTGGAAGAGGGGGTGGGCGAATAATTCGGCGCCTATTGAGGATCGTCCGAAATTAGGGTTGTTTGTGGTTGTTGGTGGGTTGAGGTTCGTCCAGGTGCTGCTGTCGGTGATGGGGTTTGCTAGTCATTTCCATTCTAGGCCAAATCTAGGTTATCATGAAGGGTTTTAAGGCTTGTCAAATCCTAGAATGAGGTTGCTTGTAAGAAAGAACATAATCATGGGCTAATTTTGTACTTTGGAAGACTAGAATGGGTTGGCATGTAGTAAATAGGCTTAGGGCTATTAAGGTTGCTTGTGTAAGTGTCCAAAACACAATCACACACTCCACCTCCCTCTCCCATTCGGCCTTCTCTCTCTCTCTCTCTCTCTCTCTCTCTCTCTCTCTCTCTCTGTATAGACATATATAGGTATATATATATATATATATATATATATATATATATATATATATATACATACATATATATAAGTACATGTATATATTCATCTAAGAAAGTAAAACTTAAGATAGTTAGGCTTAAGGCTAGGACATAGGTGTGCATGCATGCATGGCTAGTCTTGCTTCTTTTGGAAGCAAAATGATGGGATTCTCTGTACGACTTGACTTGTCATATACACACCTTCATTGGCTAAGCCAAATATTTATTGTCCAATGGACAATATTCTCCCTAACTTTTATTGACCAATGGTCAAAGGAATATTGGGTATGATTAGGGTTCGAAATGACTAAACATGGTTGGGTCCAAATAGACTTTTAAGACTAGGGAGAGGTAATGATGAAGATAAGCTTCCAAAGGTAATTCTATGGACCAACGGGCAATAACTACCCCCCAAATTATTAACCAAAGGGGTAAACGATGATGGTGACGTCAAGATTATTCTAGATAGGACAACACATAGATTTGGGAAAGCATACAGTCCTATAAGTTGGGGAAAGTACACTGGCACATGGGTTGGGATAAGTACAGTGAGACATATACTTCTAATTACCTCATGAACTAATGGGTAATAGTTTCCCTACTTTCTATTACCCAATGGATAAACAATCATGTCATACTATTCATGACATGACAAGTCAAGGGTACTATGATGTCATGGTTTTAACTAATGGTCACTAACTCTCCTAGGTTTTATTATCCACTGGATACGTAATCATGTCACACTATTCATGACATGACAAGTCTAAAGTACAATGATAGGTAGTCAAGTCATGCTATTATCCAATGGACCATAATTTTTCTAGTTCCTATTACTCAATGGATAAAGAATAAAAGAGGTAGG
Organism: Rhododendron vialii; assembly: GCF_030253575.1. Lineage (NCBI taxonomy): Eukaryota > Viridiplantae > Streptophyta > Magnoliopsida > Ericales > Ericaceae > Rhododendron > Rhododendron vialii. The sequence continues at coordinate 29,780,023 of NC_080565.1, read as the reverse complement.
TACAGGCTTGAATAGTCTTGTCAACCTTGGCAAGTCTAGATTTTACTAACCAATGGGTAAAGTTTTTCCTAGCAATTATTATGCAATGGGCAGGGTAAGTAATGATGCTAGGTAAAGTTGAAATGACTAAACATGAAGTAATAATGATTACCTCTCTATGTCTAAAATGTCCAACTAGGGTTGAGAGGTGTCCATAAGTCTCAAAGACGGTCAAAAAGGTCCATCTAGGGTTAGAAAATTGTAACTAGGTGGATTGGTAGTTCGGTTTCTCCAACTAATCGGTTAGAAACTAACCTTACTTGCCAAGTAGGATTTCCAGCCAAGAAATATGATTTAAAGATTTTATATAACTCACTAGGAAAAAGTACAAGTGCTTCTACAAGCATACTTGTCTTTAGAAAATGACTAGATTGTCCGGTGTGAAAAGATATAATTTTATAAATCTCAAATTTAATTATGACGGATTATTAAAATTAAAAAGAAATTTGTAGTAACAAATTCAAGTAATTAAAATAAAATTTAAATATTTAACGAAATTTTTATTTACCAAAAATCAGGGTCGTTACACAGAGAGAAAAATAAAAGTAATGATTGAAGATAATGAGAGTAATGATAAGAAATAGGGATAATGAGTATTTTTTAAGTTTGGAAAAAAAATTCAAGTTTTAATCCAAACAAGGCAAATATAATTAGGTTTCATAAACCCAACATTAATTTCCAACTAGTACCTGCAAGTCTGCAACATATACTACCTCCATTCCAATTTAATTGTCACTTTTGGGAGTTCATGTCACTTTTCAATTTATTATATCTTGTAATTTATAATATTTTAGGTGATTTTGAAAACATTGTATTATAGAACAAATCGAGATCTATCAAACAAAATTCATATTGGATATAAAATTCATTACCAATTTAAAGATATAACTAGTTTTTTTATCCAGTTAGAATAAAACTGAGACAAATAAATTAGGACGGAAGGGATACTATGGTGTCACCTCTTGGCTCACACAAGCGGCCGGCGCACATAATAGAGATTCTTAGGCTCTGTTCCGGAACTTAAAAAAAGTCTTTATTTTTTAAGAAGGCAATTTCAAGCTAAAAAATTATGAGTTTATTAAAATCTAAAAATATGCAATATAGATTTTGTTCGAAAGATCTCGATGAGATCTTTTATACAATGCAAAAAAAATTAAAAAATTATTTTTCATTTATTTTATTTTTTAATTTAAAAATGTGAAATAAACTGCTTATTTTTTAAGAAGGTTTTTGGAACGTGGCCTAGAGCATATCTAGTGGGTGATGTTAACCCATTATTCGGGTCAGATTTTTCTGACTTAGTTAACTAAGGCCCCGTTCCAGAAACCTTCTTAAAAAATAAATAGCTTATTTCACATTTTTAAACTAAAAAATAATGTAAATGAAAAATAATTTTTCAATTTTTTTTGCATCGTATAAAAGATCTCAACGAGATCTTTTAAACAAGATCTACAGTGCATATTTTTAGATTTCAATAAGCTCCTCTTTTTGAACTTGAAATTGCCTTCTTAAAAAATAAGGGCTTATTTTGAATTCTGGAACGCACCCTAAGTCTAGTTTGGGCTTCCTAGTGATATTGTTGGCACTTTGCTAACTTTAACAATTACTAACCATGTGGTTAAAAAATAATCCTCTTGCACAACAATTTAAACACAACATCAAATAAAACCTCTTTCATACAAAGAGAGGAGAGAGAAAGAGAGAGAAGAAGAGAGAGAGAGAGAGCGCGCGGCATGTGACAACTTTTTTTTGTAGGAGATGTCGCTATCATCATGTTGCATGCCGAGAGAGAAGAGAGAGAAAGGGAGGGATGAGAGCGAAGAGAGAGAAGATGATAGGTCCACATGCACACATATATTAATATTTTTTTAATTTATTTTTAACTCAAACTACCACACATCTTCACTGTACCACTATAACATAAATTTACTTTTTAAATTTATACACTCTTAACAAACAATAAATGGAACCCACTTTATATACTTTATGTCATATAATACACAATTTTTAACCGAACCACTAGAGATGCTCTTACATCATTAGTTGAATGTTACATATCACATGATACAGAGAGCATCATATTAGACCATATATTATTACAGTCGTATAGCTAAACATAAAAATATAACAAGTCGATGGATGACAGAAATTAAAGAAATGCAACGACTGCTAATTTTATCTTTTTTTTGGGTAAAAAAAAATAGCAAATAAAACCACTTCGTATAATTGTCAAAGTTAGAATTATTTGTTGGAGGCAAGGACGGAACCAAGATTTTACCTTAGCAGTAGCGAAGTGTATACTAAAAAATCTAGTGGTGGCGAGACTATACAAGTTGGGCATAATTTTTTTTTTACATATAATAATTGCATTTTATAAAATTCTTGTCGTGGCGGTCGCCGCCACTAGACTCTCCGTGGTCCCATCCTTGATTGGAGGAAATATGAGACTGTCTTGTGAAATTGGGAGACTATATTTGTACGTCTCAATGAAACGGTTAGTGAAAGATTGCTCTGCAAGATAAGCAATTCCACATCCTTAGAAAATGTATCATTTGTGACTTCTCCCTAGGGAGGTAACAAAGTATTGTCCTTTGAAATTATTACTCAATCAAACATGACATTATTATGTCAGCACACAAAAAAAAAGGGAAAATGACAGCCAATGACGTGTTTTGATAATTAATACCCGCTAAGGACATTTTCAGCATTAACAATTATTCTTAACATGTCCTTAACAGGTATTAATTATCAAAACACTTCCTGGACCGTCATTTTCCCAAACAAAAAAAAAAGGGGAATTGGGAACAAAATGCGAGATTGAACCCAGTTACCCAAGACACGTAATCCTTCAGTAGGATCTGTCAATCTCACTCTTAATCTATCGTTTTGCGCTCGCACTCTTAATCCTCACACTCATAAATTTTAGTAGTTTAGATTGGTTTTAAAAGTCGCTTTCACACTCGTTGGCGCGTACTTACCCAAATATCTGACTTGCGGTTTGAACCCTGCACGTAAAAATAGAAGTAGAGTGGCCCATCCACTAGGCCGGCCTAGCTACCATGTGTAGTTGGGAAGAACTAAGGGAAAATGACGGTCCAGGGAAAAGGCTTCCCCCGTAGGCAGATCGATTAGCAACGTGTTTTGATAATTAATAATATCTGTCAAGGACATGCTGAAAACATTAGTTAATGCTAAAAATGTCCTTAGCATGTATTAATTATCAAAATACGTTATTGGCATTCATTTTCCCAAGAACTAATGTGAAAACAGGCCCAACTCAAAAGATGCAGGGGAGTCTCGTAGTTAAGGCCTTTTTAACTCTGGGCTTTGTTTGTGGACTCGTGGTTAAAGCCTCTTGACTCTGGGCTTTGTTTTGTATATTCAGATATGTCAGCATATCCAACTGATAAGCTATTTCCGCCAGCTACGGTGGTGGTGGGCCTGGTGGTGAAGAGATATTCATGTAGTATCACTTCATACGGACGACTTGATCGATTCTGTTTTTCCGTCGGATCTCAGTCTTGATCTCCGATCGTGCTAGGAGCACAAGTAAGCAGGCAGCATCAAGGAGAGGGGCAGCTGGGCTGCCTTTTCAATCAATCTCCGGCCGCTCAGTGCCGCTATTAGTGCGAGTTGACTCATGGTTAAAGCCTCTTGACTCTATGCTTTGTTTTGTATTCAGATGTATGTCAGCATAACCAACTGGTGAAACACAGCTCTTTGGACGCTGAAAAGCTGCCCAATGTGAAAATTGAAATGCTTTGTCAAACATCACGCGGAACCATAATTATGTATTCTTGCTAGGCCTGCAAACGATCGGAGCTCGGTTCGATAACGGCTCGGTTCGAGACACAAACGAACGAGCTCGAGCTCGAGTCCTGGGCTCGTTTCATAAACGAGCCGAGCTCGAGCTAGTCGAAACTCGGCTCGAATTGGCTCGCGAGCTCGATTATATTATATATATTTATATATATTTGTTTCATAAACGAGCCGAGCGAGCCGAGCTCGAGCTCCGTAAATACATCTCGAGCCGAGCTCGAGCTCGAGTCCTGCAGCTCGTCACGAGCTCGAGCTGAGCTCGAGCCAACTAAATTTTTGGCGAGCCGAGCTCGAACACTCTAAAACTTGGCTCGGCTCGGCTCGTTTGCAGCCCTAATTCTTGCATGGTGTCTTGACACTCTTTTCTACTCCATGATTCATTTGAAATTCATGAAAAAACTATATGGAAAGTGATTTTGGCACTCTATTTTTTGTCTTTTTTATTTGAAATTGCAACAATACTCTTTATAGTGGATAGACATTAACAAAATAAAGGGTAATTTGGTAATTTCACATAGTATAAAGACAACAAGTGGAGTGCCAATAGCTAAATGTAAAATGCTAAAATCACTTTTCAATTTCCTGAATATATCGGGCGATAAGAATTTGCACTAAAAGAGCATGTTAACCTACCGCGTAATGCCACTGAATAACTAGTCTTTGCTCTTCTGTGTCAGATGGGTTGGCTCCCACATCGGGAGTTTGAGTTTGTGTGTGTGTGCTTAAATGGTTCACTCTACTTCTTCCTAGTCAGCAATTGCCTAAGTGAGTTTGGTAGGTGAAATTATCCTTTTGCCCTCCCTAAAAAAACTAGTCTTTGATCTTCGTTTTCTATTGTGAATTAATGTTCCTCATAAAAAGTTGTGTTTGGATGCCTAATAAGCTGGATTCAAAAACTAAAACTAATGCGATGGGGTGTTTTGACTAAATATATATTGGATTTTTAAAAAAGTCCTGATTTTTTGGGTTTCGATATTTTTATTTTGGTTTGTGTTATCAGTGGATTTGAAAAAGATCTAGATAGAAAACTTCCCTAAAGACAGAACAAAAGTTTGGGGACTTTTTGATTTCTTTTTGTTCTCTGTGGATTCATTTAATTTAATTTTTTTAATCAATTGCAAGTAAAATACGGAGTATCATTGATGAATTAAAGCTTAAAAAAGTTCAATGATAACAACTTTTTAAGTAAAATAAACAAATCTTTAACCACCTCTAGTTAGGAATAGCGATCCAGAGACATTCCCGTTCCGTTAAAGAAAATAAGTACTAATGTAGATAAGTACTTATTTTTTAAATTTTTTAAAGATAATGTATTACAAGAGAATGATATGTCTCGTAAAGTGAAAAATAAGTATTTAAAAAAAAAATCTTAAGGGATAGCTCGAAAAATCAAGCTCAAATTGAATTTGGCAACACTTTTTTACGTTTAATATGTGTTCTCATTGAAAAAAAAAGGTTTAACTTGCATGCATTTTTTTTGGTGAAATGAAACTAATTGGACACATCCTCTCGAAGGCGGGGCTCTGCTGTGCGGATGATGCAGCAGCCCCTACCCACTTCTCAAAACACAGTCGTTTTGCTGCCTTTGCACGCACCATGCACTATAAGCGTGTGAAACGGCTTTAAATATTGGTCTGAGCTGCGTGTAAACTGACTCAGAACACACTATATTACCTAATCTCTTTACTCCATCCGTCCCGTTTTGTTTGCTCACATTTCTTTTTTGAGCCGTCCCAAATTATTTGCTATTTTTCAAAATTAGCAACCACCAAAACGCCAAAGTCCAATTTTATCCCGTTTATTTTATACCTGTGAAGTAAATGGTACTACTAAGTTAAACACAAAATCGGGCACAAGGGTATTTGTAAAAATTTAAAGACTTTTGAATCCAAACATTTTTAGTCAATAAAATAAAGAATTTCTGTTGTAAACAAACAAAATTATTTTTTCTGGGAACTTAAATAGGAGTCTTATCCTACATTGGTACTTAAGTCATAATTCTTGTAGGTTTGAAAACTTATGTTTTCATCATAAAATTTAAATAATACCCATTTAGCCCTTAATAATTTTTTACATTTTAAGAGAGCCGCTGCGCAGACCAAATTAAATAAGGCAGCAGCTCTCTTAAAATTATCTAGAATCATGACAAAATCATAACATATACAGAAATCAGGACAAAATCATCCGGAATCACGACAAAATCATCTGGGATGTAAAACTAACATAAAAAGTTAGTTTAAGGTTCTAAAATTCTTTACTATATAGGTAAGTAAAGAATTTTAGAACCTTAAACTAACTTTTTATGTTAGTTTTACATCCTATATGGTAGGGCTGTTTAACGGATGAACTGAACTGCCCAATCAGGCCAATCAGCAACAAACCAAACCAAACCGAGACATGCTACAGACGGATACGGATCTAAAAATACTAATTCTGACGGATCCGGATAGGTTCCGGTTTCAATTCGCCCAATCCATCAATCCGCAATGTTCCTATTTCTCTCCGGAAGACTTGGAACAAAATTTCACAGATAATAAAATAAAAAACATGTTTTCTATAGTGTTTTTATGTTGAAAATGTTAATAACCTTCTCTATTATGATGTCATTTTTTACTTTTAAAATTTTTATGGACGAATGTTACTTAATTGGATGATGTAATAGTTTATCTTTAAACTTTAGGATGGATGAATATAACTTAATTCTATGTAATGTTGGTTTAGACTTGTTTGAATTTGTGGCGAACTTGATTGGACTTAAATTTTTGGGGCTTTAATTTTCAATTTTTAGGTGTATATAATAAAAAATTGCATACTCAAATCCGCTGAAACCATCGCAATCGATCCGTCTAAACCGCATCCAAACCGAACCATCCGTAGAACATCACGGACGGTTGGCAAATAGAGAAAACGACAATCCGCAAAGAGAAGATCGGATTAGGAACCAGACCAATCCGCACAAAACCGATCCGCGGGCAGCCCTACTAGATGGTTTTGTCATGATTTCGGATGACTTTGCCATAATTCCTGTATTTGTCATGATTAAGGGTGTTTTTGGTATTATTTAAATTTTAGGATGTCGACTTAAATATTCAAACCTAGTAGGATAAGTACCTAAATAAGTCTACAAAACCAGATAACTATTTAATTTCTTCTTTTTTGTTCTCGAAAAACAATTATTCTATCACCACACCCAACTACACACACCATCACACACTCACACTCATAATAGGGGTGGGTCCTACACATATTAGGTCTATAGTATATGCGGGCTCTACCCCTATTATGAGTATAGGTGTGTAGTTGAGTGTGGTGTTAGAATTATTGGTTAGAAAATTCGGAATATGCAATTTAAAAAATGAAGGGGCAATTATAAAATAGGAGGATAATAAAGGTCGCTGAAATGGCAGTATCTCCACCTTACAATCTCACCCGCACAAGGCCACAACCTCCCAAACAAAACCAACCCCGTCTCTCTCTAGAACCCTCTTCTCTCTCTCCTTAAACCCCATCCTCCCCAATCAGGGTTTCTCTGCACGCTTCACTCTCTCTCTCTCTCTCTCCTCACCCAACAAAAATCTCCTCGAAAAAACCTTCACAATTCCAATCAATGGTGCCTGCTCTAAGCAGAAGCCTGGCCTCCGCTTCCGTCGCTTCTCTCCCCTCGTTTTCATCGACCAACGCGGTGAACAGAGTCTTCGCCTCCAGGCGGAGCGCGTTTATCCCTCAAAACGGTCTAAGAAACAGCTTCTCTAAATCCGGTCTGAAGTGGAAGGTTGAGAGGAGAGAGACGGGGCTGGCGGTCCGTTGTGAGGCCGCCGGCGGGGCCGCCGTTGCGGAGAAAGAAGTCCCCGAGGCCTCCGGCGAGCGCCACGAGTACCAAGCCGAGGTGGGTTTTAACCTCTCTTTTTTCCCAGTTCCTTTTGGTTTGACTATTTTTATGGTCTTGGGCTATTTGGGTTTGTGTATGTGTGTCTGATTACTGATTCAAGGGGTGCAATTTGCAAACGAGTTCGAGCTGGGCTCGTTTACTGAACAAGCCTAAAACTTGAGCTCAGCCGAGCGTGGCTAATTTACTTAACGAGCCTCTTTAAACGAGCCAAGCCTATAAGAACAAGTCGAGCTTTTGCGAGCCGAGCGGAGCCTTTTGAGTGTGGAGCTTGTCTCGTTTAGTATAGTAAAGGAGCTCGTTTACTAAACGAGTTGATGTGAGTATGTATGTCTGATTGTGATTGGAAGGGAATCCGTGGAAGAATATGGAGTTTGAATCTTGGGTTTTTGTTTACTACTTGGGACCTAATTTGAATATACCGTTCAATTTCAGAAGTTATTGAGTTTCCCAGTTACTTATAGTTTGGAGGTTTTTATGCTTTGGGGTCATTTGGGTTTGTGTATATATGTATGTCTGGTTGCTGAATGGAAGGGAATAAGTGGAAGAATATGAAGTTTGAATCTTGGGGTTTTCCCAGTTGCTTTTAGTTTGGATGTTTTTATGCTTTTGAGTTATGTGGGTTTTATGTGAGTATGTATGTCTGATTGGTGATGGAAGGGAATAAGTGGAAGAATATGGAGTTTGAATCTTGGGTTTGCAAACTGTAGTTTCAAAATCCTAAGGAAGCTTTGGTGTTTGTGTTTAGAATTTAGCATTCGGAACGACACGACCCCCGTAAATCCTAAGGAAGCTTTAGATGATCTCTGAAATCAATGCGTTGTTGAATTCAAGTAGGAAGTTGATTATAACTTAAAATCTTGCAAACTGGCGATTAGTTTGGTGCAAATTAGTTCACTTTGCATTCAGAATGAGTGGATGACACAACACCTAGCATGAATTTCGTGTAGAATTTGAATAAGAAACTCTGCTACTATAAGTTGTTATGGACTTGTTAATGCTAGTTTGAAAAGAGTGTCCATTTGGGAGCTTAGGGTTGCAGATAATGGATAAGACGGCAATTTATAACCTTTTCTCCTCGTAAGAGAGACTATGGGGTTTGCCTTTTGATTTCGTGGTTATTTTTCATTCAGAATGACATAGCATCCAGATGAATTTGCTGTGGAATTTGGAGTAGGAGCTTCTGAGCTTGGTTGCTATAAGTTGTTTGAACTTGTGAATGCTTGGTGACAAGAAGTAATTCTTTTTTGCTTAGCAAAAGAACTTATGAATTGTTCATTCAAATGCTTAGGTGACAGATATAGGATGAGGCGGCATCTTGTGTACCCTGTGAGAGTTGTTTTTGCTTTTCTTTTTCATTTTCCCCCTCTTATTTTTGGAAACCGGGGTGTATTGGTAGCGTAGTTAGTGAGTTTTTTGGGTCTTCCATGGTATTGAAGTTCTTTTTGTTTTCTATCTACTTGTGGGGTTTTCCCTAAATTATCTAAGTCCTTGAAACTTGGAATGAACTGCAGGTCAGCCGCCTACTGGATTTGATAGTTCATAGCTTATACAGTCACAAAGAGGTGTTTCTTCGAGAGCTTGTTAGGTGACAATACGTCCTCTCTCCTTATACTGTTCAGTTTCATGATGCATCTGTATTCCGTTTCTGCTTACAACTTTTCCCTGTATAATTTGGATTTACAATTTGTCAATTAGGAAGCCTAGATGTCTTTGTTTGCATTTTCATGCGAATACTTTCCTGCAGACATTTTAAGGTTTTTTTTGGTTCAAATCTATTCATTGACTTGATCTTGTTCTTCCGTGCCAGTAATGCGAGTGATGCTCTCGATAAGTTGAGATTTTCAAGTGTGACCGACCCTTCTTTACTTGGCGATGCTGGGGAACTAGAGATTCGCATCAAACCTGACCCAGACAATGGGACCATCACTATAACGTATGGTGCATCTATGTCTATGTCACACCTTTTTGGTTAATCGGAAATGGCCCACTCTCATGGATTTATGTGCTACTGTAGGGATACTGGTATAGGAATGACAAAAGAGGAGCTCATAAACTGTCTTGGAACTATTGCTCAGAGTGGTACTTCAAAATTCCTCAAGGCCCTCAAGGTACTTATTTCGCTTTCCTTGATCTATTTTTTATTACTATTTTCTGACTTCAAATGAATGAGAATATGAATATGTTCATTACTGCTGGAACTAAGTAATTTGAGTCTTCTTTGTAGGAAAATAAAGATCTGGGAGCAGACAACGGTTTAATAGGTCAATTTGGTGTAGGGTTCTATTCAGCATTTTTGGTTGCAGAAAAGGTGCAGGATGGATTGATGTATTTATGGTCCCACTACAGTTTGTAGATAGAGGGCCTTGTTTTAATGTCTGACATGTTAATGAGATGGTTCATAACTTCATATTGTTTTTGTTTACGATCAGGTGGAAGTTTCTACTAAGAGTCCACTTTCAGATAAGCAATATGTCTGGGAGTCCGTAGCTGACAGTAGCTCGTACATGATTAGGGAGGAAACTGATCCTGAAAAGCTGCTTCCCCGTGGAACTCAAATCACACTCTATTTAAGGGTAATATACTTCTCTATTTTGCTCCATTGGAGTCTTCACTTAAATGTTTTACCTTGTATGGAAGTTACCAAGATGTTGGTGTTTTGATAAAAGGTAGTGGTGTGTCTTATGTCTTATTTGTTTGAGGTGCATTAATGTTGAGGGATGAGAATAATCCAGGAAAATTCTGAGAAAACTGTGCATCTGTAGATTGTAGTGAAGCTGATATCATTTTCTTGTTAAGAAGAGGAGGTACTAAGTACACTCAGTTAGTACCTATTAATGATTGTCTAAGATAGGTAGATGGGATACAGACTTAACCTTCAGCATTAAAGGCAGAAAGTAACTGTCCCAAACTTGTACCCACAACCTAGAGGTTAGGAGGCTTAGGTTTGCAAATGCAAAATAAACTAGTATCAAGGGTTTTGATATGTATTTCCCAGACATCTCTTTTTTAAATGTTATATGCAATTATGCATGTATGCAACCCATGACTGAGAACTTTTTTTGCAGCCCGATGACAAATATGAATTCTCTGAGCCAACCAGGATTCAAAATTTGGTGAAGAATTACTCACAATTCATTTCGTTCCCTATCTATACATGGCAAGAGAAATCGAGAACTATTGAGGTGAGTAAATTGGTTTTGAGACACTTTTTTGAACTGTTTGTTGGAGTTGAATATATTGGGGTGGTTTTGGAACATTGCATATGTTATGAATTGTCAATTTAGATGTGGTTGCAACGAGTTGTAGCTTTTGAGCATTTGTCTTCGTCAATTTCCAAGCCTTTAATAGTTATAAGTGACATTGGGCAGGTGGAAGAAGAGGAAGAACCAAAAGAGGGGGAAGAAACCAAACCAGAGGTAACTACTTGAAATTATGAATTCTGCTGTTTGTAGTTTCAATTTTGGACGGTACTCAGTTTACATGTATTTACAGGCCGATAAGAAAAAGGCCAAGAAAACTAAAACTGAGAAGTATTGGGACTGGGAGTTGACCAACGAGACAAAACCTATATGGGTGAGTTTGTTGAATGATACCTTCCTGTATTTCCTCTGATACTTTATGATCTGATTGTGTTACAATTTTGAGTAAATTATATGCTCTCTTACTTTATGTTTTTCAATCATAGATGCGGAATTCAAAGGAAGTTCAAAAGGAGGAGTACAATGAGTTCTACAAGAAGACCTTTAATGAATTTTTGGATCCGCTTGGATACACTCACTTCACCACTGAGGTACTGTGGTTATAGTTACGGGAATCATTTTATATATGGTTTCGCTTGCTAGGCATGGTAGTTTATATTTCCAAAATATTCTTGCAGGTGAGGTGGAGTTTAGAATAACTTTAGACATGTTTTTACTTACCACTTATGGTAGTTTACCTTTCTGAAATGTATCTGCAGGGTGAGGTGGAGTTTAGAAGTGTCCTCTATCTTCCTGGCATGGCACCTCTCAATAATGAAGACATTACAAATCCGAAGACAAAGAACATACGTTTGTATGTGAAACGAGTATTTATTTCTGATGATTTTGATGGTGAACTGGTAAGTTTTGATAATTGGTTAATAACCATTGTGTTATCTTTGTCAATAGAAGAATGGTTAGGAATGAAAGAAGTTGTCAGCTCGAAAATAGATAGTAATTATTGTCAAACAAAGAATTCCATTTACTTCACTTCCTGAATTGCATGTTCATGAGACTGCATGTCACTTATTATATTGTAGGGCTTGGTGCCTCTTATCATTGTGTCGTTTTGTGAACTTTATTAGTTCATGGGGTTCCTTGACTTGGAATGGTACTTTGTTTTTTCTTGTCTAAGCAAATTATGTTTGTTCTCTGCTTACTTAGTAGGTCGCTTGACAAAGTTATGATTTTTGAAATTAGTTTTCTCAGAGGTTGTAGTTAAATTCAAATTTGAGTACCACCAAATTGAATTTTCAATTGAGCATGTATATAGTTACCAGTTTCCTGCTGGAAATTGGTTCATTTTTTTTTCTTGTGAATTTGCAGTTTCCACGCTACTTGGGCTTTGTGAAGGGTGTGGTGGATTCAAATGACCTTCCCCTTAATGTGTCCCGAGAAATCCTTCAAGAAAGTCGAATTGTAAGGCTATTTCTGTATTTTGTATGAATAAATTTATGATATTTCAAAAGTGTTTATCCATCTTTTATGAATCTCTTTGATATTAAACTTTGGTAATCGTGTTCAAAAATATTAGTAATTTAATATTTGTTGGCTCTATTCTTCCTTAAATTTGCAGGTGAGAATAATGAGAAAGAGGCTTGTCCGGAAAACTTTTGACATGATTCAAGATATCGCTGAAAGTGAAAATAAAGAGGTTCGGAAAACTTAAAGCATAATTTTCACTCCAAAGTTCAGATTTCGGACTTGGAAATTGATATATGTTATTGCAGGATTACAAAAAATTCTGGGAGAACTTTGGAAAGTTTATTAAGTTAGGTTGCATTGAGGATTCTGGTAACCACAAGCGCATCACTCCACTTTTGCGATTCTTCTCTTCCAAAAGCGAGGAGGACTTGATAAGCTTGGATGATTACGTTGAAAATATGGGTGAAAACCAGAAAGCTATCTATTACTTGGCAACTGACAGTGTGCAAAGTGCCAAGACTGCTCCATTCTTGGAGAAGCTGGTTCAAAAAGATATTGAGGTAAGCACTTCATCCTGATATCTGACACTAGTTAGCATAAGAGGACGTTGCACCTTGGGTAGAGCACACATTTGGCCATTTTGTGGTGGGACAAAATGGCGCAAACCCATCCATGGGTGTTTTTGTAAATTAAATAAATAACCTACTCCTTTTGTTCTAGTTCATGTACGTCAAATGGTATTTTTCCTGCCATGGATGATAGTCTCTTTTTTTGTGTTTTCTTTTGGGGTAGAAGGTGAGTGCATGATTCCTTTTTTCCGTGATTGCTTATAGGATCTGTATCTAATTGTTGGTCGGATCCATTTTTGTTTATAGGTCTTATATCTTGTTGAGCCTATTGACGAAGTTGCCATCCAGAATCTACAAACCTATAAAGAGAAGAAATTTGTTGACATCAGCAAGGAAGATTTGGATCTTGGTTAGTGATTTTTATCCTCGGTGTGGTTGTTTATGCCTGTCGTTCTGTTTTATTCACTTTCACTCTTTTTATGGGACTTTTGGCTTCCATATTCTCGCTTGATGTAAGACCTTGTAACAGGTGACGAGGATGAGGTCAAAGAGAATGAAACTAAGCAAGAGTACAATCTTCTTTGTGATTGGGTAAAACAGCAACTTGGCGATAAGGTTGCCAAGGTCCAAGTCTCAAAACGTCTGAGCACATCCCCATGTGTGCTTGTTTCTGGCAAGTTTGGATGGTCTGCTAATATGGAAAGGTATGTTATAAATACGAGGTGTCTATAGTCATATGTTGTTTGCATGGAGGTAAGAAATTCCCTTCTCGTTGTTTGCAGGTTGATGAAAGCACAAACTCTTGGGGACACAGCAAGCTTGGAGTTCATGAGAGGAAGGAGAATATTGGAGATTAATCCTGATCATCCCATCATCAAAGACTTGAACGTAAGATTTTTTCTAATTGATGCTGATTAACTTTTATTGTTTTGTCAATTGAAACCAAAAGGGTAATATAGATAAAGAAAGCCCACTTTAACAGTTGTAGAAAGTTAAAGATGCCAGGCAAAATGTATGGACCTAAAGGTTTTGGTATCATTTTGTAAATGAAAGGTGGTACGTAATTACCAGACCGAAACTTCGGTTAAGATGAGATCATAACGAACATTTTATAATCTTTGTTGATATATCACTGTAATCTCGTTTTGATATGGCATGTTCTATTCAGAGGGGTGCTTGCTGCCCTTGAAGTGGTTCCAGTTGCTGCTTATGAATTTTTTCCTTACTAAATCTGTTGCAACCCTACTTTTGCTTCCTAGTTAAGGGCTAAAAACAACTTTAAAAACCCTGGAAATTATGATTTTCGAGAAGCTTCTTTCGAACCCTATTGGCTCCTGCTTGTCATTTGCTTTCTAGTTAAGGACTCACAACTTTAAGACACCTGAAAAACCTGATTTTCGAGAAGCTTCTTTTCAACCCTATAGGCTTCTGCTTGTGTGTTTCGGCTGCAACAAACACCAACCTAGCACACTGATAGCCGATAGGTTTGGAAAGGCTAGTCAGAAAATGACTTCTTTTTTTCTTTTGATGAGTGATCTTTCAACCATTTTATCAAAAGCAAGTCCTTCCTGCACTGGTTTGCTACTGGGTCTGGTGTAATGTAATGGGCTCTGGGGAGCATGATTGCTCGTTTATGTGGTCTTGTGTCTTTCTAACCATCAGCTATTTTCACTTGCAGGCTGCATGCAAAAATGCACCCGAGAGTACCGAGGCCAAGAGAACTGTAGACCTCCTGTACGACACAGCACTGATCTCCAGCGGATTCTCTGTAAGTCCTACCGAATATAATAACTCAAACATTCATATTTTTTCCCCTTCTTTCTTAAGGGTTCAAAAGTACCTTTGCTCCCATTATTCATACCTTTGGTTTTTCGATGCAGCCGGATAATCCAGCTGATTTGGGTAACAAGATATATGACATGATGGCAATGGCTGTTGGTGGAAGGTGGGGCCGGCTGGAGAGCGAAGAGGCTGAGCCCGTAGTAGACAGTAGCGCTTCAGAATCAGATGGGAGTCCTGATGGTGCCTCAGAGACGGAAGTGATTGAGCCCTCAGAAGTGAGAGCAGAGAACGACCCGTGGAAGGACTGAGCATTTTTTCAATTAACTTCTAGTATTTTCAGTTTTGTTGGGGCAATTTTTGTGACATAGGTCAAGGAAATGCAGGCGAGGAGAGGGAAAACGTTTTACGGAAGGCAAAAATATTACTCCATTTGGACATTCTTATTTCTTTCTGAGATTATCCTGTTATTGTTGTTGGACCTATTGTTGTTAAGGACATCATAGAACTCACAGCATGGAAGTAAATTGGGTTGGAAGTTCTCCCTTTATAAATGGTGCCATTCCTGCGCCGACCCGGCGAATGGAAGTCGTGGATTTTGTGTGTGGTTGAGCAAAGCAGCAAACACTACTCCGGACAAAATTGGGTTCGGAACAACTTGATGCACATCAGTCCGCATGCATTGAATAGCTCCGTTCATAGTTGTATCCGGAGTTGTTTTAAAGTTGTAAGAATCGAAAACAATTCCAAGTGCAGTAGTGTCCGGAGTTTTGTTTTAATTTTGTAAATTTTCAAACTTTATGTTCTTACAGATTTCATGAAATGGATAAGTACTGATAAAAACTACACAAAATGGTACACACAGTGGACGAACAATACATGTGGGCACTCATTAACCAAACTCTTACCGTATTACCATTCATATATATATATATTGCATTAATGTGGTCATTAAGGCCTTGTATAATACAGTACAATTAAAGCAGTTAGAATTCGTTTTTGTATTTAGAAAATGTATAAAAATAAATAAAAAAGCATGACCACGTCGAAAAATCACCCCCATGCGCTCTTTCGTTCTACCATAACTGATGGAGTTTTTCGAAAAGCTAACTGATGTTTTAATGCTGCTGGATTACTGCTCCTCTGTTGCCTGGAAAAAAATCCATTGACCAGCAAAAGGTGATTTGTGCACTAGAGCAGCATCGTTAGTAGATACCCCAAACTCAAATCCATTAAAAAAACTGTCGATCAGATTATGGAATTCATCGAAACATTTTAGGGGGAATAATCACACACGATAATCAAATTAGTATGTGCAGAATTTCAAAACTAGTAATTTGGGAGAAGCTAACGGGGTTCTTCTAGGAATAGAGACCCCCCACTTTCTTGTGATAAATAGTACTACTATAGTTCATTCTGTACTGCTTTTTCCTCATATTCCTCCTTTTCCCAAACCTCCATGGCATCATCACATAAACTCGTGTCACTCTTTCTTTTCTTGTGGTCTGTTAATGCACGAGATGATGGAGTCGAGCCGGTTGCTCATCACGCTCGACTGTTGATTAATAGGTTGTATGTGTTTGGAGACTCGAACGTTGACCCTGGAAACACCATGAAAGTTGTCGATCCCAACACCAAGCACATCACCAAAGTTGGTCTGACCGCAGATTTTCCTCCATATGGCATCGACTTTGACAAGAAGTCCACGGCCACAGGCCGTTTTACAAACGGAAAAACAGCCGCAGATTGCTTGGGTAAGGAGCCACCTGCAAATGCACAACACTCGACATCCCTTAACTAGTTCTCTCTGATTGCTTGCTCACATATGCATATAAACCTTCACACACACACGCACGTCCAGAATGCTTGATCAACGTACTTATATATACAGATATTGGGTAAACCGTATACGTACTTGTGTAAATACATTTCACATTGTGATCTAATTGTGGGTAGTTGCAGGGTTCCTCGGAAGTCAATCTTCAGTTCCTCTAGCTTACACGAACTTTTTAGACGATACCAGAACGAGCATCCTGAGTATAACAGGCATCAATTACGCATCTTCTGGATGTGGCATACTACCCTATACCAAACCACCAATGGTAGAAAGCAATTCTCTCTGTTTTATTTTTTTGGTCATTTTTTTTCACTTGTCATGTCTATGATATTGATCATATTTTCCTTTCCTTTCTTTCTAAGGTGGAATGCTCTAACTTACAAAAGCAGATAGACTTCTTCAACTTGACAGTGAACCAAGATTTGTCCCCTACTCTTGGCAAACCATCAGCACTCAAAAGTTATCTTTCGGATGCCGTGTTCTTTATATCAATTGGCGTGAATGACTTTGTTTTCACCTACCCAACTGTATACCCGAAGGTAATGCCATATAATTATAGCATTACCTCGTACTAACGCAATTCCCGTGTTTCTCTATTTGTTTCGTCCTTCGTCTATTTTTTCTCCCAAGTGTATCGCAATTACAGTGAGAGCTAGATGCTTTTTGACTAATGCAGGACCCTGAAGAATTTGCATTTTTCCTTATACGGGAGCTGAGGAACCAAATAGGGGTATAAGTACAACCTTCTTTGATTAGACCCGTATCTAAGAGTAAGAGAGTGGTATATACTGTTCAATGTGATTAAAACCTTGTTTTCTTAACTAAAGAAGCACTGCAGAGACTGTTTCAAATAGGAGCAAGACGATTCATAGTGAACAACATTGCCCCTCTAGGATGTTTGCCAGGAATGAGGAACAAGGCCACTGGCCGGTGTAACGAAGAGGTGAACGAACCTCTCGTTCCCTACAACAATCGGCTTGCTGCTCTGTTGAAAAACTTGATGAGTGACTATGATGCCGAGTTTTTCTTAGCAGATAGCCACAGCCTTTTTAATCAAATGATTTGGTACCCTGGACAATATGGTACGAAGTGATTTTATTTTTCAATGGACAAGTACTGTGTCCCCATTCTTGTCAACATGAAGTTGTGTCCATAATATCCATTTTCTTTTGCCATGTAGGGTTTATGAATGTAAAAGACCCGTGTTGTGGAGAAGATTACCATGGGCAATCGGTTTGTCTCCCTGGCTCCACTCCATGCAGCAATAGAGATGAATATCTCTTCTTTGATGGCGAACATGTTACCCAAGCCGCGAATTTTGCATTTGCCCATTTATGCATCAATAGGACTATCTGCAATTAACACAAGGGTTGTTTCAAGTGGCAGAAAGGATGGTCTTGCATGCACAAATCTCTAGTTCAACTCCAAGGATATAGTCGAGGTGCGCGTAGCCCGGATGGCCGGGAGGAGATCAGTCACGATGTGCATAAGCTAGCCCAAACACTCTTGACTGCCAAAAAAAAAAGAAGCAGAAGAAGACAACGACTACCTGCAATTAAGTATGGACATTAACAGCTGATCAAAAAAAAAAAAGTACGGACGTTAACAGTAGCGTAATTTGTGAAACTAGTAAAATCTTCTCTTTTCTGATTACTTGACGTGCAAAAGTTTGATTCTAAGCATCAGTTTTGGGGGGTTTTCGTTGTAAAATATTATAAATCTGTGAATCCTAGATGCAAGGAAAGATTCTTGGGAGAGAAGGGGCACAATTTATCTAGCCACAAAAACATTCGTGGTGTTTCCATAGCTGTATTGTTTATTTCACTTTGGATAATCTTCCAACTACTGAGAATTCAAGGAATTTCTACAGGTTTTACCCGTGGTAGAAGCATTGTATGATAAATGGGAGTGAACACAAGGATCTAATATGATATAGGGATGGGACAGTAGAATCTTGTGATAACTTTCTACCACCTGAAAAGAGAAGACTGAAGGACAGGATTATGGGTTAAAAGAGACATCTGGGGTCCAACAGGATAATGAATCCTATTTGGTTTGGGTGGGATAAATGAGGGTCAATTTTTACCGTGGAATAAGAAGGCAACTTTATCCGGAAGGCAGGACTTACATGCGTGGTGTAAACTAATTCTCAAGACAGGGGAGTATTTCATGAAATGGTGAAAACCAAAATACTCCCAGGAAAAACGTACCGTAAACAAACAATGGTACCTATCCTTAGAAATTGGATCTAGTTTGTACGCGAACTATATAAAGTTCTGAAAATCCTGGAGTGAGCCTTGGATTAGGCTGGGGAGTTCATGCAATATGGCCCAAAATGAAACTTCACCTGGGCATGGAAGAGAAACAAATAATTCAAGTTTTCTGGATTGCCTTTCTGATTGACTATGATTGATTGCAGTCAATGACACTACCTTAATGATAAAAAATGATTCTGGAAAGCAAATAGATGCAAATATCTTACTCACTCACAATCCCCATCACGGTTGTAACACCAAAAAATAAGTCAATACTAAGCTAATCTCTCTTACCAAGTCTCTTGTTGGTGACAAGTTTGTTGAAGGCTTCTCACTTCTGAGGCCATCATTCTGCAAGTTGATCAAGCTTTGTTGTTGGACATCGGGTTGCCTCGAGGCATCAGTCTTAAAGAACAGAGGTCAAGAATGAGTAGTCTGGAAAAGTTTAATAAGTAGTCTTGAGAATCCATAGTACATGTTCTAAAAAGAAAGAAGCAATTAATGTTTCATGAACCCACTCAACCTAAGGCACTAGAATTAGTCAACTGGATAAGAACTACCATTACTATAAACATCATATGCCTTGTAGGACTACAGAGAAGGAGACAGTCTAGGCAGTCAAATCCTGAAATGTTTCCTGACCTCTAATTAAGAAATATACTCATATAGTTTAAGCGATACACTTTAAAAAAAACAAACAGTTTAAGTGATACGGTATCTAGGTATGGTTCCTTGTGTTAACTCTCATAAACAATATGGATTGGGAGAAACCTTGAACTTGAATCATTCAGACACAGTTTTCCATTGCCAAGGTGGAGCTGACAAAGTCCAAGTACTGCACAGGTTGCTTCTGCATCAAAATTTCAGCATGAGATATCATAAACCCAGAGGAAATAAGATCACTTTTCCCGCACAGTAATAAAATATCTACAAATACAAAGTGATTCAAGGGTCAACCCAGAAAATGTTAGTTTCTTCAGGGTGAGCAGCAGTTCAGAAACAAGGTTGGATTCATACTCCTAGGGACAGTCATGTCAAGCAGCGGCTCCGATTGGATGTTGGTATGCATCTGCCCTCATTTTATGAGTCTCGTAATCAAAACATGATCACGATGTTGGTACGCACCTGTTCTTATTTAATGAGTCTCAAAATCAAAACATGATCACCTGTCGCCTATCGGTGATCTATTTTGACCTGAACAAACTTCTACCATGATCAAACTTGTACATACATAGACAAGCTTGTAATCAATGCCAGTAGGGAGGGGGATCGCATAGAAAAGAATTACCTTGAGAATATTAGCCTAACTAAATGTGACTTCGATTATTCTTCTGCAAAAATTTCATTCTTTATCTTCTCCTAGTTTATAAGGTTTGTTTCCTCTTCTTATTGTTTTTCAATGGGAAAGGTACAAATTTCATGTCATGAGAGATAGAACTACGTAAAATCACATACAAGCTAAGGCAGAGATCGTATACCGTCACGAGGCACACACCGCACCAAAACTAATCATAACAGCAACTATATTTAAATATAGATTCGTCTTCGGGGCAGGGCATAGGTTCTTCTGTTGTGTAAAGCAACCCAAATTTCATCCATGGGCACTCATCCCTGTCTTCAGCACCCTGCAAAAAGGAATCAAACTGTAATGATCCACCCTTTACTGGCTCAATAACTTGTTGGAGCCTAACAACATAACCCAAAAAGCCCAAGCCAAAGCTAGTAGTAAGGGTTGGTCCCTTATATTCCATCCGAACTTCTTCTAACCCACCAATGTGGTACAAACATTAGCGAATACACGAACTTAAAAGTGACTAATCTGGAAGACTGAAATATAATTGTGTGTCAAAACTGGATAAAAGAGAAATACCTTCCTATTGCGTTCAAATGATGCATACCATAGATTGACATATCTTTACGATATCAAGAAATCATTCTATTTTCTGCTGATTAAGATTTTGTCCTCCTTACCTCTTCCTCAACCTCTTTAGACTTCGGAGGATATAATATCATTACTTTTCAATGATTCTCCTAGTATATTGTTTCTCTTGGGCAACAAATATTGAGATTTCATTTGGTTCCCATAAAACATGATAGAATAACGATCTGATGTACGAGTGATGATAGGCATTTTACAGATATTTCTGTCATTCTTTCTGAGACCCAAATAGAGCTTAATTAGTGTCCAAGAGAGCAAAACTCATGATATAAGCACTTTTACTTGTAGATAGATGAGCAGAGTTTAACTCGAAATGGTATCCCTAAAAGTAGCTACAGTGCTACACTAACCTCCTCTTTCCTTCAGCTTGAGGAAGACAAGGTTCCAATTTCAAGTGTAGCAGTATCCTTGTTAGAGACTATTTCAGAGATCATAGCATCAGTGGAAGAAGCAGAAAACCAGAACTTAGTAAAAATCGGGAGCTATTTTTACCGGGTTTCTGCAGTTGTAATGGAGTTACAGAACTCCTCAACCGATGCAGCAAATATTTTCCAGTCTCTATCCAAAACCATTGATTTGGCTAAAGAACTTGTCTCAAGATGCCAAAAGCGTGCCGAAGTAAGGAGCGCTATAGAGCAGCTTGAGGGGGTGATAAAACACATAGGAGAAGACCTAGGTTCAATACCACCATCAACGTATGGAAACCAAGAATCGCTGGAAATTGCAGTTACCTCCCTTTCAAAGGA
Organism: Rhododendron vialii; assembly: GCF_030253575.1. Lineage (NCBI taxonomy): Eukaryota > Viridiplantae > Streptophyta > Magnoliopsida > Ericales > Ericaceae > Rhododendron > Rhododendron vialii. The sequence continues at coordinate 29,758,487 of NC_080565.1, read as the reverse complement.
GATGAAAAGTGTTCACATTAAAGTTACTCAAATAAGTCAAACTCAACTACCAGAGAAGAACGAACTTGAACCCCAAACTGAAACAGATCTCTACTCCATCAGTTCTGAAGATTACATAGAGAGTGTGCAGTCATCTGGTATTGCACGTCTCAATCAGGTTGAACAATTTGGAAGCATAAATAGAAAAGGCAAATGGAGCCAAAGGCATGGAAGCTCCAGATCCTCGACAAACTTTCCACAAGTGACTCAGTACATGGAACCTCAGTATGAGACTTTCTTCTGTCCCTTGACGAAAAGCATTATGGATGACCCAGTCACCATAGAAAGTGGGGTAACTTATGAGAGGAAAGCGATTACTGAGTGGTATGAAAAGTTTGAAAGTCCAGTTGATGCTGTTTGCCCCCAAACAGGACAGAAGCTAGAGAAGAGAGCTTCGAGCACTAATACAGCACTGAAGGCCACAATAGAGGAGTGGAAAGAAAGAAATGAAATGGCAAGAATCAAGGTTGATAGGGCAGCTCTGTCACAGGCTAGTTCAGAGAGTATGGTCTTTGAAGCACTTAAGGATTTACAGATCATCTGTCACAAGAAGCATAACAATAAATTACTGATTCGAAGCATGGATATGTTGCCATTGATAGGGAAGTTCCTGGAGTATAAAGACAGAAATGTGAGATGTGCAACACTTGAATTACTACTCCTACTGGCTGAAGATGATGACGAGGGCAAGGTCAATTAAATTTTCTCTACATTCAAAATTCAATAAACCATAGTTAAATTTCCTGTTTGTTGTTTTGCAAAATTCTGGGTAGCCGCAATGGCACAATGCCATTGTTAGCTTTGCAGGATCCCATTGGTTTTAGAACTGATAAGTTTCTTTTTCCCCTCTTTTCTAACTACTACTATCAGCGGAATAAATTTTATAGTTAATCAGTACACGACCTCCAAATTAGAAAGACACTTTCAAACACTAACATGTCCAGTGCTACTAAAAACCTAGGCTTTCTTGTATTTTTCAGCTTGAAATATGATTTTATCTCTTTTACAGATATTACAGTTCATACCTAATATGTGCACAAGCGCATTGGTATTTAAACGCTTACCTAAAATGCTTGGATGGTCACATGAATAGGCTAACTGAATGCTTGAAGACTATAGCCAACTACCATCTGACATGTTCTACTGTGGTGTTTATTTCTACAGGAGATGGTGGCAATGTCAGTTAACATGCCAATCATAATCAGGATGCTGTCAAATAATCACCAACCAGTAAAGCACACATCACTGCTACTCTTGCTTGAGCTTTCAAGATCCCAATCTTTGTGCGAGAAAATAGGATCTGTTACTGGAGGAATCCTCATTCTAATAGCAATGAAGTACAGAGAGACTTCTGATGCCTTTGCTTCAGATAAAGCAGATGAAATCTTAAGGAACTTGGAGGGATCTCCAGATAACATCAAGCGCATGGCAGATAATGGCCTCATGGAACCCCTTCTGAATCATCTTATTGAAGGTGACTTCTGATTTTCAAAATCCATCATGTTGAATACTGTTGTTTAATTTCTATAGGCAGGCATAAAAAATATTGAAGTAACAATATCTGAACTCTTGAGACAAAATCAGAGGTCCTTTAACAATAAAACTTACTATAACATCATGGAACTGTAAACAATCACTAGATGCTTTGGTAGATAAGTACTTGGACAGTCTTAGCTTATCTTTTTTGTATTTGGAGTGTTTTGGTCTTTACTTATTTTTTTAACTTTTCACCAAAATTTTACTTTTTGGATTCTTCTTGACAACATGAACCAGAAAAGTTCAAAAAACATAACCCAATTTATAAAATATCAGAAATGAGAATAAATAAATAAAGCTGGCCTTTTGGCTTATTTTCATCTTTATAAAAGTTTTTTTAAACTTCGGTCAAGTTTTTTACTTTTAAAATTTCTCCCATGGAGACAAATCGATTAGGTATAATTTTTTTCCAAAACCTGTAAAAAGTTTAGAAAAGAAAAAAATAAGCCATTTTAGTTTATATCATCACAACTCAGTAATGTAAATCACAAACAGGTAGTGAAGAGATAAAGATGGAGATGGCAAGCTACCTTGGGGAAATTTCTCTAGGGGATGACAGTCAAATCCAAGTGGCTGAAAGGGCTTCTCCTTCTCTAATCAAAATGGTGCAAGATGGAAATTCGCTGACCACGAAAGCGGCATTCAAAGCTCTAAAGAAGATTTCTTCTCACTACCCAAATAGCAAGGTACTAGTTGAAGCTGGAATGGTAGAAGTCATGACTGAAGAGTTGTTCACTAGGAAAATCTACAATGAGCAAATGAACTCAAAGAAGGAAGCTGCCGCAATACTTGCAAATGTACTTGAGTCTGGCCTAGACCTAGAGTCCATTCAAGTAAACTTGCGTGGCCACACAATAGCTTCAGATTACATTGTGTACAACATCATCTACTTGCTCAAGAAGTCCACCCTGGATGAACTCAACATCAATCTCATCAGGGCACTCTTATGTTTAACCAAGTCCCAAGAAGTATCAGCTACAATCGTCTCTGTGGTTAAAGAGACCGAAGCGAGCTACAACCTGATGGAACTGATCAATAACGCAAATGAAGAACTTGAAGTTTCAGCAGTTAAACTGCTCATAAAACTCTCACCGTACATAGGTCATACCTTAGTAGAGAGATTATGCAAAACCAGAGGCCAACCTGAGAGCCTAATCCAAAGTCCAACTGAAACAACCCGAATAACAGAGAAGCAAGCAGTTTCAACAAATTTCCTTGCAAATCTCCCTCACAAAAGCCTTACACTCAACTTGGCTCTTCTCAACAAAAACCTTGTCCCTGCAGTCCTGGAAATAATAATTCAAATGCAACGAAGTGGAGTAAGAACAAGCAGGTATGCAAATTATTACTTTGAAGGACTAGTGGGTATACTTGTCAGATTCACAGCTACGCTATACGACCATCAGGTATTACTTCTTGCAAGAAACAACAACTTCACATCATTATTCACAGAATTGCTCACAAAAACATCAAGTGATGAAGTTCAGATGTTATCAGCAATTGGGTTGGAGAATCTCTCCACACAATCCATTAGCCTGTCAAAGCCACCAAAAGTAAAGAAACCAAATTACATTAAATGGTCCTTTTTACCAAAATGTGGATCATCTGTTTCATCAAAGCATAAAAGCACACCATTATGCCCAGTTCACAGAGGGGCATGCTCTTCACAAGATACCTTCTGTTTGCTGGATGCAAATGCAGTTGAGAGGCTTTCAGCATGTTTGGACCATGAGAATGTTGAAGTTGTTAGGGCAGCTTTATCAGCTATATGTACATTGCTGGATAACAATGTTGATGTAGAAAAGAGTGTGAACATTTTGAACGGATTAAATACAATTCAGTTTGTGTTGAATGCGGTCAGGGAGCACAAACACAAAGATCTGTTGCAGAAATCATTTTGGGTGATTGAGAGGTTTTTGATGCAGGGTGGGGAAAGAACTGTTTCAGATATATCACAAGATGGGTCACTTCATGCTGCATTGGTCAGTGCTTTCCATCATGGGGATGGAAGCACAAGGCAGATGGCTGAGAACATCTTGGGGTACTTGAACAAGATGCCAAATTCCAGTACCAACTATGCCACGGGAAGCACAAGGCAGATGGCTGTCATTATGTTGTAGCAATACAATTGATAGCAGTACAAGTGATCAATGTTTTCCACAGACTTGCCCTAACTTATTTACTTTCGGTTATAACATTTTTTTGCTAATTGCCAGATCATGGATGTAAATGCAGTGTTGGCTTACTCAAATTTCTTTGATTGAAAACACAGACATAAACAAATGATGTGCACCATACGTTAAATTTCAGTTCAAGTAAATAACGTTTTGGTCGTGTAAAACTTTGGAGCCTGTTTAGTTTAAAAAAAAACTCAATTCAAGTAAATAACAGTATCTCTTTTTATTTTTATTGGCAATTAGATAACATTATCTTCCAAGAGTCCCTGTTAACTAACAGTATACAAGATTACTAAATAAGTTAAATAACAGTAAAACCAACTATGCCAAGAGGACTTTGGCCCAACGGCATTAGGGGTGCACTTAGGTGCAAGAAGAAAGGAGGTTCGGAGTTCAACTCCTCTTCTAAGGTGCTAATGTAACTATTCTAACAATACTGACTTCTGCTGATCCAAAAAAAACAACTATCCAGAAACTTCTATAATTAGGTTGCTGTTGACTAAATCCACAACTCTCATCAAGAAGATACCATCAACAACAACAACAACAACAATAACAGAACCCATCTAGTCCCCAATCGTTGGGGGTATGGGTCGGCGATGATTGGAGACAGCCTAACCTTCGGCAATATATGTACAAAGTGGTTGCTCTCAAAATACCACTGAAACAGTGGCCCCCCTAAACCTCCAAGAACTGAGGAGCTACAGGGACGTTTTGCTACAGAACCATGCCCCCAAATCAAAGCCAAAAAGCATACTTCCTTCATTCATGGTCCAGAGCATCAAACTAACGAGCACCATCAAGAAGATGCCATCCACAATATTAAAAGTAGAATGTGTAGAATACAATCAATTTGTTCTTGTCCAAATCAGCTCCAAGCTTCGATATTTTATGTCATTTGAGGTATCGGATTTTTTTATCAGGATTATATCGCTGCGGCATAGCATTCCAGAGACTGCAATCCTCTAGCTTAAGTAATGCTTGAAGACTTCCATAATCCTCTTTAACAGTTTCTCTACCTTACTAAACTCTTTTGTTCATCCATGTGCAAAACCAGCAGCGAAGTAAAGGGGAGTCTTGCATGAAATCACAACCATTCTAAGTATGGACTTCTGATTACTCAACATCTGTACCAGCCTCCTAGCTGTCAAATATTCAGACAAGTCACATTTCTAGTAACCCTCGCATGTGTTGGTGCTTAATTCTTTTATATCGTTTCTTGAGTTTTAAATATTTGGTCATCAATGAACTACACATATATAATTATCTGATGAAAGAGTCAGAAATAACAATATATGTTTTCCCCCTGAAAGTATAACCCGTCTTTTTCACGTTTTGGGAAGTGTATCAAGTTTAGAATCTGCCCATTCCATTGATAAACATCAGGGAATACTCAATTCCTTTACAACATCCACTCTAATGTCAAATTTCTGAATTTTACGACTAGCTACTTGTATACCCTCAAAGGCTCAAACTAATCAAGAGAATCATGTCTGCTAAATGCACAAACCCCTCAACAACAGAATTTATGGTTCTAATAGCTCCAGGAAACAGCAGGCACAAATCCAACACAAAAAAGTGTACTAGTTTGCAGGAATTAAATTCTTACCATATCCAAAAGTAATCTATCTAACCCTGAGCATAGAATAATGCATATTCATAGTATCCAAGCCCCCAATCTGGTTAGCTGATTAACATAATGAAATTCTTTCTCATGGGATCAATTGCCCATAGGTGCTCCTTCAACACGCAGGTCATGTTTGGACAGAAAAAGTCGTCTGCAGTAATGGCCTTTAATCTTTTGGAATGGCTCCTTAAAAGTTTTGCAAAAATATTAGACCCTCGAGCTGCAACTTCATCTAAAACCCATTTTTCAATTGACAACGCCCGGTCCATTGAATGATAAAGAGGATATCCCGACATTTTTACTCTTACCTGATTCAAAAGTTTTTTCAAGGGTTGTCTGTCAGCAGCTTTGGAAACCACGTAAAGCCATCACCAGAAATCACCACATGAACATGTTCCATCTTTGAACAAATGGTACCGAACAGCATCTCTGACAAGAATCTCTCTCCGCGTAATCTTTGAAATGTATTTAGTTGCATTGTGGCAATCCCCACATACTCTGAGGTTTTTTACCACTCTTATGGGTAGGCCAAGAGGAATAAATATCAAGCCAAAGGCAATAGCAAGCTTCTCACTGTGATGCTTAAGCATCTTTATCTTCTCAGACTGTTCAACATCATGCAAAACAGAACTCATGTCAGGCACATAACCCTCCTCTATCATTTTGCAATACAGATTTGCCAGCTCAGCATATATCTGACTCGAATACGGACTTGATCTGTCATTGGCAGAAAAAACATGTACTCTACTCTTATATCTAATCCAACTACATCCAGGTTCTTTTTTTATGCCCAAATTTCTCATCCCTCTCCTTAACTTGGCCACTTCATCCCATTTCCCTTTAGAAGCATACATACTGGAAAGCAAGACATAGCTTGCAGGGTTGTGGGGTTCTAGTTCCAGTAGAGACTCTGCTGCCCATTTCCCAATTTCCATGTCACCATGAACTCTACATGAACTCAATAAGGTACCCCAACCAATCGCATCAGGACTAAAAGGCATGTTCAATACAAAACTTTTAGCCTCTTCTAACCTCCCGGACCGCCCAAAAAGATCAATCATACAAGTGTAGTGACCTTGAATTGGCCTAATGCCATGTTCTTCTACCATTAAATCAAAATACTTAAGTCCTTTCTTAACTAGGCCTGCCCTGCTGCAAGCTGAAAGAACCCCCAAAAAAGTGACCTGATCAGGTTGAAGACCATGGGCCAGCATTTTTTCAAATAAGTCAAGTGTTTCATGGGCTTTTCCAAACTGGGCATAACCGGAAACAAGTGCAGTCCAAGTGACTTCATCCCTACAATGCATCTCATGGAACAAAGAATGGGACTCTTTTATGCTTCCACATTTACCATAAAGTGTGAGAAGTGCATTTGAAACTGTAACAAAGAGAATCAAGCCGGACACCAGTGCTCGACCATGGAATTGGGTACCCTCTTCTACGCTTGCAAGATTTGCACATGAGCTAACTACACTTCCCAGAGTAAATTCATCCGGCTCAATCCCATTTCTCTGCATTTCGCGAAAGATCTGAATGGCTTCTTCACAATAGCCATTTTGACCATAGCCAACCACCATTGCAGTCCAAGATACAACATTTTTGCAGGTCATTCTCTTAAAAACGGCTTCTGCATATTTTATGCTTCTACACTTGGAATACAAGTCAACAAGGGCACTACCAACAAAAATGTTGTTCATAAAATTGGTCCTAATCACATAAGCATGGATCTGTTTGCCTTCTTTTAAGGCTAGAAGAATCCCACAAGCTGTCAAAATGCTTCCAAAAGTAAACTGATCAATAGCCAAGCCTTCGGATCTCATTTTCCTGAACATGTCAACAGCTTCTCTCTCCACTCCGTTCTGGCTAAGTCCCGTAATCATTGTTGTCCAAGAAATCGAATCTCTTTCAGGCATACAACCAAATAACTGCTTTGATTCTTCAACCATTCCACACCTCAAAAGACCCATGATCATGGTATTATCAATAACCAGATTCCTCTCAACCAATTCATCAAAAACCCTCTTCGCACTACAAATTAACCCCGCTTTTGAATACATATCAATCAAAGGACTACCCACAAACACACTCGACAAAAAACCGAATTTAACTATCTGCCCATGAACTTGCCTACCAAAATTGATACAAGCCTCATTCGAAGACAGTATAAGCATTGTCGTGAATATAACCCGACTCAAATTCATTCGTCCATCCCTAAACATCCATCTAAAAACCTTGAACGACTCATCAAACGACCTGAACCGTGCCAAACCCGAAATAACCGAGTTCCAGGAAACTCCATCACGCTGCGGCATTCGATTAAAGATCTCCTGCATTTCGAAAAGATGTCCGGACTTGGAGTAAGCAGAGAGGATGGTGTTCCATGAGTAGAGGGTTGGTTGAGGTATTTTATCGAACACATGACGTGCATACGTTAAATTGCCTAGTTTACTGTATGCGTTGGTGAGATTGTTCAAGAGGAAAGTCTCTGGGTGGGAGACGGTTTTGAGTATAAGGCAATGAAGCTTCTTTGCTTGGATTTGGTTGTGGGTTTCGCAGCAGAGTTTGAGTAACGAACAGTAGTAGTTAGATGCAGTAGACATGGCGCGAAAGAGTAACGTGGGAACATGTTAAGGGAACATAGACTTTTTTAGAATGTGTGAGGCTAGATAATTGATACTCCACAAATTTAACAATAATAGTAAAATATAATCAAAGGGATTTTTAACCGGCAAAAGGCCGGGGTTTTTTTGTTTTTTTTGGTTTTATCTTGAATATTTTCAAAAATATTTGACTAAAAGTCATAATTTTTTATTTTTTTCAATTTGTCTCATCAAAACAAATTAATAATCTATAAAAGTTAAACGTAAAGCTAACAAACACGAAAAAAATTTGACAACCAAAAATGCCAAGAAGACCTTGGTGGGAACTTGGATGGACCCCAATAATCCCCCTTCTATTCTTTGGTTAATACTGGAAAACAAGGTATGCTTCTTGTTCTGCAAATGGATTCATCATTCACATTCTGGAAGACAATGAGAGAATCTCATCACTTTAGTACTCCATTGCTAAGCTATGTGGTTATGATTTGTTTGCTGTACTTTTTTCTTCTTCTTTTTAACGCGCAAAAGTAAGGAGTAGGAGTACCACAAGAATTAACACATCATGTGATTCCCACAAGGAATCTAACCAAAAAAAAATGATCAAAATCGTGATAATCCAAGAAAGGAGTAGTGAATTTAACAGGAATAGCATTTCATCTTCATTGGTCAACATGTATAGTTAACATACATAGCTTCAAACTTCTTCCACCTTAAATTCAACAAGTACAGCTCTATGGCTTGAACTTCAACCTCCTTTGAAGCCCAAGCCAGCCGAAAGTAAATTTAAGAACAAAACCAAGTCCTTCATTTCAGAATCCTTTACAACACGCATGCATCTTGGTTTTGTCAAGTAATACGACTTTGATCCATATTTTCTCTTGTCGACAAAACAATTCCATTGCGGTAGTCGCAAATTTTAGCTTTTCTGGCAGAGCAGTATATTAAATTCACTACAGGATTTTCGAATGACGGACACTGGCGCAGCATCAGATACAAATTTGCCGTGTCACAGTTGACCACCCAAGCCCCAGCAATGACCCTGCAAAATGTCGATTAACAAGTTGATCTTTTACCCAAATAAAAAAGCAAGCTGATCTTAAACTAACAGTCTGACAATGGATGATGAAGAGCAATGCTAAGGAGCAAGGACACATCCAAGCTTCCGTCCATTCGTATTGTCTTACATCCTCTCTCACAAGTAATGGTAGGACCTAGGGCCTAAGGGGAACCACCATCACTGGTGGGGAGATGTGAACTATGTGTGCCTAGCATTTTTTTTCCAGGCAAAAGCTTAATCAGGATGCGAAAAGTCCCAATAAGGGAGTAAAAGGGGTGATGGGGTCACAATTCCAGCACTAAAATTGCACACAAACGTGGGTAAGTAGTGACTAGTTCAAAAGTACTAAAACCCCTCCCATTAAATAATCGTACAAAACATAACCTAAATGCCTTTTAGGAAATCTGTCAAATTTGGCTATCCATTTTATAGGACCATAATACAGGAATGCTATATAGCATGGCATCAGAAGATTCAGAACTAAAAAACTTCTCAAAATCAACTTCCATGTGGCCCGGAGGCAAAGACAAGCGTATTTACATGACTGCTTACCTATAGCTGTTGGACTGCTTCTGTGAAGAGGCTTATAGTGGGAAAAACTAATCTGTCATACCATTTAACTCTTGGCTGTCAAGGGGAGCACTAGAATTGAAGCCCATCTGTACAACATTGTGAAGCTCGTCCTCCCCCCACATATTGGGTACCTGCAGAAAATAGTATCAAAAATTTGAATTGGAGACTTGACAAGAACACAAATATAGGGGCCAACCCACACTGCCAGAGCAGAAGATTTTATGATGGGAAGGGCCAAATTTTCTGTTTCTCCATTGACGCACTGAATTTTGAGATGTATGTGTGGTGAAATAGGAAAGAGGGAATTAGAAACGAATAAACATTAGTCAATTGGTTGTAGCACAAGTTGAAGATGAGGTGTTTAAAATAGACTAAGGGGGTTTGCAACTAGTAAAAATGCGATAAGATCACTCTAGTGGGAAGGAAAAGACCTAATTTGATTTGGATACTGAGGGGAAACAGCATTGATGTACTAAACTTTAAATGGAACAAGTAGCCTTTGACGGAATGGCGAAGAGGATTCATATAGCCAATTCCAAATGATTGAGACATGATACTTGGTTTGGTTCCAATTTTCTATTGAATTCTCTCTATCAACCATCATAAGAGCACCAATATTTGCGCATTCATTTTACGAGGCAGACTCACTTAATCGTCTTAGAAGAAAGGGAATAGGTATACATGAGAACAATCACATTTGATTATATGCAAGAGCACAACAGAAGTTTTGAGAATAAATAGCAAAGACAAAAAGGTCTAGCAAATGTACCTGAGAACTAGGCTCCTTGTATCCTTCACTCATGGCAGCCAATTGGGTATTAATGGATCTCCGAAGTGCATCTGAAGAGTTCGCCATAACAGGGACACCAGGTTGAGAAGGATGCAATGGAGCAAAAGGCATAGTCATATGGGTCATATCGTGGGAATACCCTAACGTAGATGAAGGGCCAGCTCGCGACTGAAGGATCTGTAGTGAAGAACAATTTTTCTTAGGCACCAAAAAAACAAAATCTCAAAATTCGATCTTAATCCCACAGTGTGCCGGTACAGGGTTACATTTACGTACCTCTTTTGTGAGGAGCCCTTCTAGATTAAAGTCCAGGCGTGGATTAACAGTTGCAAGCTTCATTGAGAGAAACTGAAAAAAAAAAAAAAAAACTTCACATGTTAATCAATAGCTCATCTGGACATAAAATCTCATTAACATGAGTACTGTATAACCATTACAGGAATTAAGTTTCCCTAAATCTTTTAGACAAGCAGTGTATAGTGGGTGCCTAAGAAGCTTGACGTAGCAAATTTCATAAGGGGTCATTGTGGGATTTATCTTCATTCGAGAAAACCAACTGAAATGGAAAATAAAAAGACCTTTCTTGAGATGATAAAATGTAACCTATTTAGCTGTTCTATTCTAACTTAACCATGTAAAAACATACACGAATACCATAAAGTCAAGAAGTTCAAGTATCTCAATCTGCACTTCAATAAAGTTTCTGAGTTTAAAAAACAGCTACTGAGCTACTTATGAAATTAAGAACTACTATGGTTGAAAATCAGATTCAACTAGCTTACCTCAACTTGTCTTTGCAGTGATTGCACATAGTTAATGATTTCGTCAAGCATAACTGCCTTGCCAGTGACCTGAAAAAACAAACAAATTCTCATGAAATAACTATCAGCAATACCGCAATGAGAATGAATTCCACTTAGTTGTACTGCTAAGGGTCCGTTGGGATAGATGTGGATTTTCCGGTTCAAATTCAATAGAAAACATGTAAGAGATTTAGTTGTAGATGACCTGTGAAACAGCAGAGGAAGATGGATTAACTGTAGAAGGGATGCATTTTTCTTGGGATCTTTCTATCACTGCAATCCTTAACACGAATGTTTTCAAAAAACTCATATAAATTTGTTATTACAAATTTATAAATTTGTAATAACAAATTTATATTCATAAAGCTCCCAACCTCAATGTCGAAATCCATGTGCAAGTTATCAAATCTAAATTTGAGCCATTGCCGTTGAATAATAGTGCTTAATCTTTCCATTTGAAGTCCACATCAACCCAAAAGGAGCCTAAGCTATTTAGTTCCAACAAACCAACCTTGCTGCACCCAGGTACAAGGTCCTGAAGAAACTTCATCCTTTCACTGATCTTTTCCCTTCTAACCTGCCATCCAAATTAATAATCTCAACCAAAGACTAACATAAAATGTTCACTTTGGCCGAAAGTAGCACAATACAAGAGAGTCTGCAAGGTATTATTTTGTATTGTTTCTGTTTCTGTTTTTCGTTATCATCTGCCTCAATTATCAAACCTATTTTTCAGGAGTTTCTTTGAAAAGAACCAAACTTTTGTCTAAAAGTTCAACCTTAAAAAAAATCCACTTGAAAATGGACACAATATGAAAACCATGGATGATTTTGTTTCAAATACACTCTCTAAAGTACAATGCAACACCACACTTCATAACAGTAATCAAAAGTGTCTTACTCTTTCTGCAAGACTGTGGCTGTTTGTTGCCTGGCCTCTTCGAGCTCTAATATGTATGTACTCCTCCTTCTGCGAATCTGAAGGTTGAGGCCCCTGTTTACCATGCTTTCCACTAGGCTTATTGCTAGTTGAAGTTGGGGTTAGATCTCCCTTTGGTTCAATCTCAGTATTATCGTTCGTAGCTTCACCAGTTGGTTGTAAGGCGTCATTTTGACCAAGTTCATTATCCTACCATGCAAAAACAATCATTTACATATACAAGACAAAAAATAAAACATATAGCAAAAGTGGTTCATCGGTCTATTTCCTTTACCTGACCACCACCACCTCTTTTCCTTTTATTCAATACAATTGGTTGAGAAGAAGATGGATTATCTTGACCATCACCACCACTATTTTCGGCCTCATCCGACCCATTAGCAGACATACCAAAGCTATTGCTCCTTCTCTCATTTTTCAGTGGGCTCCCTTCAGTAGGAGCCCCTTGTTCAGCAGACAAAGAAACACCCCTTGAAGCTTCATTCATCTTCACATCCGAATTCAACCCATTTCCTCCAAATACCTCTTGTGCTTGCTGCATCATCACCGGTCCACTCCTAGCAAAAGGGTTCATAGATTCAGATACACTAAAAGAGTTGACCATATTGCTGAAATTGCCCCTACCGAAGCACGAAAACCTTGCGGCTCGCTCTATGAACCCGGAATCTGCTGGGAACTGGGATAAGCTCTGAGGAAGAAGCATTCCATGAGCATTTGGTAAAAACACACCCCCTCCTTTCACCATTGGATTTGGTGGAGCCCAACCTATATCAACTGTTCTATCAACACTCAATGGGGCAAGAGGACCTTTTCTAATACCCAGTGTGTTGTTTGAGGTGGTTGCACTGTTTTGCAAATTAATGTCACAGAAGCCCAGGTTTTGGGAAGTACTGGTGGGGTGGTCCCAAACCGTGTGGCAAAATGAGTCCATTAAGGGGGCAGAGGAAGAGGAAGAAGACTCCATTAGACCTCCTTTACTACAAACTGTCATGGGTTTCGCCGTAGGAATCGATCCCATCAATGGGTTTGTGAGATTCGGCCCACCAAATCGCCAGTCCGATGATACATTGGGTGAATGGTAGCTCATGAGATCTTCATCCCCCTTTTCTTGCTCAAATTCATCATTACCCTCAACATCCATTTCTTTTCAACAAGAATAGCCAATAACAGATACAATATCTTACAGTTATCTTTGAACAACTGAAGACCTATGAAAATTGAGACAGCAAAACTGGAGACCTCCAAATCCTAATTGCCCAACTGCCTAATTGCCTCACCAAAGATGATCAAAGACCTAGGGAAAAAATAAGTGAAAGAGACATCATAAGCAACATATCAACACCCAACGAAAGCAATAACTTCATACCCAACTTCAATCAAGAAATCCAGAACTTACAGATTCACAAAGAAAGATTCATTGCAAAGTGGAAAGTTAGGTGTCTGTGGACAAAAGTTTCATTTCCTACTAAGCTCAAAATACCATTGAAAAATGCCTTAGCAAGTTGTATTCATCACTAGACACAGTGAAACAGCAAGGAAGAAGTCCTCAGGGAAAATGACCCAAAATTGAAAGTATCAAACCTATACCAAGTGCCAACATATGTGCCAACTATCAGAAGGATGAATGTGACCACTAATATTTACAAAATTTTGCAGTCATCCATGTAGCACCCTTAGAAATTACATAAGGGTAAACCCCCCCAAATGACAAGGATAATACAAACCCAGTACAGAAAAGATCTCATAAAGTGTCCACAAGCATTTAATTAAGGGAAAATCATTGATTTCAGCATCATAAATGCCCATTCAAACCCTGCAACAAAACCCTAGTCAGAGCAACGGACCCCCCCGCTCAGAGAGAAAAAGAAAGAGAAAGAGAACCAAAAGTAGGAAGAGAAAGATACCCATTTCAGAATCTGCGCAACTTTTGGTACTCTCTGTCAACAATTTTGAAGCTTTTTTCACTGAGGAGAACTTTTCTTGAATTTGGGGGGGTTCTTGTTCAAACCCTTCTCCTCTTTCTCAGTTACAGCCAGCTGATGTGTACTGTCAATGTTTCATGCCCTCCAAGAGAAAAACCTTCTTTTTTTTAAGCTGCTCGAAGTAAAGATGGAGAGAGAAACAGATCAGAAAGAGCTTCAGAAGCACAGTACAGAAGAGAGAGAGAGAGAGAGAGAGAGAGAGAGAGGCAACGGAAAAGACTGCTTGGTGCTTAAATACAGAAGAGAGAGAGAAAGGGGGGGTAATAGTAGAAAAGACTGCTTAAAATGGGTACACCATTCTGTTAAAAAAAAAAAAAAAATGGGTACACCATTCCCACACCGCTTTTTGTGAAATCCGTTTCAAGATTCCACGCAAATGATTAAAGCAATTTAATTCGCTTAAAATATTTTTAATAATCTCATTATAAAATTAACTCAATCAGATATCGATAAGGGTTTGATTAATTCTCGAGTCAATTTTCTAGCTTTACCCTTTTTTTGCTCAATTTTTTGTAAATAAATTGAGCGGCTACGATATTTGTGTGCAACCCCGACTCTGAGTAGGGTCTCACACGACGTAGTATGCATTTGGTGTATGCCCGTACCTCTAGGCTTGATTAATTCTTCGGTCAATTTTCTTGCTTGACCCTTTTTTTGCTCAATTTATTGTTAATAAATTAAGCGGCTACGATATTTGTGTGCGAACCCAAATAGAATCTCACACAAAGCAGTATGCATTTGGTGTACGCACGTAGCCCCTAGTTTTAACCATTAGAAAAATGGGTACCCCTAGTTTTAACCATTAGAAAAACGGGTACCGTTAAAGAAAGTGAAAGGGAAGGGAAGCTTAATTGCAAAGGTCCTGCATATACACCCACGCCTACATAAAAAAGAGAGATCTCGATGATTAACCACCGCCTCTGCTACTGTGGAAACCTAGTACTATATTTTTATTTTTTTTGATAATCTAAACCTAGTAGTATATTTTACGCCCCATTAAACTGTATCTACTGCTTAATTTATTTACCCGGGCATGTCTAAGGCCCCGTTTCAGAAACCTTCTTAAAAAATAAGCAGCTTATTTCACATTTTTAAACTCAAAAATAATGTAAATGAAAAATAATTTTTTAATTTTTTTTGCATCGTATAAAAGATCTCAATGAGATCTTTCAAACAAGATCCATAGTGCATATTTTTAGATTTGAATAAGCCCTTCATTTTTGAAATTGAAATTGCCTTCTTAAAAAATAAAGGCTTTTTTTGAGTACCGAAATGGGGCCTAAAGCTACTCTAAGCTTCGCTTTACCAACTTAATAATACCAATTTAATATTCCCTCATTCTCAAAATTTTTGATCTTTTTTGATATTTGCATCGTCCTTAAAAATTTTATATCTTTCAAGTTATCATGTTTTTTATAATTTTGTATTATAAATCTAATCGAAAATCATCAAACAAAATCCATATTGCATATTTTTGAAGATTCGTATTGAAAGATACTCCGTATAAGAGTTTAAAGAACGACACAAATATCGAAAAAGTTCAAAAATTTTGAAACGGAGGGAGTACTATTATGTGGTGTAGTAATTTATTTTTTCTTACCTAACTTTACTTTAATGTCTATGTTTCAATTTATTTATTTTTTATCCGCTCTATGTTTCAATTATAATAGTATCTTCAGCTAGGAACTGACATTGCCAACTCTCATTTTCAGATTATTTTTCACTCTGGTCCAGCCTCCATCCTCCACTTTGGCCCAGTTTTTAGTTTTCACGGGCATACTTTAGATTCATAACAGATAATCGAAATCGTTGATATTTTATATCGATCCTGCAAAAAATACGACTTTGTAAAAAAAAATAGCTTCTCAGACGCATAGTTTACGTTTGATGAAGACGACATGAATTGTTCAAAACTTTCATAATGCATTTTGTCTACTACAAGTGTGAACTGTTGATATAACTACCATTCATTGATTAAGTTAGCTTTTCAAAACTACGTTCGAAGTAGGGTTATAAATGAATCGAACGGCTCGTAAGCTTGGCTCAGCTCGACTTGACTCGACTCGTTTAGTAATCAAGTCGAGCTTGAGTTTTCGGCTCGTTTTCGAGTTCTCATTCAACAAAAATTCAGCTTGGATAGATTGAAAAGGTTTGTTTAGTAAATGATCGAACTCGGCTCATTAAGGCTCGAGCCAAGTCCGAACTCAAATTTTTCGCGTTCAGCAAATTTTCGGCTCGACTCGTTTACCACCATAATTCCAAGAATCCAAGTAGACGTCTAAAACTGAACCGAATGGAGGGATTGAGACCGACCTGAGCTTGGTACGAAGTACTTTTTTTGGTTCATTATACTTTGGGAAGAGAGCTTAGGTCAATACTCAGAGACACCCATTAAGGTTAAATAGGTGTTGTCACAGCTATAACTAAAATTTCGTACAAAGCTTTTGTCATTGTTTATAAAATGTCAACAGAAAAAGTTTCTTCATAAAAAACAAAACAGAAAAAGTTATAAGTGTTTTTTTTTTTTTTGTTGTAATGGTTTGAAGAAGTATCGCGTGGCGGTATCCTAAGATTACTTTGAAATTTAGGTCTCCTCTGTTTGAAGATTTGGAGACAGAAGAGGAGATATAGATTCATGATCATGAGGTCCATAAATTAGAGTTTAGTGCTACAAGTTGGGAAGGGAATACATCTTGAGATGGCATTCATATCCCCGTACAGAAGTGCAATTACAAATTTACGGGTACGGGGAGTTAGATTGCACATCTCATCCGTCAAGATTGTACTAAGTTGATTGTTTTGCTGGTTGATTTACGTAAACCGTGTGGTTGCATGAGGGAAAAAAGAAAAGAAATATGAGGAAAAAAAGAAAAGAAATACATGCTTGAAATTTCAATCGAAGTAAATATCTACTACAGAGATTCCAGTTTTTCTTGGTTAACCAAGCATATATATATATGTGTACGCGCGCGCATTGTGGAATCAAAGTCTGGGTATTTCATCGCTAGAGGGTCTTGGAGACATAATGCAAATAGGAGCAACAGGACGGAGCTACGGATTTTGGTTTAGGAATTTGGAAAGGAAAATGCATTTTTACATAGCGAAAATGATATACGTACCGACCGTGTGTAGGAAAATCGTACAGATCGGCCGCGCCGGGCCGTCTCCGGCCACTGGACGGCCGATCCGAGCTGCAAAAATTCTATAAAAAAAAAACCGAGGGGCCTACGCGATAATCAACAGCATCCGATGTGTGTATAGTGCTTGATCTAAACACCATTTTTTCATGTATATGTACATACAAATCTCGTCGGTACAGATAGCATGACTCTTGATACAAATAGACTATATTTTTGAATGGTCAAACCGTCCAAAAAGCCCAAAAGTCTCGTAGCAGAATTTATTTATTTATTTTTCTAATTCGTTAGTTATAATCTATTATATCCTAAGGAACTTGAGGAGGGGATGGGCAGGAGCGGACCGAGTAAGGGGCACGTGGGGTCACCCCACCCCACCCCATCCCTTTTTTTTATAGTTTATTTTTTTATGTAAAAATGAGTATTTTTTTTGACAAAAATGAGTGGGAGAATGAGAAACCCACACAAAAAACTTAACAGGAAAAACTCGTTTGACGCTTGATTTATTTTGTCGTTGCCGGTCGCTCGTCTATGTGGTCGTCGCTCGTCACCTCACCATTTTCCTCACCAATCATCAATTAAATTTGGAGCTACACAGCGAAAGTTACATTTTATTGAAATAAATTTTAATTTGGGAATACATAATTTAGGACTTTTTATTATTTTCTTTTAAGTTTTTAATATATATCTTGATTGTGTGGGAAAATTAGGCCTTCATTTCTTTGTTTGGTTTTTACCCAATGAATGAAATTTACAATTCAATTTTTCATAGTTTGTGCCTTTGCGCTTAATTTCAATTTTTGCTTAAGGTTATTAGTATAATGTGCCCGTATGTGAGACAAATTCTGAGTCCGCCACTAAAAATGAGTGCTTACGGAAATCGTATCCTGTCTACGTACATGAAAATATAAAAGAGTCACCGACTACGCTCCATTCCACTTCGTCGATCTTAGCTGACTAACCTCTATAGCCCTTGAATGGTCAAACCGCCATACTTTAATGCTTTCTTGCAGTTGTACTTGGATGAATATGTCTCTTAACTGTATTTCTACTTTTCGTTTGCATAAATTAAATTACTCCTAATAAAAAGATGAAAAAGAAATTCCAGTACTTTAAATGTAATCGTATCTAATGGTCTGTCTCCTATCACTTACATTCTCATAGTTGACCGACCACGTCGAGGCTATAAAACGATGCATAAAAATACGTGCGTATCAGGACATATTTTGATTAATTATTTTAATTCAGGTCATCCGTGGATTTATTTAAAAATCAAAAGAATAATATTAGTTTTATCTGTGCAAAATTAATGCAAATATATATATATTTTTACTATCTTATATACTGCTACTAGACAGTTCATTTTCTCTTTCTCTTGTGTCATTATTAGTTGGCATTGGAACTTGAAATTAGCACAAAAACCCATGCTTATAAAATATTAATGCAGTCCCCTTACCTCACTTTTGTGAATTTTTAATTCACGCTTACTATGAGCTTTAGGCGTCGTTTCGTTTAGAAAATAAGTACTTTTATTTTTTGAATTAAAAATAATATATTGTGAAAGAATAATTTGTTTCAGAAAACAAAAAATAAGAACATTAGCCGAGCAAGGCCTTAGAAAATCGGTCGTATATGTAAAAGCATACATATGTATTGATTGGGTTGATTTCACTAGGTATTGTTTCAAGAGATAGGTAAAGAAATAAACATATGGTGATAATCATGACCAGGAGACAACAAAAACCATCCGTTTGCTTTGGTACTTTTTATCTAACCAAAGATTATGTTAATGGGGTAGGCCTAAATATGGGAAACCTAGCTATGTACCAATTTGGATTTGTTTTACAAAAAAAGTATACTTGAAAACTTTAAATTTTGTATCAGGCTGAGTTCCGCTAAGATTTTTGGATTTATTCTTATTTTGTTCATATTCAAAAAATATCGCGTTTGTCAGTTTCGCGTCTAACTTGTGTGCATTATTGATTCGTCTCGAGTCAAGAAGAATCGAAAAAGTAAAAAAAATAATATAAATTTTACCCAAATATTTTTGAAAATATCAAAGATAATGCTCAAAAAGCTAGAATTGTTCTAAGCCCTTAGTTAAGAAACCATGTATCAAGATTCCAAGGGGTTGGCTTGTTGGTTAAGGCGTGAAACTTAGAAATTTCTTCGATCTTCTAAAGTCTCATGTTGAAACATCTCAGAAGCTATTAACTCCTATGAGGTCAGTCCATACGCACAGAGATTTGCTCCAATTTGAATTGGGTCTAGCTAGCTATTGGACAAATGAACTGGTTTGAGGTGCGCGCATGTTTATCCGGACATCTAAGTCATTAAAAAAGAAAAACACATATATATGTACCCAAAATCTTTGAGAGAATACTCCAAAGGAGAAGATGATGAATAATAACCTACCACGACCCAAACTAATTTAAAAGAAAAGAGATGAGATTCCCTGGTACCTTTTGCCACCAATTAGAATATACTATATAGTATATGTGACAGCAAAGAACTTGGCAAAAGGGGCACTGCCCCGTGTAATTGTTTGCTCTTTTGAAGTAAGGCGTCGTACAAGGAAAAATGATGAAAATTGCCACTCCTATTTGGAGTAGTAAAATGCATAAATGTACAAGAGTGCAGGTCTGGTTCATTGCTGGCATGGGCTCTCCTTTTGGGAAAAAGCTAAAACCAAATCCATGGTATGGGACTTGGGGATTCCAGATCTCTTATCTTAACTAGAGAGCTTTAGAATTAATTAGAGAATTCTTTTGATTACCATGATTCAAAGACACTGTCTCATTGATTCTCCCTAGCTCTCTCTCTCTCTCTCTCTCTCTCTCTCTCTCTCTCTCTCTCTCTCTCTCTCTCTCTCTCTCATGGTGATGCTAATTGCTAGTAGTAAAGTTGGCTCGGTCTTGAACTTTAATCAATTAAAAGAAAGCACGTTTGAGACTTTACATTATGTCAATCTAGCTAGCTATTAAAGTACTCTTAATAATTATTACTATAAATTATACATTACGGATTAAATGAACATCGATCGAGTTTTATAAACTGATGACGAGTACAAATATAAGATTAATAAACTTGGGGGACACTTTTAAAAGTCAAACCGACTGTTTCCAAGCATTAATAATTTGAGAACTATATACTATGATCTATATTCGTCAAAGGTACGTTGTTTGTGTTATTTATAAATTTTTAGGGTTTAGAAATGACAAGATATAAATACAATATACTATGTGTTAGTATAACTCCTAAGGTTAATAAGTTAATAGACTCCAAGTGATCTCGAACTCAAGACCTTGGTGAAATTGAAACGAACACCCAACTAACTAGGCCGGTTTGCAAATTCAATCGAGGGAGCTTAGTTAACAGGATTTAATATATATATATATATATATATATATATATATCTGAATTTTGACGCTTAGGGTTTTCTTGTGGGAAGCCAACCGCCCCCCCCCCCCCATTCTTCCTCTCTTTCTCCTTCAGATATATCCCTTTTGATTTCAGCGAGCTCCAACGTCAACGAAGCCAATCGTCGCTAGAGCAGTTTGTCCGATCTTTCTCACTGTATGCTATTCTTTCCAATGGTTTGGTAGTTCCATCGACGTTATTAGGCCGGCCCCATTATTGTCATTGTGGGCATCGCATAGGTTTGCGCCCTGACGAGGGCGTAGTTTCTTGGGACGGATGTAGCAGTTGGTAGTGCTGTACAGTGGGTTGTGGCTGTTGCATGTGGTGATCAAGGTTTTGTTCCATGGTCTTTGTTGTGATTTGGCCACCCAGTTGCCCGGCATAAACGAAGCCGATCGTCGCTAGAGCAGCCTGCTTTATGTGCTCCTTTGTCCGATCTTCCTCACTGTATGCTATTCTTTCCAATGGTTCTGTAGTTCCATCAACGTTATTAGGGCGGCCTCATTCTTGTCATTGTGGGCGTCACATAGGTTCGTACCCTGACTGTAACGCCCCGACTTTTCGGAAGCAATATAAAATAAAATCTTAAGAAAATTTGCTAAATAAATATAATTTTTCAAAATAAAGTTTAGCTATTACAGTCACAAGATAAATTTACTGATTCAAAATACATTTAACTTCAGAGCTGACTCTAGGCTTGATACAAATTCGAAGCACACTCGATCTTCGTTCCTGATATTTTTTCCGTGTCGAACTGCACTATCTTTGAATCCTCTCCAGTGAATCCTGCCTCCTTTGGCAAATTGATCGCCGAAGCAAACGATTTGCCAGGATACAGACGTATCCGTGAGTGATAAATCACCCAATAGAATAATACAACCCAACTACCCCTCTTACCTTACAGTTAGCAAGTAACAGGATAATAAAGATATGAAAAGTAGAACAGAGATTCACAAACATCAGTTTATTATTATTCATTATTCTAATGTGAAATCTAAGATCCCTCCGCGAGATCTTTCCTCCCCAACCGCTAGTCATGCTCGGTCCCATGAGATCACTTCCCTTTGCTGTCGCAGATACACCTTATGTACCGAGTGTGCATCCCAATAACTATAACAAGGGGAAAGCTTATCATGCCTGAATCACAACTAGGGTTCGCCTATCTTATATACCACTTCACCATCATCACTGGACACACACCAGTTTATCAATTCATCACTGGACACTCGTCAGTTTCAATCTCATCACAAATCTCAACATCACGCCTGCAGGCAATCTAGAAATAAAATTTTTCAATTCATCCATTACTTAGGACCGTCTAAGTGAATTCTATTCGCATACCACCCTATGTCTCTAGGGTCTAATCTAGCACTCAAATCAAGTATCGATGCAATATACAACAAATCAATAATAATTAAAACAATTAATAAACAATGTAATCACGCAACTTATTATGAACGGGCCGTTGCCCTTAATCTTGTATGGTCAAGAAGTAAATATTATTAACAGAAATCTTTATTAATAAAGAAAAATAATTTTGTACAATTACTAGTAACTCTAGGCTTATTTTTTTATGAATTTAAATTAACATATTAGTGATAATATAACGATGGGGTCGAACTGGACAATTAAGTAACCTAAGGGCCTAATTGTTTTAAGTCTATAACTCAATTGGGCCAAATATCTATACTAAACAGCCTCAAGGGTGTAACTGCAATAAGATAACCAATTACATTTAATGATCTGGGCTGAAACGTTACATTTAAAAAGAGCAGGGGGATAAGTGTAATTATAGCGTCAATTTTTCTAAAACTTCCAGCGGTGAACAGTTCCAAAGGAAAAGAAAAAAAAAACATGATCAGCAAGTGCGGCGACAAACAGTGCGCAGTGTTTTTTTTTGTTTTTTGGAAAATTTGGGTTTCGTTCGTTGAATTCCAATCTCGATTCTTTTTTGTTCTAGTCATAAAAACTAACATCTTAGCATATTAATATACTTGGAGAAGAGGTTGGAATGAATTATAATACCTTTAATCGGATCGAATTGATTTAAAAACGAATCTTGAATTTTGGGGAAGAAGACTTTGGATTTTTTTGATCGGGAGACTTTGGAACCAAATTGAACGATACTTGGTGATGCTAAGAGTAGAAGGAAGAGATTGGAATGGTCGGATTGAGTTTTGGTTGGGTCTTGGTACGAAACTCACTTTTGTCTCTCTTTTGGACTGGTGGGGCGTGGGGAATATTGTGATGTAAATTTCGTGGGTCAATGGGGTGGGGTATTTATAGGAGAATTTTGGTGGAAGAGGATAAGAGTGAATTTAATGGGGCTGGGTTCATGAGATTTAGAATGGACGAATTTGGCTTGATTTTAGGGTTAGGGAGAAAGTAGAGACTGAGTAGGAGACGGAGAGACGGAAGGAGTTTGTATTTGTGCATGCATGTAATTTGTGTGTAGGAAAATTTTAAAAAGAATACATGTATATATTACATGCATAATTGTATTTAAAAAAAAGAATTGCATTAAGGAAAATAATTCTAAATAATATTATATTTAGGAAAAAAAAATTAGGTCAAAAATCCGGATCGTTACACTGACGAGGGCGTAGTTTCTTGGAACGGATGTAGCAGTTGGTAGTGCTGTACAGTGGGGTGTGGTTGCTGCATGTGGTGATCAAGGTTTTGTTCCATGGTCTTTGTTGTGATTTGGCCACCTTGGTAGCAGCAGTGGTGGCGATAGTGAGGGTCTTGATTGGCGTTTTTGGACGGTGCCTTGATTGGCGTTTGTGGATCTGTTGTTTGCTCGTAGGTTTTGCTTTACTTTTTGTTTGCTAATTTTATTTATTTTTTGTTGGTTTTCTTCCCCTGCGTGGGACTTTCTCTCACTCCTTGTGGGTGTTGCTGTGGTGGGTTTTTTTACGTCGTCTTGATGGCTTTTCCAGGTCAGAGACAAGTCTTGTCTCTGTAAGGTCATAAATATTCGTTTGTGAGTTTAGGCCTCCTTTGTGGCTGCTTTTCTCTCTCCTTGGTTACTCGTTCCCGATGTATAATTTTCGTATCAATGAAAACACTTCTAAAGTTCGCAAAAAAAAAGAAAGAGGATTTAATGGGTTGTATTGTCGTATTGTTACTTAATAAATCGCACATTTTTTGCTTAATTTTTTTTTTTTTGCTGGGATCGATGTGCATATGTTCCTTTACGTACACAAGATTCACATGCAGCTATTATAAGCTAATATGAGCACAGATATACCTCAATCTCGTGTATTTTCAACTACAAAATTGCGTTAGAGCTTCAAAATTGTACATAAATTTTTAAACGAATGATTAATTTGAATTTTTTTGATTAAAAACCGACAAAAATTACTAATTTAGCTAAACTCAACTATTCACGGGTGATCAGATAGAGAGAGTTATCAATAATTCATTTTCCCACTTAAATTGCAGAAATTGATGTTTCGCTACTGTATGCTGGATTTTGCTAATTAGCTTCTTGCCATTGTTGGGGTGACTGTACTTTCTAATTGCTTGTTTGACCAGGACATTTGTGATTGAGACAAATCATAAGATTGCCAATGTCTGTTTGTCCTTAACGAATCCATGGAGGGCCACATTGTGAGTGTACGCGAAAAACTATTTTGACAGATTTTTGAATTCTAGCTTCTAAAAATCAGTTTAGAATGTTTGTCAAAAATTCTATATAATTGATTTTTAAAATCTATAAATTCTGAGAACTTGAAAATTGAAAGAAATTCTCAAAATTTCAAAGCTGGGTTTGGGTAGCTTTTGGGATTCTGCAACACGAATTCTCAAAAAATCAATGAAATTCTCATAATCTCGCAGCTGCAACAAACAGATTTCTCAACTTCTACTAAAATTTGAAATCTGAAATTTGTAGCAGAATCTAAAATTTGTATGCACAGCTATCGCAAACACGTCCATTGCTCGCTCTCTAAGTTAACAAATTAAATTTTTTCTAGAAAATTAATTGAAATCTTACAAAATTCAATTCCATGGAGTTGGTCTGGTAGTCTTAGCTTGGGACTTACGTAGTTGCTTTATTATGAGATCTCAAATTCGATTCTTCTTGTTAGCAACTTTTAAGGCCACCTCACCCCATGCGTCAACGTGTGAAACAGTTGTCGGAAGGATTGTAGATAGAGATCAGTTCAATGTGTGCACAAAGAAGCCCGAGACACTTTGCATTACCAAAAAAATAGACTTACCAATTTCAGGGTCTGGAAAAATGTATATGAGACACTTTGCATTACAAAAAAACAGACTTGTCAATTTCAGGTCTTGAAAAATGTAAATGTGCTAATGTGCTTTCAGGTTGTAGATTTTCATTCTTTATTTTCAGCATTGCGTTTTTCTCGATAACTTCACCAACAAAATAGGTTTTTTGAGTTGGTCCTTTTACTGATTTGTGTTTAGGCTACCAAATGGAATCTGAGATTTAGTCAAAGATCAGTATTAACCAACTGGGCTAGCTCAATTCGTCTCACTAGAAGATCAAGAGTTCGAGTATTTTCACCTGCATAAAAGTGTTTTTTCTTTTGCATTTGTTAAAGTTATTTCTCCCCTTAATGGAGCTTGTAGTTAAGTTGAGCTTATAATAATTGTGGTCCCTTTAATAGGCTTATTTATCCAGTTGTTATGTTTGGTTATTTTGTGGACTCTCACACAATGGATATAGTGTCCCGTGATTTGTACTTTGTACTTCATACATGATGTAATGATATCTCCTACCGACTGGGAAAAAAAAATATCCCTACACATTATCTACGGTCATTGGTAAAAAGTAATTCTCTTTGTTAATTTCTTTTCCTTAATCTTAAACTTATTTGCAATGAAAATAGAGTCCGACTATGGGTACACCAAATGCACATCGAGGTCTCACAAAAATGATCGGAGCTCAATTTGTTTAAAACGTTGTTTAAGGAATCTTGCAAAAAAATTTGCTCAGTCGGATATGAGTAAAAGTTTGATGAGTTATTTTCCCAAATTTTTGATAGGAAATTGAGCAAAGAATGTATTATGCCTTCTCTTTTTTTGAACGGCGAAGAAGAAAATTTTATTAAGAGAAGAAAAGAGTACAACAAGCAAAAGACGGCATCACAACGTTAGGGATATATCCCAATGAGATTGACACCTATCCTAGCATCAATCATATGCCAAAGAGCCCAAAAGGTTGATAAATAATCAACCAAAGCAAAAATAGCAAAACAGAACCCCACACCATAGAACCAAACTTAGTACCATGACACAGATCTGATGATCAGCCACCAAATGTAACAAAAGGATTTCCAATGGAGCCCAGATCTGACATAAGAAGCCACCTTTTAGTAATCCAATGGAGCCCAGATCTGACATAAGAAGCCACCTTCTAGTAATCCCATCTTCAAAGCCTCAACACCACATTCTCTGATAACCACAGTCCACAGACACCAAACAAGGTCACAGCAAAAGAGATCCACAACCTTCAATCGAGATCACAGCAAGGGAGAACATGATTTCCCCCAGAAAAATTTGTCCCAACGAAAAAATTATTCAGGGGTTGTGAACCACTAATCCGATGTCCTTATAGTGCACCTGGGTAGAGTCCATCGAGAGTTTAGCAGCATGATCTTAACCATTTATATGACCTTCCAA
The DNA here is from genome assembly GCF_030253575.1 of Rhododendron vialii. Lineage (NCBI taxonomy): Eukaryota > Viridiplantae > Streptophyta > Magnoliopsida > Ericales > Ericaceae > Rhododendron > Rhododendron vialii. The sequence continues at coordinate 29,732,157 of NC_080565.1, read as the reverse complement.
GTGGATTATTCCTAAAAAAATACAAACGACCCAAATTGATTAGACATCGAGCCACGTGATCAAAGGATATTTATTTGAGAAGAATTAAATGAGATAACGATTGAGAAAATAAACTTGAAGACCTATATATCTTAGGAGTAATAACATGGCTACAATTGTCTAATTATCTTGATTTCAAACATATGACGTACACAACTGACTTTATATATAAAGTGAATGATTTGAATCGTATTTATGAGCTCTTCATGAACCCTACCAAGGAACGCCTATATGAGACACCGATGCACTACATGAACCAGCCGGATGCTGTGGATCGGACCGGACCCGGGGGCTCTGCTGCCCCATGGGCACAGTACCCAGGGGCAAAACGACAACGTTTTGTTTAAAAACAAATTTCCAACCACCAATTTACAATCCTATGAAGTAGAAACGTGATTATGAGAGCCTTAGAGACAAAATTTGATTATGTCTCTTTAGAATAATATGATCAAAATAATAAGATCTTCACACCCATTTAAACGGATTAAAATTTGAGCACTTAATTTTTTGAGACGGTTTATACATTAAAAAATATAATTAAAAAATTAAGTGCTCAAATTTTAATCCGTTTGAATGGGTATGAAGATCTTATTATTCTGATCATATTATTCTAAAGAGACATAATCAAATTTTGTCTCTAAGGCTCTCATAATCATGTTTCTACTCCACAAGATTGCATACATTAAAAAATATAGTTAAAAAATTAAGTGCTCAAATTTTAATCCGTTTGAATGGGTGTGAAGATCTTATTATTCTGATCATATTATTTTAAAGAGACATAATCAAATTTTGTTTCTAAAACTCTCATAATCGAGTTTCTACTCTATAGAATTGCAAATTGATGGTTGAAAATTTGTTTTTAAACAAAACGTTGCCGTTTTGCCCCCTGGGTAGGCGCAGGCGCTACTGTGCCCGCGGGGCAGCAGAGCCCCCAGGTCCGAATCGGACCACCAGCCCAGTGGGCATCACGGCTATATACACATCGCGTGGCTTTCCATCAAAGTGCATGCATGTGTAGTTTTCAAGTTTGTGATTGTAACAGTTTATGAACAACTCCTGAGCAATGCTAGGTACTTTTATGGGTACAGAGAATTATTGTTTAAGTGGATACGGTGGTCATCATTTTGTTGGCATTTTACGCGCAACTGATCTCGAGAATAGCTTTGATAAGCTTCCTATGAAACAGTAGTGTCTTCCTTAAAATAGTAGCAATACAGTATTGTTTTTTTTTTTCAAAATTATAACAGCCATATATTGATACCAAATTAAACAAAACATCAAAAAAGATGATCATCTCGTCCTAAAGAGCGCAATAACCACGAAGGAGGTCTAGCCTCCCAAGTCTTGGAACCAGAACCTCGCACACCATGACTTGCTAATGTATCAGCCACCACATTAGCTGATCTTCTCACAAATTGGAATAAGCAACTCACAAACTGTCTCGTCAATCCACGGATATCTTCGATTATCACGTCCACATCAATCGGGCAGAGTATATCCCTGTTCAAAATCCGAACAACCTGTTGTGAATCTCCCTCGACCACAATAGTACCTAAGCCCAATGTGTGCCCAAATTCCATAGCCGCTCGCCAAGCCCCAGCCTCCGCGCACAAAGCAGAACCCATCACCCCCAAATTAACTGCTCGAGCAGCAACAAATCTGCCAGATGCCGTGCGCACCACGATTCCTGCACCAGCTGGACCTTCTCCTGACGAATTTCCTAGCCATGCTCCATCCACATTGATCTTGACACACCCATGACATGGCCGTTCCCAATAGCCTCTACTTCGCTCCGAACTCATAGCTTGATGTCGAATATCCACCTGTTCCCCTGATTCAGTTGCTTGACAATACTCCACCGCATCATGCACAGCCTTATAAATGGCAAATTGAGGTTCATACATCTGCCCTTTATGCATCTTTTCGTTACGGCACTTCCAAATTCTCCATAAAATAAAAATCGCCAAAGTAATCATCTGCTTCCAGTTTTCCTCACCTTTCCATCTTTCGATCAATTTATCAAACCACATCAAAATTGATTCCTGATCGGGCATTACTGGAACACAACCAATCGGCGATGTTCGCCACATAATCTGAGCAAACCGGCATTCAACAAAAATATGGGGAAAAGTTTCACAATCACCCTCACAGTTAACGCACAACAATTCCTCCGTGACTCTCCTCCGAAACAAGTTCTCCCTAATTGGAAGAACTCCATGAATACATTTCCACACAAAATGCTTCAGTTTATTAGGGATTGGAAGAGCCCATACCTTATTCCACACCTTTTTGTTCGCCTCTCTCGTGCTAGATTCCCCACCGCCGGCTCTTCTATGTTTAAGCATTAATGCAGATTCATACCCCGAACTCACCGTATACAACCCGTTACTCGTGTAGTGCCATACTAATTTATCCCCCATATCCGATCTCGACAATGGAATTGCCTCAATCGCCATTGCATCATCGTCTACAAAAACTGCCCTCACCACATCCATCTTCCATTCGTGAGTCGCCGGGTTGATAAGTTCACTCACTCTCATATTCATCCCCATTGCATTAATTCCTCTAGGCCGAAAACCACTAGTTTTTGGCAGCCACGGATCTTGTCCCGCCCTTACCCTCCTTCCATTCCCAATCCTCCAACGCATGCCTTCCATTAGCACTTTCCTCCCTTCCAAAATACTGCGCCACGTCCACGAGGGATTCGACCCAGCCTTCGCTTCAAAGAACGAAGAGTTCGGAAAATATTTAGCTCTAAGTACCTGTGAAAGTAGAGAGTTCTCATCCAATAATAGTCTCCAACCTTGCTTAGCCAAAAGAGCAAGATTAAAGCATGAAAGGTCCCGAAAACCCAATCCCCCTCCTGACTTCTTCTCGCAAAGTTTATCCCACGTCATCCAATGCATCTTCCTTTTTCCCGCACTCTCCCCCCACCAAAAAGATGCCATTATAGCGGAAATCTCTGAACAAAGACTCTCTGGAATTTTAACACAAGACATCACATAAGTCGGAAGAGCCATTGCCACCGATTTGAGTTTTACCTCACGGCCCGCCTGATTAAGAATAATACCACTCCAATCATCAATTCTAGTTATCATTTTATCCTTTAAAAATGCAAACATAGCACGTTTAGACCGACCTATATGAGCCGGTAGCCCCAAATAATTTCCCAATGTAGCATCTCTCCTGACCTCCATAACATGACATAGATTATCCCGAATCTGATGCGGTGTGTTTGTACTAAAGAACATTGCTGATTTAGAGTAATTGATCAACTGACCCGACGCCCGACCATACGAATTCAGAATACCCTTAATAGTAGCAGTTTCCGCACCATCAGCCCTAGCAAAGATTAGTGTGTCATCCGCGAAAAATAAGTGGCTTACAGATGGAGCCCCCCTGCAGACTCTAATCCCATGAATTAATCCCCTTCTTTCACCCTCATGAAGCATAGCAGATAAGCCCTCCTCACAAAGTACAAACAGATACGGGGAAAGAGGGTCTCCCTGCCGAATACCTCTCGATGGGAGAACATACCCGTGGCTTGATCCATTAATTAAAACTGAATACGATGGAGTGGTGATGCATTCCATAATCCATCCAATCCATCTCTCATTAAAACCCAACCTTCGCATTATAGCGTTAACAAAACTCCATTCCACCCTATCATAAGCCTTGCTCATATCTAACTTGATCGCCATTCCACACTGCTTTCCCTTTCTCTTTGACTTCAAATGATGAATCACCTCTTGCCCAATCAACACATTATCCGAGATAATCCTCCCTGCCACAAGGGCACTTTGATTTCCCGAAATAATGTGCGGAAGACACTCACTCAAGCGATTAGTTAACACCTTTGCCACCACTTTATACACAATATTGCATAAACTAATAGGGCGGAGCTGCCCCATGGACATTGGACACTTAACCTTAGGGATTAAGACTAAATGAGTATGATTAATGCCCCTCAGGAGTCTACCTGAAAACATAAAACTTCTGACTGCGTCAATAATATCCCTCGCCAGAACATCCCAATAATTTTGAAAGAAAGATGCAGTGAATCCATCTGGCCCCGGTGATTTTGCCGGGTCCATTTGGAATACCGCCTCTTTAACCTCCTCTGCTCTCAAAGGCCATGTTAATTCCGTTCTAGATCGCTTAGGTTTATAGATTTGTTATGTTTGATTTTTTAAATTGATCACGCATCAACTGATAAATAAACCAAATCGAACGAAAGAAAAGCAACCAAACAATGAACGCCAAGATATACGTGAAAAACTCCTAATAATTAGGTAAAAATTACGGGAATGAATCAATAATCACTACAAAAATTGTGGTCAGACTACAAAACGACCTCTCTTATTACTCAATAGTACACTCCTCAACAATTGACCTGAGGCCATATTAAATATTTGATTGCCACTGTCTTGAATCAACAAGTCCTTCCAATATCCTTCCAGAAATCTACCGCAAGGACGGAACCAGAATTTCGTAAATGCGGGGGTCAAACTATGGACAAGATTTCGAAATTTCAAGATTCAGAAATCTTTCTTTATAGTTGGGTTGTTTGGTTTAGATTTTGAGAGAGATTTTTTGGGTAGTAAGTGGAGAGAGATAAAAAGAGGAATGAGATAAATAATTGAAGGAAAAACTTATGGAAGACCATGGCGCAGAGAGAGAAATTGGGTTTTGGGCCCTAAAATAAAAACATTTTTAAAGAATTTAAATGCCTAAATAACACTCAATACAAAATACAATATCTAGGTGTTCTTAACAAAAAAAAAAAAAAAACTAGTATTAATATTAATTTTTTTTTAAAACCCGAAACAACGCGGGGGCCGTGGCCCCATACGACCACACCTAGATCCGTCTCTGATCCACCGGACGATGACTCAAATAGTTGAATCTAAGATTTAGGTACTAAATTCTTGGAGTTGTATTCGTTACTCAATGATCCGTAGATCTCATTCGTACTCCAAGAATCAAACCAAGGAACCCCTTTTTAATGTTTTCTAAGCTTCAAAGGTGTTTTGAGCGGCTGTGGTGTGCTTGGGTCATGTCCAAAACCTAACAGATAATTATTTTTGAGCAGCTATAAATCGCCCGAGTTGCTAGAGCACTTTGAAAGACGCTAGCTCGAGCACTTTTCTGTCTGGTAAGATCTGTAGGAAAAAGAGCCTGACAGTTGCTCAAGCAGTTTTGTGAACAAGTGCGAATTCCGCTGTAAATTTCGAAACCCTTGAATTGCGTCAAATACTCATCTACTCAATACAAAGACACATTGATTCCATTTCACATCCCTAAACGGACACTCTAAAATAATAAGGAAAAAAAAATTACAACTTAATAAATAGGGATACATGTGAATGTGCGCTTTGATAGGAAATTGCCGAACGGACGGCCCGAATGGGCACAACACCTCCCCGGAGGAACGATCAATTGTGCTATTAACATGATCTCTAATTCTCTACGACCGAATGATGAAAACTCCTTTCGTAGACAACAATATTACCCCTATAGAAGAGAAATTGTCCGTTTCTTAAAGACAAATCTTATTAGATCATGTGGCCAACTTATGTTTGATCGATCATGTACACAAAAAAACGTTCTTGGTTGCGGCCCTAATAAAAGTTGGAATTGTTCGGATCGCAAATGGACAAATGTACCGTACCATAATACCAATCCTAGATGCGCATATGTGGATTAGGCTTCTATGATGGTGTCGCTTTCCCATTTCGATGATTAGCCCATATGATTCACAGCTATTCTGGTCATTCAGAATTCTTCAAAAAAAGAAAAAAAGGAAAAAAGAGAGGCTGTGATCGATCAATTTTGAGATGGGGACATGGCTTGGCTGCTTATGAGCGTCCATGGTATAAGAAGTAAGCTCTACTTTATGGCGATTTCCATAATTTCCATGCCTTTCCCGGTGGGGGGGGGGGGGTGGTAATTAGTCAGTCTTCCGAGAGTATATTCCCTCCTCTCGTATTAACATGTGGGGCTTTTATGTTGCGCTTGTATGAGTCCCACGTGTTATGTGAGAGGATATAGTCATTAGAGTATACTTTCGGTATATTGAATAAGTTTTCCTTTTTAAGCCATAATTTCGGTCATTGAAGAAGGCTCATCAATCACGAGAAGTTTTCCAGTGTCAGGTGGGTATCACGTTACCTGACTGACGTGGTGCCCGAACGGGCACATGTGAACCGTCCAAAAATGTATTAGACGGCCTAGATTTAAACACTCTCTCTCTTCTTACCCATGCACTCTCTCCTCTTTCTTTCTCATTTTTCTCTCTCCAAATTCGAGCCGTCTAAAATCGAAATGAACTATCCGAATGTACCGAGCGAGCACCACGTGGTAACCACTCGGCACTGAAAAATTTCTCCATCAATCACTCTCAAGTTTGTTGATTTATCAGTTGCTATAGGCCTATGAAAAAAGCTTTGGGGATAGGGTGGGTGACAACTCTCCCATTTTGTCGGAGACAAAACTTTTGAGTTAGATTGTTTTGCCTTGAGATCCCCTGTCCGACCCGCCTGTCCCATTCCTCTCAGCCGTTGATCTCGTAAATCAACGGCTGAGATGGGCCGAGCTTGTTTTGCTCCAAAACGATGTCGTTTTGAGAAAAAAGTGCTCGACCCATTTCAATTGTTGATTTACGAGATCAACGGCCGAAAGGGGTGGGACAGACGGATTGAATAGGGAAAGTCGGACAGGGGATCCGGACTCGATTGTTTTGTGTTCCCATTAGAATCTTGATTTTGGAAGTCCAATTTAGCACGTTTTTGGGAACTACTTTTCATTCTCTATAATTCAGATGTCCCGGCTAGCATATGAGCACCTTGACTAATTATGAGACTTCAATTCCACCGTCACTAGCAGGGAGCCTAATTAAAACCGGAGTAAAGCTATGCATGGATAAACTGTTCTCAAAGAAGTTGATAGCACTTCAGAAGTTTCGAATATGAAATCTTAAAAAAAAAAAAACCACGAGGAACTTAGATTCCACAGGTTTTCCGAAAGCAACGCCTGGCTCTGTTTTCCAACTGGGTGATTGATTGCCTCTCGATCGGCTCTTACCATGAAGTTACCGAACTTCTCTTTCAACTGGTTTGGGAACGCTCAGTTACTCTTGTGCTTTGTCTGATCGCTCCGAAACCTTAGCAAAATCAAAGAGGAAAGATTTCCTTTCATATAATTTCTGCACACCAAAAAAAAGAGTGAAGGCTGTAACCTTTATACAGGCCCAATCGCAAGCCCAAAAACATGATTTAGGCTTTCCAGTGTTTTCAACCTGTTGAGTAGGTAAAGTCTTTAAGATGGATCAGACATCGGTAGCAATATGAACGAAACATGTTTATTTTGACTACAAGAGTAACGGTTAGCGTGATTTAAGAATAAGCTTTGAAATAAACATACTTGGTTCATATAGGTACGGACTTCGAATTGGTGCCGTGCAGTGAGGTGCGTGCTGCGCACATCCGAGTCGTCGAATCGTGCATCCAACAGTTCGGAGGTGCACAACACACTACTGCAAAACACTATCCTCCAATTCGGTAGGTACCTAGATTTGAGAACAAAATGAATAGTGCGAATAATGTTTTGAAGTCCAAAATAGAACCTATATGAGGTCACAGCAAGCCCTAATGTGACTCAACCTGTAGCAGGGTTTTCATTGATATATCCATGCCTGCTAGTGATGTGTTCCACATCATCTACCCGAAGTGAAAAATAAAACAAACATAACTATAATTATCTTTTTAAAAACGTACATTAAAGAAAAAATTGCCAAAAAGAACTCGTAAAATCTGTTTTTTTTAATTGTCTTTATTAGAAATGATTTACTTTAGTTACTCCTAATTTTCAATTCGTCCGTCCAAAGCAAAGCCAAAAAGGTACTCCAGTTTTTTTAACAAAAGCAAAAAAAAAAGATAAAAAGAAAAAAAGTTTCTAAAACAAACAGACTGTTTTAGAGACCAAAAGTGGGCCTCAACTATGTAAAGCTAAGGGGACCGACCACCCCTGTACCAACTGGCACATGGGCCCATTCCAGACCTTGTACGGACAATCCGAGCTATTTAATAATTTAAAAAGAAAATCGAGTGAGCAAGTGAAAAATCAACTCAATCCGATGTGCGTATATGCTCGATCCAATCTTCTATTTTTTCATTCAGATTTCAGAATTCGAAATTTGAATAAAAAAGAAGAAGATTGAATCGAACACTCATACATATCGAATTGAGCTAATTTTTCTAGAGCCAACTAGATTTTTTTTTTGTAAATTACTGAACAGCTCGTATCATCCTTACGGGATCCGAAGTAAGCCCCGTGTTTCCGTCGGTACCCCTTGGTCAGTACCAATAGCAAGGATCCTTGTTATAGTCGTAGAAACTCAGAGTTAGTTAAACACGGGACATGTTCGATTCTCGAAAATACTCCTAATACCAATCTTAGCTTCAGTCCCGACGTAAACTACAATGAGGTGTTTTACAAATGGTGGTGTAGTGTGACGGATTGACGGGTTAATATGTGCACTTTTATAGTATTTTTTGAAGAGGAAAAACAGGTCCCCCAACTACTCCTCTTCGAAGTAGGAGTAGTAGTTCATACTAAACAAAAATGCTACAGGTACCGAAATTGGGGGACCGAAATCGGACCGACGGCCGCCGGCGGGCCGTCTCCGGCCACCGGACGGCCGATCCGAGCCGTCCAAAAATTCTAAAAAAAAAAACCGAGGGGCCCCACGCGGGAATCAACGTCATCCGAGGTGTGTAGGGTGCTTGATCGGAGCACCCCTTTTCGTGTGTATATGTAAATTTTACATATACACACGAAAAGGGGTGCTCCGATCAAGCACCCTACACACCTCGGATGACGTTGATTCCCGCGTGGGGCCCCTCGGTTTTTTTTTTTAGAATTTTTGGACGGCTCGGATCGGCCGTCCGGTGGCCGGAGACGGCCCGCCGGCGGCCGTCGGTCCGATTTCGGTCCCCCAATTTCGGTACCTGTAGCAACACTCCATACTAAAATAGGAGTAATTGAACAGTAGATGAGTTCTCCATCCGCTTGGACTTTACGCTCTTGTCGTCACGTTGTGTTTTTTCGGTTTCTTCGTCTTCAATTATTGACTTGGGATTCTGCTGATGGCTAATGTGCGCGTCACCAAACGTGTCCCCCATGCCGGCTCCCCTTGTTAAAATTTTGTTTCCTGTTTTTTCAAATTTAAAATAAACACTTGAGTTATCTCGCCATTATTCTTAACAAAATCAAGTTATGAGAGATATACAGCTAATTTGTAACTGTGTATAATATAAATACCTGAACAATCTTATCTCGTTTTATTAGTACGGAGTATGAATTATCTCTTTTACTATCTAAATTTCAAGGACTCAAAGGTTAATACTTTAATCTTATGCGGTTGTTTTCTCTATAGTCTTACATTAGAAACCTTTTTTACGGTACTATGAACTCCATTAGGATTAGTATAAAATTATGCTTAATTTTTCTCCAATTTAAAATAGACTCTTGTCAATAAATAATTAAATTGGTTACTGAAATTACTCAAAATGTCCATATACGGCCAAGACACCCTGAATTATAAAATAACGAAAAGATCATTCGTCTTTCAATTTCTATCCTAAAGATGAGTGGGGAGGAGCCAAAATAAAGCAACCTCAAACAAAAGTAAAAAAAGAAAAGCAGAAAATCACTTCTTCTTCTTTTCTTTTTTTTTTTTGTTGTAAAAGTTTGGACCACCCGGGGAGCGTACCATACCCACGCGGCTCAAGTTAGACACGTCCCCTCTCTCTCTGATCGCCAGACCACCAAACGTCAGCCACCCTGTCATCGGTTGAACGGGAAACAGAACGAAACCCAGTTCAGCACAATACTCATTCTACTCAATAATTACTTCTCGATAGCGTTGACAATTGAAGCCGACCCAGAAAGGGTTTCTCAAGGCCAAGGTACCACAATTTTCTTTCTTCAAATATGGAAGATTTTCGCGGAAATTTTTCTCTGTTATGTTTGTTTCCTTAATTGTGTCGCTTGTATCTGAATTTTGATACCCTTTGGGCTGTTATGAAGAGATATACTCTTGGTTTGTGATTGTGAATTGAAATTTGACTTCATGAATTTGGTTTAGTTCAGTAGTTGTCTCTTCGTGTTCTTCTTGCTTTCAAGCTCTCTTGTTAGTATGTGGAAAAGACTTGGGTGCTTGTATAATTGTTCAGAGCCGGCCCCTGAGCTGAAGTTCGAGGTGCAACCGCCTTAGGCTCTACAAAATTTACGAATTTTAGGGTCCACTCAACTTTGATACCCCTTATACCTTATAATAGTACAACAAAAAAACCGATAAAAAAGAAAGTACAACAAAAAAAGGCCCGTCTTTAATTGTTGCTTTCGGCCCTTGAAAAATCAAGGCCGGTCCCGAATTGTTGGGCCATGTTTGGGTTAAAAGTTGAATGAGTTAATGCTGGAATTAAATGTGATTGATATTGGTAACTGGTTAATGAGAAGATGAAATGACTGTCAATTTCTCTTAATGAAGCTATCAAGCTATGGAACTTTAGAGTTCAATCTGCAATGATATTTTGCACTATGGTTCCAGGGTTAAATGGGGGAGAGAAATATTAATTCGAGAAGAAGAAGACGAATAATTTGGGACTATAATGAAGTTATAGTACAGTTAATGTTTCTGAAGTAGTAAAAATTTTGAAATTTTAATTAGTTTAGTGGAATATAGGTTGCTTAACTTGCTTCATAGTTCGTATTGCATATAGAATCACAATCACGTTTGATAGTATGAAATATGAACCAGAATATTCTTGTTCCAGTACGGAGAGACTGTGTTCAGGGAGCTTAGTGTCCAGTTTTGGTTTAAATGTTATTCTAGTTATTTTGCAGCATTACACTACACCCGGAAAAAGATGAGAATTTTTTTCCCATTTTGAAGGTCACTTGTATTCTCATTTATAATTTCTTGATTTTTTTTATCCATTCCATCAATCCTGTCCCTTCATATTTCCCTATCTGGGATTGGTCCAAACTAGGTTCTTGGAATCTTTATTGCATGAATGCCTTCATGTGGTTAACTTTGTTGTATTGAACTGAGTGTGAGCACTATTTGACAAGATAGTTTAAGGCCAACCCTAAAGAATGCCTTGGGACTTGGTCCATCCAATCTAATCAAACTAAGAATATCAGATCGAGTAATTAGATACTAATTTTCTTTTTGATTTTGCTTCTCTGTTGGCAGGTTACTTGTTGGAAGATTAATAGGAATGGACGAATATGCTGCTCAGAATGCAGATGCCAGTTACGCAGAGTTGGGAGAAATACATGCACACGAAGGTGTTACTTTTGATTCCAAGGACATGGGAGAAACAGAAAGTTTTGACAAATATGCCATTGAAGTTTTGACTAGAGTGGACTTGGACTTGGCATATTCTTCTGAAAAGTTGGTTAATTTGGACAAACTCTTGATGCATGTTTTGGCATGCGAGAATGACCTTGAAGCAATGTCCTTGAGCAATGGCCATTCCTCTGTAAATCTTATAGAGAAAGCCCTGGTGTTTGATTTCCTATCTGGTTTTTTGGATTCTGAGGTGGAAGTGCTGGACGATTTCATGGTTGCGCTCCACAGAGTGGTTGTTGATACCCGTGAGAAGGTAGATGCATTTTGTTACATGAGGGAAGAGTTCATTGTAATGGAAGACAAGTTGAACGATTCAGAAGAATTGTTGAAGCAGTCACAAGAGCAAGTCTTAGAAATCAGTATGCAGTCAGTCAAGTTGCAGAGAACCTTGTTCGCTTTTAAACATAATGATTGTAAGTAATAGTATCATGTTTAATAAGGATGTACTTCCATCTTGGATTTGAGGAGGGAAGACAAAAGGAAGGGAAAAAGATAGTGAAGAAATTGGCAATGCTTCTCCCACTTTTTTCTTTCATTTTCCCTCCACAAATCCAAGAGCCAAACCCAGGCCAATCGACCTGTTTATTCTTCCTTGGGGTATCTCAAACATTCACAGAGTTTTGATGAAATTTAAATTTGATAGAGAACCCCACAAGGTGAGTGCCAATCAATATACCATAACAGTATCAAATTAAAGAAGAAACAAGTTTTTTTATTTATCAAATTTGGTGAACGAAGATTTTGTACATAAAAAGTAGAGACGATGGTAGGATTATAATATTGTGGTGGTCGGTTTCCTGACACATGCATGTTAACAGGGAAATATGACGAGGGTACAGGTTTATCAGGAAATGGTGGATTCTCAAGCATGGATGAGCAACCAAAGCTACATACTGATACAGTGGAACAAAAAAGGCATATTTTGAGAATGCTGGAGAAATCTCTTGGAAGGGAGCTATATCTTGAGAAGAAGTTATCTGAATTCAAACAAAATGAAGAAGATCTGAAACTAAAGTTGCATTTAACGGAACAAGTAGCTTTCTGCATGGAGGAAGCAGCAGAGGTTGTTTGGGGAAGGTTTCTAGAGGCAGAAAACACATCTGAGGTCCTAATGGGTATATCAAAGGAAATGGTTGGTCGTCTTCAAATAAATCAGTTCAATCAAAATGGTTCAATGAAACAAGAAGATGAGGCGAAATGGAAACTTCTAGATTGCATGGAACAGCTAAAAGGCAGAGAAAATGCAATGAGAGAGCTTGAAATGAGAATTGGAGAGCTTATTACAGACAATTTTGAAGTAGGGGCTTTAAGGGAAAAAGTAAAGTTGCTCGAAGAAAAGCTGAAAGAATCTGATTCCCGGATTAAAAGTGCAAATAAATCCAATGAAGAAAAAGAAGAACAGCTTAGACATATGGAAAGCATCATTGAGTCTATTGATATTTTGGAAAGTAGGGCAGAAAGTGCAGAGGCCAAGATAACACAATTGACAGAAACAAACATGGAACTTAATGAAGACCTGAGTTTTCATAGAAGCACTAATCAATCAAACGCAAAGAAGCTGAGTTTAGTTGAGAAACAGTTGAGGGAATTGGAAATCCAGCAACAGCACACCAAAGCATCATCTGAAGCAAGTCAGGAGCAGCAGAACATGTTGTATTCCGCTATTTGGGATATGGAGATTTTGATTGAGGAACTGAAATCCAAGGTCTCCAAAGCCGAAGTTAAGACTGAAAATGCCGAGGAGCAGTGTATCATATTATCGGAAAACAACATTGAACTGACCAAAGAAGTAACATTTATGAGAACGGAAATAGAAAGGTTGGAGACGGCTTTGGAGCAAGCTAGTGATATTAAAGTAGCGAGTGCAAAAGATATTAATGTTAAGACGAATGTTATTATGGACATGGTGGTGCAACTAGCCATGGAAAGGGAGCGCATTCAGAAGCAGGTACTTACTTTGCGATCCGTAGGCTGTGTTTGGATCTTGAATTTTGTGGACGAAATTGAAAATGGATGGGAAAGAATGTCAAACTATTCCAATTTTTTCTATCTTTAGTTCGCTTTCTTTTCGATTACCGAATCCCTCCTCATATCCCAGATCCAAACAAGGCCTTAATTTCCATGCCATATGTAGCTTTTACTTGCCCATTTTCTGTCCTCTCCCTCCAATGCAGTTGTTACTGAAAGGTTCCTATAACTTTTAGTACTTGATTTTATATCAACTAAAACAAGTGCACCTTAACAGACTAATAGTTTTGTTGGTTTATGTTTGGTGCAGTTGTCTTCTTTAGCAGACGCGAATAGAATTCTGGTGGCTAAGTTGAAGAAATCAGAAAGGAGTACTTCTGACAGTTTACATGAAGAGGGGATCGGTGATGATGTATCGTGTCTTTCTTCAAAGACCGGTGCAACTAATGGTTCTTGCGGAGAAGCTTCTGAGGCAGTGAGGGAATCATCTTCTAGAAATTTTGAGGTTAGGTGCCATATGACCGAGTTCTCCTTATGTTTTGTGGCATGTAAAAATAGAAACGGAAAGTGGGGCAAATGCATTTCAATATTTTTTTTTTGTGTGCCACTGAGGGCCTCGCAAGTCACGTCCATCAATATTCTCCGTGAGTTGGGCATTAGGCAACTACCTGATATCAGTATACAAAGATAAGCATCATTCTAAAGTAGTTAAATTGGAACTGGTTTGTTTTGAGTTGCACTCTGAGAGGCCCTGGCCCTGGGCTCAAGCTTGATGATGTCCGTTTTACTAACTACCATAGTTCCAGCAAATTGTAGATGATACGATAGAATATTGTTCTATTTGCTGTTGAAGTCTCTGCAACCCATTGTTTCCTCCCTCTTAATTACGTGAAAAAAATGTTAAAGCATCCAACTCAAAACCAATTGGCAATGACTGAAGAGTCCGCTCAGGCTCATATACTAGTTTTAGAGGAGATAATTAACCAATGTGGGACAAACTCCAACACTCCCCCCCACGTGTGACCCCCCCACCCGCACGTGGAGAGGTAAACTAATGATTCATCACATACGACAACAATCAACTATCAATGACAACCGAAGGGGAACCAACCATCAACAACATAGAATCTTGTCCAAAAGCCTCCGAAAGCCTAGCTCTGATACCATGTTAAAGCATCCAACTCAAAACGAATTGGCAATGAGTAGAGAGGCCGCCTAGGCTCATATACTAGTTTTGGAGAAGATAATTAACCAATGTGAGACAAAACTCCAACAAAAAAATGCCTCATTGTTTCTTTTGATGTTTTAATTGGTGTCGGCAGCAAAGGTTCTATCCATTCATTTCACTTTTCGGTTGAGAAAGATTTATGTTGGAGTTAAGATGTATATGTACCTGTATTCTTGAATCTTGATAGAACATAAATATATGGATGTTAGTATGCCTGGAAAGATTTAGAATTTTGATACAAGCATCTCTGACACTTGCGAATCACAATTTTGGTGAATTTTCTACTTTTGGTGATTTATGTTCAATATTCCTTACTGAATTTCTAAATGATCAGGCGCATGAATCCCCGAAAGATGCACCAGTATACGAGTCTGAAGTGGGATCTTCCGGTACAACAAATGGTGCCACTGACGCGGTTCTGAAGCTTGAGCCTGAGAGTGAGTTAGAGGCAAGGGAGCCCAATGTCACTAACCGATTTTTAGTTTATTTGGCAATCATTGTTTTATTGCTTTCGTCGCTAGCATCGTACATATTTAACAAGAAATTCATTCTTTCTGGTGTTGATACTTAGCAGTACGCTTGATTTCAGTGCACAAGTTGGGCGTAAATTGTTTGAAGTTTGAACCACTTTCAGATTGGTTGGTGTGGCCTTGATAAGTCCCTTATCTTGCCCACAATTTGAGTTGTGTTCTTTCAGGATTGTAACTAAGCAAAAATTAGGCACATTGTGAATAATTGTAAGGACATTTTATCATTTATTTATGTGTTGATATCAAAAAACGTGTTTACCTATATCAGATGATCTAGTTCGGTCTTAGCTTTTGAGAGCTCGGGATTTACCTTATTTTAGTGAGGTTTTTAGTCAAATGCGTGGATGTTTATTTGGGATATAAAACAGTAGAGGCCATAGTTGAATCTTGGATTTCGCGAAGCTAATTTTCGTCTATTTTTCCTTTGCTTTCTTTTTTATCCGCTCAAAACCGTCTTGAAATCTAAGATCCAAAGATTGCCCTCTGGAGAAGAAATGATGACCTCTACTTTAAAAGAGTGATTGGGGCTTATATTTTGTTAACTGTCAAGTTTAGTAAATGACGAGCTTCTGGCTTCATATATTGGTCTGAAAGAATTGGGTGGTGAAACCAGCCAAGCTTGTGCACAAAAGAGTCAAAAAAGGGGAAAAACTCAATTTGCTTGTGGACACAAGCTTCTAACTTAACAACAGGTTTTTTTATTTTTATTTTTTATGGTAAGGAACTTAACAACAGGTTAATGAAAAAGAACAAGTCTTTTTTGTTTTTTCGTTTCTTTTTCTTTGCTGGAAATTTTGAATACCAAAATCGAAAGAATCGGATCAAAAAAATAAAAATAAATCGAAAGAATGTTTGATTACCTACTTCGGCTCCAAAACAAGCTTGATTGATTTTTCAAAATATCCAATAAAAGTGTGGATGGATTTCACCTGTTTTCGAACCATAGTTTGAACACTTTCAGGCTTGCGAAGTTCAATATGTTCAGTTCCTAGAGATTGGCCGAGGTGAATCAACTGAGACTAACTTAGCTGCTTATGATTCTTGCATCTCACTATAAAGTCAGAATTTCGAATCTAGTGAGTGTCATCTTTACTATAAGGCCCCGTTTGATAAACTTATTAGACCTTAGGATTGGACTACCAATCCCAAGGGACTACCAATTCTTTGTTTGGTAACCCAAAATGGGTTAGGACTATTAGTCCCTTGGGACTAGTAAGGTGGGTTTTAGGACCCTGGGGGAGATGGTATTACCAATCCCAACACATTCTCATTACCAATTCCTTCTATCAATCTAATCCCATCTCAAACAAATATGATATTAATAATCTCATCATCCAATCCAATCTTATATCAAACAAACATACTCATTACTAATCCCTTCTCATTATCAATCCCAATCCTAATCCCATCTCCTTATGAATCCCACCCATCTATCACTGTTATCAAAACGGGACCTAAGAGCATCTCCAAAGATAGGTCCAAAGCCAAATTTGGCATGCTACAATGGTTTTGGCACACACATTTGGCCAAACTGCTCCAATGGTTTTGGCACACTTTTGGCCAAACTGCTCCAGTGGTGGGGGAGCAAAAATTTGGCACCCTTCCTCAAAAACCTTCCAACAACCTTTTTTTTTAGCTAACTTTTGAAATATCAAATAATTTTTTATATACTTTAACTATTTTCTATTGTTTAACCACCTTCTAACCACGGTTTTAGGGTTCTACCTAATTTTTTTTATCTACCTTTCCCAACCTAATATTGTTGGTTGTACTGGAGTACTTTTTTATCTACCTCTTCTACCTACTTTTTTATCTACCTCATGTCCGTACCTAAATTTTATTTATCTATCCTTCCCTACCTAATTTTTAAAACTCTATAAATAAATAATTCATTTGTTGGATAAACAACACACAAAACAATGGGCAAGTTAATGCAAATCTGAATTTTTTTTTAACAAATCCAACATCTCCATGGGCGGAGGCATGGGCTCCCATGGGAGACAAAGACAATATCTCTGATACTCTTTTCTTAGAAATCAAGAATCGGTATCCATGATTTGGTAGTTGATCAAATGGGAGGGGGATTTGGTTGTTTAAGATAGGAGGGGAAGTCTATGTGGCACAAATGACCAAGGCCATTTTTGGCCAGAGGTTTGGCATGGCGTTGGAGGGCTGAAAAATGACATGGGAGCCAATGTTTGGGGACCTTTCATTGCAGTCAATGGAGAAAATTTTGTCATAATTCTAATCAGTAATCCTATTTCTATCCAACTAAGTTTATGGTTCAGATCTCCCAAGGAAAGATTTGTTACTAGGAGGGATGGCCGATCGTTGGAGATGCTCGAATGGGCCTACTAGTGGGCTTGAATCTACTCATCTATGTGTGAGTGTTATTTTCATCTCGTGTGGGCTTGTTTCTATTTTGGCGTGGTTGTAATACTTGTACTCTTCTACTTCTAAATAAAAAATAAATTAGTCGAGACATCAGAAGAAGCCCAAAGCGTACATAACAAGGCCGACCACAAGGAAAGCCCAGTTTGAAAAGCCCATCCTGAGTTGCTCCCACCAATACGACGTCGAAATGTTTTTCACCCACCTCGATACACGCCCAAACCAAAACCCTAACAAACGTAATCTTCCCGCATGAAACCCTACAAAGGTACAAATAAACTGAAAGAAAGAGAAGCCGCCATGAGAAAGGCAGAGCAGAGAGAAGTAGTTTCAGTACTCTCTGATACCACTTCAAGACTGAAAGCTTTAATCTTTCTCCTCAGAGTGTATTCGAATTCCGAATTCTCGATTATCTTTTATTTGTTTATTATACACGTTTGAGTTTTTGAAATAGTTTCGCAAAATTATGCGCACCCCATAGCCCCTTGCAGCTTCAAGTCCATAGCCGCAGGGAAACATCGAGTAAAGGGTATTTTCGGTGCTAAACTAACACTCCTGTTTTGGCGCAACCCTTTTTCACCTGTGCATCGAATCACACTTTTTTTGTTCAGTCCAGTTTTGCCAAAAACATATACTACTTCAGATTTGATATCTTTTATCTTCCAATTTTTGGTATAGAACCACTTTTTTGTTTTTAATTTTTTATATGAGCAATTGCTACTGATACTGCATTTTTTTACTCCATAGACACAAGTGTTGGTGGCCGCCTGGAGTAAAAAATGCGGTGTCACTAATTTTGCCCTTTTTTTATCTTCTTAATTCGTGGTGTTCTATTGCGTTTGGGATAGTGGAAGGGCATGCTTTGGAAAAAAGCAAAGCAAAATGATGAAGTTCTTTACTCCGAAGTTTGATGCGGAGAACATATATCAATGGTCTTCAAAGTTCTCTGATTGCTTTGCTTTAGTTGTATTACTACTATATAGTAATAACTGATTGACTAGTGTTTTTATGATTTTGTTGCGAGTTGGTAAAATCCCAGTTCTGATTTTGAAGCATAGGCTTTTCTTCTTGTTTTTCTGTTTTCTCTTAATGTTGGGTTTTTTGATTTCCTGGTCAGTGGAATCCTTTGGCTTGTTGGTTAATTGTTGTTCTAAAGCGTTGCTCCTTTGTTGTTGCTTATCTATGACTCTTGGGACTCTTTGCAATTCTCTTCTTTCTGACTTTCTTGGACTACTACGGATTTGATTGTTGGAATGAAACTTGCTTGCTACTTGAAAGTTGCTCACGGGTTGCCTAGGAAAAGCAAAGCAAAATGATGAAGTTTTATTGATCTGAACTCCAATGTGGAATCATGTTAATGGTCTTCAAAGTTCTCTGATTGCTTTGCTACTTATTAAGCGTGTAACTAAGCACATTTGAATTTGTTGGTTCACGAGTTCTGAGTCTCTTTCATGGTGCGTAGGATAGAGACGATCCTCTGGTTACAACAAATTATGTAGTCTTAAACCCTGATATAGCATACAAAATGTGACATCTTAGTCGTTGTGGTACAATGCGCAGAATGTATGATGGCAGTTCACATGTGCAGAACCTGAATGGGTGAAGCACATATATTATCGTTCTAGTTTGTTTAACTCTTGTTCATTCCTAATCTTTTGGGGGAGATAGATTAGTTGCTATATGAGACTGCTGTTTAGCATTCTGGTCCATTGATGGTTTTCATGTAACAACCATAAAGCTGTTTACAGGGAGTCCTTTACTCGCGCATGACTCATGTTCATGGTGCAGCATTTAAGCTACTGATAGGGGTTCTTAGTGGTCAGTCTTCATCTATATGAGAGAAAGGAATGAGAATTTTGTGCACCAAAATACATAGTCTGTTGTTAATATACTTGTTTCAGGCTTTACGAGCATGGTGCAATAGCAATAACTTTCTTAACTCGTTGTTGCTTGGCCAATCTATGCCAAATGCTTCTTGAGAACTGAAGAAAGAACATTTGGCTTCATTCTCTTCTTAATTTTCATGTTCAAGTCGTACTATCATTGATGTAGATGACCTAAATTCAACTTGCGAATCAGAATACCTAAAGTTGGAATCCTATTCATGTAATATCCTGTTTATTGCTTCTAAGACAAGTTATTAGTAGTTCTATTTTGGTCATGTGGCTATTGTTTTTTTTTTTTTTTTCCTGTTTATTGCTTATGAGACAAGTTCTTAGTAGTTCCTTTTTTTGGTCATGTGGCTGTTGCTTATTTTTTAGGCTAAGATAGTTATCTCAAACTATTGAAGGAATGCTAGGTTGCCAGCATTGAGTGCCTACTGGTGGAATCATGCGTATTGAGTATCTGTAACTCTGTAGATATTCTGAGAAGTTATTTTCTCCCCCGAGAGTTACCAATATGCCTGGAGGAGCTTTGTTCTCTCACATAGCTAGATACAGAATTGTGCTTGAACTTCAAAATTACAGAGAAGGCTATGTTTGAGGTCTCTCCTCATTTGGCCTCTCTCTGCTTCTCATGAACTAAGAAATGGCTTAACAGCATTTCTCTTGGGTAGGCATGACTATGTTGCTGCATTGCCTGGAGTATAAGCGAGGGTGCAGCCAACTGTTTGCCCCCCTCACTGTGAACATGTTTCCATGGATGCTTCCTTTTTCTGTAAATGCCATCTGCAAATGCAGGATTGACCACAAACAAACAACCACAAACATGTGTCCAGTGTTCAAGGCACGGGCACTAAAAAACATCAGAAACCGCCAGTGGACTGTCAGAGTTGAGAGATGGGACTGCTTGTGTCTGGTGCACCATCCAAAAATATGGTAGTGGATTTGTCAACCGAGATAATAGTAGTCATTGACTCTGCTCATAAACATGATATAGCATCCTTGTAACTGGTTTTGGTAAACCTTCTGACTTGTATATAAAGAAGTTTGCATTTCTTCTCTTACTTTTATCCTTATTCTGAAGATGTCCTATTTCAATTGTGATGCTACGTGCATGTTCATGTAGTGGTAGTCATTCTTGAATTGATTGTCTATCGTACTTCTCAACATTAATAGTAAGGGTGATTTGGGAATTCATGTTTACAACGGACATTGCAATGGGAGTTCCTTGCTGACACAGTGCACATTGCAACATGGTATTCCTTCCACTCAAATTTACTGTTTTAGACAACCTTTTGTTATGTTACATTTGGCTAACGGGGATATCAAGAAGATGAAATAGGAAGCCTAAAGAAAGACTACCAGTAATCCATACAAGAACACGATCCTCCTCTAAAATGGTGGAATCGGTTTGAATCCCGAATAACCATATCACGGCTATAAGCCATTGACAGCAACTTCATTGTAGAATGGCAATCGCCACACATCCTTATGTTATTAAACACTCTGATGGTTGTTCCAGGCTTTGTGCTGATAAAGCCGAAGGCAACTGCCAGTTTTTCACTGTGGTGACCCAATGAAGTTTGCTTCACTTCCTCCTCCTCAATATCCAGCAAAACGTGCTTAGTGTCTGGTTCATACCCAACAACCTTCAATTTGGCCTCCATCTCCTCCACCATGTCATAGATTTCTGTACTTTTGCAATGCTTTGTGTCGCCAACAATAAACTCATGAACGAGTCCATCGACTTCGATAGAACTACATCCGGGTGGTTTCTTTATTCCTTTCTTGATCATGTTTTTCCGTAGCTTATGAACTCCATCCCACTTATTAGCCAATGCATAAATGTTCGACAACAAAATATAGCTCGCGTGGTCGTCTGGGGCTAGTTTGATGAGTTCGAGACCGGCCTTTTCACCCAAATCAAAGTTATTGTGGATTTTACAAGCACTCAACAATGATTTCCACATAATAGCATCAGGTTCCATAGGCATGGATTTCATGGTTTCTTCCACCTTATCAAACAAACCTGCTCGACCCAAAAGATCAATCATGCAACCATAATGTGCTACATCTGGTTCAATCCCATAAACGGTTTTCATCTTTCCAAAATACGCGAGTCCTTCCTCTACCAATCCCCCATGGCTGCATGCATTTAAAATGCAAGAGAAGGTTATAACATCAGGTTGAGTTCTCGAATTCTCCATACTAGAGAAGAGATCAATTGCTTCCAGACTCCGGCCATTAGAAGCTAGACCACCAATCATGGCATTCCATGTATCTATACTCTTCCTGTTGGTTTCATCGAATGCCTCCATCGCTCGGTCCAAGCATCCACACTTGGAGTACATATTCACAAGCGCGGATCCAAGGTTCTCGTCTAGCTCGATTCCATGCTTCCTAATATAAGCATGAACCCATTTCCCTTGCGCAAGTGCACCCAAATGGGCAATCGCGGTTAACATACTTACCAATGTCACCCCATCAGGTTGTTCCCCTTCCTCTTGCATCCGCTGGAATACCTCAATTGCTTCACTAAACTTACTCACCCGGACATTATAAGCAATAAAGGTATTCCAAGATACAACATCCCTTTGCGGCATTTCATCAAACACCTGACGCACCAATCCACTGTCTCCATTACCAGCATACCCTTCAAGCAAGCTATTCCACGTGACAATGTCCAACTCAGTACTTTTATCAAACACCTTACGTGCATCAACCATAGACCCATTCGCAGCATAAACATGAATCAACTTGTTCCGAATAGACACACTGTTTTCAACCCCACGCTTGATGATTTGGCAATGGAATTGCTTCACACTCTCTCTCAACCCCAACAAAGTGCACGCTTTCAGTACCAATGTAAAAGTAAACCTGTCCGGTTCGACGGATTTTCGCATCATTTGGTCATATAATGAGATGGCTTTGTGGGTGTTTTTCTTTTTCAAGTTTCCCCTAATGAGGGTGTTCCAAGCGTAACGGTAAGGCACTTGAATGGAGTTGGTCACGGTTTCGGCATACTTAAGGTTGCCGTTGTCTGAAACGGCGTAGAATTCGGCTAGGCGGCTGGCGGAGTAAGTGTCGGAGATTTGGGAGGTTTTGATCATGAGGGCATGCACTTGGTTGGCTTCATGGAGGTGGTTGCAGAGTTGTAAGAGGGAGAGGGTGGTGGCTGTGGGTGGAGTTGGTTTCTTTTGTGGGTTTGTTATTGGTGGTGGAGAGTGGGAAATTGCAATTGTTGGTGGCGTCATTGGAGTATTTGATGAAGAAGGGGGCAATGGAAATGGAGCATTTGGGAGTTTTTACCACACTCAAATTCTCTCCACCTGCAAGTGGTTGGTTGCCTCAGTGGCAAAACCTTATGCCCCTATGCGCCTGGACAAGATTCAATTTTCGTAAGTCCCATTTTCCTCCCACAATCTCCTAAGATAGCATAGATTACGTTTAACGAAAGATAGAAAAAAAAATAATCAATAAGTCTAGGTACACTATCTTCAACCACTACACTACATTTTTTGTAAGGCTCACCTCGGGTCCCAAAAAAATACAGAAAAATGTTCATAAATTTTAAACTAATATATTATGGGGTCCTGTAAAAAATCAGCTCTAATGGATATGGGTAAGCATTATTTCTTGATTCGTAAGGGCGAAACTGTACAGTTGAACGCTGTACAGTTTCGCCCCTACAAATCAAGAAATAATGATTACCGATATCCGTTTGAGCTGATTTTTTACAGGACCCCATAAAATATTATTCTAAAATTTATGGACATTTTTCTGTATTTTTTTGGAACCCAGAATGAGCTCCACAAAAGATGTAGTGGATGATGTAGTGAATGGATGGTAGTGTATCTAGCATCTCTCAAAAAAAAAAAAATTCATCTCTACCTAAATCTAGGGGTAGAGGTGGTGGTGCTTTGATCATTGGATCAGGTCAAAAATCGCAAGACAAGTGAGGATTTTCGTATGATTCAATAACTGAAAATGTAACAGAATGCCCATTGGGATTTTTAAATGTAGAGGCGTCAATGACAATATAATATGCCTGCTAGAGAAAATGGAATTTTGATAATTTAAAATTTGAAAAATATTTTATGGTTATTGTATTGTCTTTTTTTTTTTTTAAAAAAGAAAAAAAGAAAATTGTTTTTTAAAAAGTTCAAACTGTCTTTTTAAATTTTTTTTTTTTATCTACGATGGGTGTTTGGGTCAATTTACGCACATATTGACTAATCTTTGGGGACCAAATGCCACCATCCATTAGCGAAAAGTCCAAGTTGTTTGATTAAATAAGTAGTAATCATACAATTTGGTCAAATAAGCTAAAGTAGTAATCTCGAATTAAATAATTTTTTTTTCTTGTAACTCCAAATAAGCAAATAAAAAATGCGAATCGAGTGTTAAAATAATCTTAATATTTTTGGTCAAATAAGCTTACAAGGTTAAATAAGTTAGTATTATGTACAATTGCTATCAACCAACATTTATCAATGTTTTAGAGTATTTTTTAAAAGTAAATAAACATGTTAAATTAACTTATAATCAAGTGCTAATATATTAGACCATGTAGTACCCCTTGTGATGGGATAAAATAGTGAGCTCCACATCCTTACATGGAATCGCCTTCACATGAAAAAGTCTTACTCCACTAACAATGCTACATTCACGCCTTTCAAAAAAAAAAAACAATGCTACATTCACACTCTAACTTACACACCCAAACCTACTGGCCCAACTATAATTGGGGCACTGAGTTTTTTCTTTTTGTCAATCGGAAGACCAAATTAGTTCATTAATATATATCTGCCTTATGATATCTACAGATAATCCAATTACAGAGCAAGTCATACAACTATACGACCGGCAACTGATAACCAATTAATACAGAGGAAACAAAAAACAACTGCCGGTCCAAATTTGGGGCACCGAGTGAGTGAGTGTTTTTATGTGTGAATTTAGGCTAAGCTACCTAGCAAACTCGTTCTTTTCCCCTATATTTATTTCCACTGGGATAAACTAAACTAGTCAGATAAAACAATAACAAAAGAAACAGACAAAGGACAGGAATTTAAGCCCAGTGGCTGGGGCAATTACGTCCCAGGAGGTTTAACAGTCTCGTATTAGAAAACCTATAGGTACCGACTGTAACGCCCCCAATTTTGGGTACGTTAAATGAGGCATTTATTATATAATAAAGAGAGTCTGGCTCATTATTACATCATAAATACATCATAAGGAAAAGGTACATTTATTCAACAAGGAAGGAAACTAGGGTTCCTAATACTACTCTGCTTGCTCTTCCATCCTAGCAAGCTCCTCTGCTCCAAAAGCTTCCACGGTGTACATCTTATCCTGTTCATCTAAGAAATCTGACACATTATACCGGCGTCGCCACCCATATAATATGTCAGGGTCACCAAAAAGGCAACACCGTGAGCTACAACGCTCAATAGAGTAAACCCTACCCACTAACTCATAACTTACAAACAGTAAATCATATACGACGAATAGTAACAATCACACATCCACATTCACTATTCAAGTATCGTTGGTGTCCTTGTTTTTTTTTTTCTGTGTTTCTCCTACGCAACTCATCGTAGACCGTGTCTCTATTTTCACTTTTCATCACCAAATTAACATTTTCAAAATCCGTTTTTAACACACCCAACCTCGGTTCCGCCGTTCCCGGTTCCCGAGTATCCTCACAATGGTTCCGCCGTCCCGGGTTCCCATTGGCACACATTTGCATTGGCTCCTCTCCGCGGATAACCAAGCCACACACCCAACCTCGGTTCCGCCGTTCCGGTCTCCCGAGTATCCTCACAATGGTTCCGCCGTCCCGGGTTCCCATTGGCACACATTCACACACACACATCTCACATAATGCCATCAAAATCGGTCATTATGTAGTTTCAAAAATATTTCCTCCTTCGAAACACATTTTTCTTGTTAACCACACCCTAGGTGTCATGTTTCTATTTTCTCGATTTTCGTGTCTCGTTCTCATGCATAGACTCCGCGGTAGGACCTTTCACATACGCAACCATAAATCATTCATTGTAATCTAACAAGATCATCCAATTCTATATTGTTAAGCATGCTCGAAAAGATCAAAATATGAATACTTCAATTCAAGCGTTAAAATCTTATCTTTCGAAAATCGTTATATCTTACTTTTTGAGAAATTCAATACAACATATGTTTATTCAAGACAAAGTCATTTATCCAACATGTTCCTACCTCCATTAGTGAGATAAACTTATTGACAATCATGCATTTTAAACGATAAGCTTATTTACTTGAAACCAAACAATAGATAATCTTATCTACGATATTGATACTTTGAATCAAGAACATGCTACTCTCTAACGTAGATTTTATACTATACGTAGAGTTATTGGATTAGGGTTCTACGTATACTTAGGGAAGTGAGTAGAGAAAATCTACATGATCGTAATGTCATTTCAAGATTTTGTAAAACGAGCTTGCTATTTATTCCTAATACTTTAACTTGCCTTATCATAAGCAAAATAACTAAAGTTATACTAGGAAAAATGAGTAGAGATTAATCTACATGATCGTAATGTCATTTCAAGATTTTGTAAAACGAGCTTGCTATTTATTCCTAATACTTTAACTTGCCTTATCATAAGCAAAATAACTAAAGTTATACTAGGAAAAATGAGTAGAGATTAATCTACCTTGATCCGAAACTTAGTCGGGGCCGAATAAGCTAGTTGGAAGATTTCTACGGGCGGTGAAACTTGCAAATCTGGACCAAACTTTGGATGGCAGTAACTCGGTCAATATTTGGCCGAATACGATCGTTCTTGGGTCAAAGTTGAAGCTCTCGAAGTGCTCTACGACTTTCGTGAAGGAAGTTGATCCTAGAAACTACTTTAGGTAGGAGAAAAATGGTGATAAAGGCAGAGACAGTATGCTGTCTGGAAATGGAAATCCGAGATTTTTATTGAACTTCGGATGCCAATATCTTTGTCATTTCTTCACCGATTGGGATGGTTCTTGGGTCTAACTTGAAGGTTTCGAAGTGCTCTACAACTTTCTCGAAGGGAGTTGGTTCTAAAAACTACTTTAAGCAGGAGAAAAATGGAGATTCATGGAGGGCAGTAAGCTGCCTGGAAAAACAGAAATGGTTTCTAGAGAGAAGTGAGAGCAAGAAGTGATGGTGTGAATTGAATGGAAGGCATGGGGTGCTATTTATAGCCAACACTTGAGCTTCTCCTTCCTCCTCTATGGCCGGCCCCCCCCTTCTCTCCTTCCTCCCATGGATTTGCTCCATTGTCATGTCCAATCAAGCTTGAAAGCATGCCAAGTCTTCCATGACTTGTCACTTTCATTTGTAGGCCAAATCTTAGGTCATCATGAAGGGTTTTGGACTTGTCAAGTCTATGGGGAGGTTGCTTGCAAGAAAGAATGAAATCATTGGCTAACTTTGTACTTTGAAAGACTAGAAATGGGTTGGCATGTAGTCAAAAAAATAGGCTTAAGGCTATAAATGTTGCTTGTGTAAGTAATCAATACTCATGCACACACTCCACCCCACTCTCTCCATCCGGCCTTTCTCTCTCTCTCTCTCTCTCTCTCTCTCTCTCTCTCTTGTATCTATATACATCCAAGAAAATCTAGGAAAGTAAGTCTAGGATTTTAAGACTAGAACATAGGTGTGCATGCATGGCAAAGCTAGCCTTGCTTCCTTGGAAGCAAAATGATGAGATTCCTTAGCCCATGATTTTGTATTGTCAAATCAAGGCTTCATTGGCAACTTAATTGCTATTAACCAATGGTCAAAAATTCTCCTAGCATTTATTAACCATTGGTTAAAGAAGGTAAGTATGGGCTTGAATGACTAGTCAAATCTAGGTTCTCATTATGGCAAGTCTAAGGTTGCTTCTTTTGGAAGCAAAATGATGGGATTCTTGTATGACTTGTCTTGTCATGCATTTTGGCAAGTCAAAGGTCTAATAACCAAGGGACAAAAATTCCCCTAACAATTATGGACCAAGGGGTAAAGGGATATTGGTAATAATTTGATATGACTAGTCATGGGAATCTATTGTCCAAGGGATAATATTTTCCCTAACATTTATGGACCAAAGGTTAAAGTTTTTCCTTGCCTTTATTATCCAATAGGTAGGGTAGTAATGATGCTAGGTAAAGTGAAATGACTAAACATAGGAATATAATGATTACTCCTATAGTCTAATGGTTCCATAGGGTTCGGAGGGTTTCATAAGGCTCCAAGACGGTCAAAAAGGTCTAATTAGGGTTAGGGTAATGTAACTAGGTGAATCGGTGGTCCAGTTCCACTAACTAATCGGTTGAATGCTAATTCTACTTGCCAAGTAGGATTTCTAGCCAAGAAATATAATTTAAAGATTTTATCTAACTCGTTAGGAAAATATACAAGTGCTTTTATAAGCATACTTGTTTTTAGAAAATGACTAGATTGTTCCGGCGTGAAAGATATAATTTTATAAGTCTCAAATCTAATTATGACGGATTATTAAAATTAAAAAGAAATTTTTAGTAGCAAATCCAAGTAGTTAAAATAAAATTTAAATATTTAACGAAATTTTTATTTACCAAAAATCAGGGTCGTTACACCGACGGCCGCGCCAGGCCGTCTCCGGTCACTGGACCGTCGATCTGAGCCGTTCAGAAATTCTAAAAAAAAATGAAGGGTCTACGCGGAAACCAACGGCATCTGATGTGTGTAGAGTGTTTGATCTAACACCTACACACATCGGATGCCGTTGATTTCTGCATAGGCTCCTTGTTAATTTTTTTTAGAATTTCTGGACAGCTCGGATGGGCCGTCCAGTGGCCGGAGACGACCCGGCGCGACCGTCGATATGATTTCGATGGTGAAGCTATCGGTATTGATAACAGGATTCGTCTCATATATACGTGTATTTCTTACCAAATAGTACATAATTAACTTGATAATATTCCTTTTTTTTTTTCAATTGACATGTGTCAAGAATTTGAGTCCTATTTTGTTCACCTTTAACGTAATAAATAAGGATGGCCATTACCATCACTTTAATTGATTCTTTCGAACTTGGAGGTCCACCAAGTTTAACCATAGTTATCATTAATTGATGACCTACAAATATGGAAACAGGCTTGGTACAGTATAGGAAAGGGATCTAGGAAATTGTCCTGAAAAGAAAGTTGGACAGAGGATCGATCTAGGAAACTGTTTAGAAAAAAAAAAACACTCGACAGTCTAGATTTACTTAATGATACGGGATCTGCTCAAAGTAGGTGTATAAAATAACAGAAATTCTAATTGCAAGGAAGATTTGCAGGGAATCACGCAAAGAAAAATGAGTTTTGGCCTATTTCGGGTCTCAAAAAAATCTAAAAAAATATTCATAAATTTTTGAATATTATTTTATGAGGCCTTATAAAAAATCAGCTCTAACTGACGTCGGTAAGTATTACTTTTAGATTTGTAGGGGCGAAACTGTTTAGTTCGCTCATATGAATTCAAAAGTAATACTTATCGATGTCCGTTGGAGCTGATTTTTTAAAAGACCCCATAAAATAATATTCAAAAATTTATAGATATTTTTCTAGATTTTTGTGGGATCCGAAATGGGTCCAAAAACGTTTTTCCTTGCGTGATTTTCTGCAAATCTTCTTTGCGAATAGTTGGGCTCAATAAATAAATATCATTCAATTTTGTTCCGTGTATGTATGTATGTATGTGTATATATATATATATATTTCTAGAACAATATTAAAGAATCAAGCATCCCATTGCCTATATATACTGCCCATAGCCAAGGCTCACCTTCAACCACAGCCAATTAAACCTCATTTTCATACTCTTCCCTTGTCTAAAAAACTATCCAATGCACATGGAGAAAGTTTCTTCTAAAATAGTTTTCTTGGCCATCCTTCTCCTCGCTGTCTCGGGTCAGTCCTCTCTCTCTCTCTCTCTCTCTCACACACACACACACACGTACAAACTTAATTGGATATAATGATGTGGAAGAATATGACCATTTTATATGTATGTTTAAAAACAATGCACATGTTGAGACGATTTTTATTCACCAAAACGCATTGCCACACCATTTCTGCTGGAGACATGATAAAATGCTAATTGAGCAATATGCTATGGTGATCATGTTTAAGTACCATATTTTGGGATATGTCACCAAAACATATGATCAATGATGGTCACCCAAGTATTATTGTTGTTAATTTTCGACACACAAGTAACGTATATCCGTATATGTAAATTTGCAGGCTTACTTCCAAAGGCATCGATGATACACACATCGAACCAGCCATGCACCAATGCCGAGAGCTGCATACAACTTTGTGGTCGTAATCCCACTTATTGTCGTGGAGGCTTCTGCTATTGTGACGCGAGTAAAGAGTTGAAAAACCGCAAGGCATTCCTTGTGGGCATAGACGTCGAAAAAATGGCCTAAAGGCCAATATCTCATGCTTTGGAACAATGCAATAAAGAAAAATAATTAAGACCTTTTTTTGGGGTTAATGGTTGTTACATCGATGCACGTGTAGTGCCTTTGAACTTTGTTATTTTGAGCTTGTGTGGTTGTTTTGCGAGTTATTTTTGTAAACAACCTCAACTAGAAAATTAAAAAGAAATAAAGAATGATATTAATGAACGGGGAACAAATCCGTGCTATGCATGCACGTTTTTGTGTTGATTCAAGAAGCAAGATATTCTCTAATCTCAAAACATTGCGGAGTATCAATCATCCACCACGTCTATGGAACATCATGCGATTCAATTGAACGTTATGAAGGAGAATAAAAAAAATTAGTGCATTTATTTGATCATAGTCCACTTCTTGAAACATTAATTAGTAAACTCCATATTCAGAGAGAGAGAGAGAGAGAGAGGAAAAAAAACTGTCTTTTTAATAACTTTTGGGTCTTGCATCAGTTTAGTCTGGTTGTATCTGCGGGGTGTTTTTTGGATTAGGTTTTGAGGCTAGATATGTTTGGGTTTTTGGGTTGCGGCATTTGTCTTATCTTTTGGTCCTTGCTATTTTGGTTAGCGTCTTATCTTCATTTGTCTTGTGGGTATAGATCAGGTGACATATGACGTTGTGCCATTGATTCGTTTAATCTTTGCATTCCTCTTCAAAGATTAATGAATTTTTCTTGCCGATAAAAAATGTGAGAGTATAGCTAGAGCACCCAAGCAAACATCCAACCAAAGGTTGAATGTGAGGAGAAAAAGATAAAAAAGAAAGAAGCTGTGATACCCTACCATTTTCCGAGTATTTGAAATAATTCCACATAAATACGAGCTAGTTTTTTTTTGGTAAGTAATGTGAGCTAGTTTTATTCCAGACATAATAGAAGTTAGTTTTATTTCGTGCTGGTTAAAGGATTGGGGTATACGCAACCATTAGGGTATTAAGCTTTCTTAATTAAATCTTCAGTTTCCTGAGGTTCAAAAGATATATGGGCCGTACTGGAAAACAATCCTATAAGAGGTAAATATAGAAAACAAAATAATAATTTCGAATAAATGTGCTTTTTTAATTGTTCTGAGAATGCAAACGGGTTTCAATTACCCTTGATACGTCGACAGATCAACCTTCGTATGTCGGAATTGAGCAAAATTATGACTTAGATATTGCCCGATGGGCTAATGATGAATGAATGACTTCTTCAAAAAAGAAGAAGATATGTGTGGGATCGATGTGTGCTAGTGTGTATATATATATATTAGGTAAAAGAAAACACTTTTGATGAGAAAATTCTGAAAAATAGAGAAAGCTTTTAAGAGATCAATTGGGTGAGAATGCAAACGGGTTTCCATTACCCTTGATAATACACTGTCATGAGTAAGATCACAGCGGGGTCCCGGCCCCTTCGTTTGAGCCACGTGGTTAGGCTAAGGGTAAGCAAGTCAGTTGGCGTGAGCGGTTATAGAAAAACACTAGTCATTACAGAAAAAGAGAAAGGAGATTACAAGGAAAAAGGCTAAGAATAAAAGCATAACAACACAAAAGGTAACATTTCAACTATATTGACACCTTACCCAACGATATTTATCTGCTACTCAGCTTGCAAGTTGATAAGGAATCAACTTAAGAGAATTAGCAAATTAATCTTAACAAATTAACTTATACTTGCTAATAAATAAATTCATTATCGCGGATCAAAAATAAATAAATAAATTCATTATCGTCCATTGTGATGGAATAAAATAGTGACGAGGATTTTACAGGGAATCACCGTCATGGGTCCATCTTTCAAACACACGAAACAGTAAGCTAGCTGATTCAAACTTTTCCTTAAATTAGTTCCAAAATTAAGGATGAACTACTCAAATAAAACCGGAAAAAAAAATCACAGAAGAAGGAAAGCAATTCAAGTACATTTCATTTTGTGTCTGGTCCCTTGTGTGTCTGGTCTTTTGTGGTTCTGTTTTGGGGTTTGTGGGTTGGTTTGGTGGTTCTCTTGGTTTTTTCCCTTTCCTTTTGTTTTTGTTGTGTGGTGGGGTGCTGGTTCTTGTTGGGTTTCGGGCTTGTGGTTGGGTGGTGTCTGGCCCTTTTTGGTTTTGGCTTGGGGTCTCTTTCTTTCCTTCTTTTTTCTGGTCTCTGTTTGGTGTGTTGGGTAGAGTCCAAGCTGGCCGAGCTTTTCTGCTGCTTTTGGCATTGGTGATGTTTTCCTGATGCTGGTCCTGCCCGAGAAACTTTTGTGTATTTCGGGGATACCAAGTCGCTTGATATCCCTCCGGTCCATTTCTTGATTTTTGGCCATTTTTCAATCACATTTTGATAATCGGCTCTGTTCATTTTGTAGAGTTCGGTAAGAACCTTATTCATACCAAAAATTGTGTTCATCAGCCTTTATTTGATACATGATTGGAACACGTGAAAATGGCAAAAAAACCAAAACTAGGTTCCGATTCAGTGTGTTTTTAGACCCAGTTTTGGTTTTCTTCAATATTCACGTGTGCTGATCATGTATTAAATAAAGTCCAATGAACGCGATTTTTGGTATGAATAAGGTTCTCACCAAACTCTGCAAAATAAACGGAGTCGATCATCAAAATGTGATAAAAAAAAATGGCTGAAAAAATGAGAAACGGACCGAAGGGATACCAAAGAGCTTGGTATCCTCGGGATACACAAAAGTTTCTCGGTCTTGCATATATGGTTGGTGGTCTTTGCTGGAATATGGAAGCAACTTGGAGGGTAAGAGTTAATCCTCATGCATGAATTTCTGGAGATTTTTGCTTTGTTCATATCAACTCCTACTCCTGGAGGGCTAAGAGCCATATAAGTGGACTACCCCGTTCCAGAACACCTTCTTAAAAAATAATTACTTATTTTACATTTTCAAATTCAAAAAATAATGTAAATGGAAAATAAATTTTCAATTTTTTTTGCATCGTATTAAAGATCTCAATTAGATCTATCAAACAAGATCTATATTGATAGGAAAATAATTTGCGTAAGCACATGATTTTTGAGCTTGAAATTACCTTCTTAAAAAATAAGTACTTATTTTTCTTTCCGAAACGGAGCCTAAGCTTGTTTGTTTACCATTTCTGGTTTTACATGTTGGTCAAAACTGGAAAGAATATGGTTGGAAGCTGGTGTTTTATGTGTTCGATGCTGTGACCATTTTGAGGTGAGAGTGCTGGATTTTTTCTCTTGGGGCGCATCTCCAATTTTCTCTTTTCAACTCCTAACGTTTGGGAGGGCTAAAGAGTTTCTAAGATTGAGCTTTTGTCTGACAATTAAAGATCGCTGCAGTAGAAGGCTAAGAGATGCTAAAGTAGCAATGGTTATGACGTTTTGTCCTCAAGCCATTTGGCTGTCTGCCGAAGCTGGCATTTGATGTGTTTGGGGGCTGCTGGAGTATAAGCCTGATCTGAGTTTGGTTTGATGTTTTTTGGGCTTATGCTACTGTGTCACTCTTTATGGGATAACATTCATTTGGTGTCTCTATCTGAAATGGGAAAACTGAAGTTTGATTGTGATAGGAAGATGTCCATTCAGTATGGATCGATGTGCTTTGGATGGAAGGCTGAAGTTTGACTGTGATTGGATGATGTCCATTCAGTTTGGATGTGCTTCGGAACTGATCTGATTCGGGACTTACATTCGACCTCGTGCAATTTTTATTATTATTTTTTTCTTAACATCTTGTTGGAAGTTTTTCTTCCCCCATTCTCCTTTTCTCGCTCGATCCCATTATCGAGTTATTCTAATAATATTTTTGCCGTTTCAAAAACAAAAAAAGTTCATTTCATTTTGGATTTTTAGGGAGATGAAGTATTTTATTAGATGATTGTTGAGTAGGTTGGGTGTCGACGTTGTTGAGATGCTTCCTTCTCATTGTGATGCCATAATCTTTCTCATCCTTTTAATCTTTGTAAATCCTTCAAAGATTAATAAAATCTTTTTCGCTCTAAAAAACAGTATTCTATTAGATTGCTTGAATTCAGTATTGGTTACATAAGTGGAACAACAGTAAATGAAAGATTACAAAGAATCTTAATGTGATTTTCAAAATCAGTGCGTGATCTTTCTTTTTCCTTTATTAATATAATTGGATGTTCATATCAGCTTGTGCGCACCTCAACTGATTCCGGAGTTCTAAAATTAACCCGGACAAAATCCTATCAAACCCAAGGTTTTGGAAAGTTTGGTTTTCGTAAGATTCAAACGCATGACCTCTTAGATGACAAGTCATTGAATTAATTGGTTGATTTCGCATGCCCACTCGGCCAAAATTCTCGAAGTTACCAATGCGCGATCTAGCGCCAAACCATGCGGATATATACCAATTTATGGTATCATTGACTTTATAACATATGATGATATGAGATAGAGCAATTACATCACATTCCACTCGAACGTGCATTTCTTACCAGATAAATATGCAATAACTAGATAATTAAACATCTCAGTGCCTGCTTATATAAACTGCCCATAGCCACGGCTCACCATCTACCACAGCCCAATTAAACCCCAATTTCCTACTCCTCCCTTATCTAAGAAAAAATCCAAAACACATGGAGAAAGTTTCTTCCAAAATGATTTTGTTGGCCATCCTTCTCCTCACAGTCTCTGGTCACTCTCTCTCTCTCTGTCTCTCTCTCTCTCTCTCTCTCTCTCTCTCTCTCTCTCTCTCTCTCTCTCTCTCTCACACACACACACACACTGACACAACTAGCTAGAGACACTGACACAACTAGCTAGAGACCATGAATTCATAAAATGTACTGTTTTTTTACGCACGACTAATTTATATGTAAATTTGTAGGCTTACTTCCAGAGGCATCGGCGATCTCATCAGGCATTCCATGCAAAAATTCTAGGGAGTGCATAAAAGTGTGCAGTCGTATCGACATTCCTCTTTGCCTTAATGGCATTTGCGATTGTTATGCGAGTAAAGCATTGAAAAATCGCAAGGTGTTCTCTGTGGGCGTAGATGTTGGAAAAATGACCTGAAGGCTAGCTGCTACATATATAATGCGTTGTATGCATGCAATAAAGCAAATTAAATTAAAACCTTGTAATGATTCACCGCGTAATGATGAAATGTATGGTCTTTTTAACCTTGATCGGCTCTTTTTGGGTTATGGTTGTAAGATTTGAGCCGTCGGATGCACTATCCGACGGCTCAGAGTGTTACGCACACCACTGCATAGCACCATCCTTCAATTCGGTTGTTTGCAAGTTATTTCTTTCAACAGCGTCAACTAGAAAAAGACATAAAGGATGATGTTATTAATGAATTAACGATTCTCTATATAGTTTGGAACGATGTAGGTTTTTTTTAAAATCAATTGGTAGGAGATATCATTTATATTACGTATGAATTACAACAGCATGAACACGGGACACACATAATTGCATGTGAGAGTACATGTGATAACCAGGCCCAACAAGTCAACAAAGCGTATTCCAAGGAAGAAATAAGAAAGTAAGAAAAAGCTTCTGTAAGAAAAGAACACCAACATACAGATGGGAGATTTGAACTTCTAATCTACTAGTGATATTTAAGAGCACTGATCAACTAAGTTAGCCCAGGTGGTTGAACGATGTAGAGATTCATACATATAAAATTGTAGTAGTTTGTTAAAGCAGCTTAAAAAATGATATACGGTACATCCGCATTATAGACAATATACGTTTATATATGGAACGTTAAAAAATGTATGCAAAATAAATTTGAAATATTCCAGAACCTTCGTAATTCCCCAAATTGAGATATTAATTCCCCAATAGAAACATGAAAAATGCCGATCAAAAAGATAAATATAGAAACATGAAAAATTCCCCAAATTTGTCGCTTCTTGGAAAATAAGAATATTTTGGATAGACCAACCAAAATTTCAAATTAGAAGGAAAAATCATTTAGGCCCCGTTCGTTTTAGGATTTTAGATTTGGATTTGGATTTGTAGGCAATGAGAGTGTAGAGAGAAATAGAATAATGATTGAAAATAGAGATAATGATTGAAGATAGATAGAAAAAAATGTGAGTAATGATTGATGAAAAATAAGATAATGATTAGAATCTAGAATAATAAAACCCTTATACGAATGGGGTCTCGGTGCCCTTGGGCCGAGGACATGTTTGGTAAAGATTTTGAGATTAATCACTTAACGAAGTCGATGAACGATGTTATTTAGCATACTTATAGATCAGAAATCCTAGCCGTACCGACCAATTTCAAACCGAAACCGTACCGACGGCCGTTTCGGGCTGTCTCCGGCCACCGGACGGCCGATCCGAGCCGTTCAAAAATTCTAAAAAAAAAAACCGAGTGGCCTTGCGCGGGAATAAACGGCATCCGATGTATGTAGAGTGGTTAGATCGAGTACCCTATTTTTCGTGTATACTCGTGTATATATGTATACGCGAAAACTAGGGTACTCGATCTAACCACCCTACACATATCGGATGCCGTTTATTCTCGCGTAGGGCCCCTCGGTTTTTTTTTTTAGAATTTTTGAACGGCTCGGATCGGCCGTCCGGTGGCCGGAGACAGCCCGGAGCGGCCGTCGGTACGATTTCGGTTTGAAGTTGGTCGGTACGGCTAGCACTTCTCCTTATAGATATAAAAAAAAAAAACCCCTACCGCATGAAATTACCGCTCCTCCAAAATGACACCATTTTGTGCCCATTTCACCGCCTTGGCCTTTGCCTTTGTCCCTGTTTGCTGAACTCCTATTGATGATTTTTTTTATGATTTTGCAAGGCCCATTACAGGTCCTACAAAAGTGATGCAAATCACAAGTTATATTCTTAAAATGTTTTTTTATGGGTTCCTAAAAAAATTTAGCTCAATTCAATATTCGTAAGGACTTTTTTAACATTCGTATTAGCTCTATGAATTTAGAAATTTCCTACAAATTTTGAAACAACTCTTACCGATATCGGAATGAGCTAATTTTTTCAGGAACCCATAAAATAATATTTAAGAATAACTTGCGATTTGAATCATTTTTGTAGGACCCATAATGGGTCCGGCAAAATCATAAAAAAAATCATCAAATGGAGACCGTATTTGGCAAGAATTGCATGTGTGATAAATGCTTTATTGAGGTGTAATTGCTCCAGCAGATTCTCTTAAAAGCTCTCTCTTTACATGAATTTTTCCCTTCTTTTTTTTTTCAACGAAATATCATATTCATTAATCAAGCCATACGGCATCTACAAAATAATCCCGAATACAGATCAAGCCATATGGCAAATACAGATTTTCACCAAAAAACAGAGATACAGAAACACAATACATGAAAAGATTAAAAGACGAAACAAGTGTCTAGCGCCTATGCACGAGCCATCGCTCATTTCTTCACACTGTCAACATGGATCGGCTAACATAGAGCTAGTACCCAGACACTAACGTCTCGGGATGACAAAGCTCCATATCAAAGATAACATTAAACCTGTGGAAATCAGTCACCCGATCTGAGAAAAACCAGACCGGAACAAAACTCCACGGGAAGCTAAGTGTTATCTTTTACCTAAATTGCCAACTAGCACACATCTCATTGCCATTAGTCTTATTTTTTATCAATGCCCACGTATGACAGGTATTTATCCTGCAGGCATGACTAGCTAGCTCCATTCTACTTAAATTTTGTAGTTTTTTTTTTTTTTTTGAATTTTGTTCGATTCTTGTTATGTATTTTTCACTCGAAAGCTAAACAAGAAATTACAACAAGTAAATAATACCGGAAAAATATCAGAGCAAATACGGACCAGGATGAACGAGGCCTAAAGCGTCTTCATAGGATTACAGTGATTTTTATTAAGTTAAACGATAATAAGGAATTTGAATCACAGAACGTTAAGAAATATTAATCAAAACAAATAAGGAAGGCACCTTTTACGAAAAGTTTGATTGTTTTTTTAACCCTAAAGAATAGTTTTGAACTTCAAAGGTAAATTTTTTTCCATCGAACCAAAAAAAATCCACTATACAGCAACGAAAAATGTTCAAAAAAGAAACTGATTTCTAACACAGAAAATGATAGGTATACACCCACCAACCACACCTCTGTCACATATGTATAGGCTCCATCCACAATTTTGTATGTGGGGCACAACATATGTGAGAGGGGTGTGGATGTGGCCTACACATATGTGAGAAGGGTGTGAATGGGACCCACATAAGTGAGAAATGTGTGGTTGGTGGGTGTGTACATAGTAGCACTACAAATTAAATAAAACAATACTAACAGAAAAAAATCAGACAAAGAAGGAAAGCAATTTAAGTCCATTAATTAGCTGGAGAGAAATTACGTTCCAATCATTTTTAAATCGAACAGTGTATTTCTTAATTACCAAATAAATCTGCAAGAACTTGATAGTATTCCGATTTCGTTTCCATGTCTAGCTAGAATTTTAATACTCAAATTAAGCGTCTCATTTGCCTATATATACTGCCCATAGCCAAGGCTCCCAATTCACCACATCCCATCTAGACCCCATATTCCTCCTCGATCTTCCCCCATAGCTGCATAATTAACGTTCCAAAAAACATGGAGAAAGTTTCTTCCAAAATGGTTTTCTTGGCCATCCTTCTCCTCACTGTCTCTGGTCAGTCCTCTCTCTCTCTCTCTCTCTCTCTCTCTCTCTCTCTCCGATCTTGTTAGGAATCGAACTAGCTACTTGTTGAACTCACAATGCCCCTACGGATCTTGAAAATTAGGATCACAAAAATCGCAAGTAAACAGAAAAATAGTGCGTAATGAACAAGAAGAGAAAGAACCCAAGATATACGTGGAAAACCTCAACGCGAGAAAAAATCACAGGAGCCTCACTAGTCCACTATGAAATTGAATCAAGAGTTGTAGTCTTCTCACAATCTTTCTGAGACTTGCGTTTTTTCTCGCATCTCTCTATTTTTCTCTAATAACTGATTACCCTAATTACATACAGACTGTAATATATATATATATATATATATATATATATATATATATATATATATAGGTCGGGTCCTATAGCAAAAATTACACTCCAAGTCCTTGAAAAGATTGTCTTTCCGAACTATCCCACTTTGTGCCGTGGGGCCTTTGCCCCCACATCTCCGTGCTAAACCACTGCTGAAGGTTGTCTGCACTCCTAACAGATCTCATGCACACGAGACGTGCTGGAGTGACGATATACTTACAAGTTACAAAACAGAGAATACGTCTATAGTATGAACTTAAATGCATGATTAATGATGTGGCAGAATGTGAACATTTTACGTTAAAGAAAAAAAAACACATGTTGAGAGTTGAGACAGACTTTTATTTACCAAAATGCATTGCCATGTATTACTACTAGAGACGATGAAATCACAGAAGGCACGGGTTTTTTTTTTTTTTTTCACACACGACTAATTGACATGTAAATTTGCAGGCTTACTTCCAGAGGCATCGGCAGGATCAGACATTCCATGCAAAAATTCTATAGAATGCAGAATAGTTTGCAATCGTGTTGAGATTGCTCTTTGCCTTAGAGGCTATTGCAGGTGTATTTTTGAGAGTAAAGCATTAAAAAGCCGCAAGGTGTCCTCTGTGGGCATAGATGTTGGAAAAATGGCTTGAAGGCTGCTATACAATGCTTTGTATGCAATAAAGCAAATAAATTAAAACCTTGTAATGATTTCATTGCGTGAAGATGAAATGTGCGGTCTTTTTAACGTACCTTCTGCATTTTTTGGGTTATGGTTGCTAGATTGATTTGTGTACGTAGTGACTTAGGACTTTGTTATTTCAAGCTTGTGTGGTTGTATTTCTTTAAACAACGTCAACTAGAAAAATGAAAAAGACATAAATGAGATGGTGTTAATGAATAATGAGATCATTTACATCACGTATGAATCACCCGGCACACATATGTCCACGAGATAACCAAGGTTAACAATTCAACCAATATAAGAATAAGTCCATCAGACAGAGAGAAAAACCTAAAAAGAAAGGGGAAGAACATCTACACGCAGGTGGGAGATGCAAACTGCTGATCTCTTCTAGTGAGATGCAAAAGCTAATCTTGACCAATTGAGCTAGCCCTGGCCAATTGATTGAACAATGTAGAGCTTCATACGTATAATATTGTAGTTTGTTAAAACAGTATGCAAAGCGATATATGATACGCCCAGATTAGATATGTTTTTTTTTTTTTTTTTAAAAAGCAAGACAAAATTGGAGCGAGAGAGAGCTAGAGAGAGAGAGAGAGAGTGAGAGAGAAAGTGGGCCAAACAGAGAACAACTCAGAGGGAAAGCTGGGGGTTGGATCCCGGTGATCAAAACCATAGAGGGGCAAAAATAAACAGGGAGAGGAGGATGGAAACTGTCACATTATTTGTTGATAATATTCCGGAGCAGAAGGACCAGATGTGGTTAAAGCAAGCTTTTAACAAGTTTGGGGAAGTTAAGGATGTATTTATACCTCTGAAAAGAAGCAAGAGTACAGGCAACAAATTTGATTTCGTCAGGTATGGTTGCTATGAGGCAGCCAACAAGGTAATATCAAGAATGAATGGAGTTTGGGTGGAGAATGAGAGGCTTTTTGTTAAAGAAGCCAGTTTCGGAATCAATGAATTGAAGTCTACGGTGAAACATCTCAGGCCTCCATTACAGAAGGAGAAAGGAATCTGGCAAGGTATGAATCCAATTCAAAGATATGGTAATGAGGTGCAGAGGGAGGATAGTAAGGCTGAGTTCTATGGTGGTCTCGGTGGAATAAATAAATCTTTCGCTCAAGCTCTCAAAGGGGAATCATCAAAAGCAGGGCCTGATCAAAAGAATTTTTTTAAAATCAAACCGAGTGGTAATGGGTGCCTTCATAGGAGTGCAGTAGCAATGATGCACAGAGTTGTCTCCATGATGACTCTTAATGTCAGCTTCAGTATGGAGGCTGATAAAGTGGCCCAATTTCGATCCATGGGCGGAAGGTTTGTTCTGATTACGTTCCAGAGCACGGAGGTTAGAGACGAGATGATGAAGAAACACTGGATGGATCTATGGTTTGTAAGTGTTAAACCATGGAGGGGGGAACCGGCTTGCTTGGAGAGATTTGTATGGCTTAGCTGTAAGGGAGTCCCTTTAAACGTTTGGAACGCAGCCTCGTTTAAACTGGTTGCGGAGCTGTGGGGATCGCTCATTATGGTAGACGAATCCACTCTCAAAGACCTTTCGTTCGCGGAAGGGAAAATTTTGGTAGCCACGGAGGAGATAACAACCATTGATAAATGGATTAAAATTGAGGTTCAAGGTGTGTGTTACGATGTAAAGATTTCAAAAAATTTCATCTTTAAGCTCTCCAGATGAGGTTGAAGCCCTATACTCACCGCCTAAGGAAAAAGATGGTGGAGGAAGAATTCTGATGAGGGATACCAGGACCTCTGGTTTCAGCAGAGACAAGGAAGAAAATGGTGACGTGGCTCTCAAAGCTGGGACCCCGAGAACTCGAGTGGGTGAGGATGGATGGGACTCTTTTATTGGGAAAGCTGATGAAGGAGGCGGGGGCTCAAAGCAAGAAGAAGCAGACGTGCATTTAATGCAAGTCAGTGCAGTCAACTAGGACAACTCGGAGGCGTTTGAATCTAGAGTTGAGGAGTCTGTGGAAGCAGTGGAAATGGGTAAGTCTAAGGTGGGCCTTAAGGCCCATACCAATTTCCTATCTAAAGAGTTTTATTTGGCCCAAGATGGGGCAGTGGACCTTGCATGTGGTGATGGGCCCGGGGTCCCATTTAATCCGGATAAAGATTTGGGCTCTCCTCTGGTAATTGAGCCCTCCCCAACTGATGGTAATGGAAAATATCAAGGTGAGAACTCTCCAGGGGGTAAAGCCGAAGGAAATTTGGGGGAATTTGGTGCTGGAGCTCCTACTGATTTGGTGAGAGTATCCCAATTTCCTGGTATCAACTTGATGGTGGACCTTAACAACGCTGGGTGCAGGAGAAGGAGACGCTGACAGCTAGCAAATCTGATGAGTATTAGTGAGGAGGTGGTTCCAGATTCGGAGCAGCGGAAATCAATTTCTCCATTCTCTTCAGAAGAGCACAACCTAGGCGATTCAGAGGTCCTCCAGGAGGTCAGAGATACCATGGCGATTGGAGGTCAGTTAGGTATTATTTTTCATCCTAATGATGATGTGGTTCTTGGTAAAATGATTGAGATTGAGGCCCAGGAGTACTCTGCCTCTCTGGAGAGAGAAGCTCGCGGGTAGCTGTTGTTTCTCTCATGGTGGTTGTAGTTTGGTTGTGTTTTGTGTAATGCAGATAATTTCTTGGAACATTAAGGGTTTAGGGAGTTCTACAAAAAAAGAGATATGTTTACAAACTAATCAAAAAGAGGAAGCCTGACTTGATTTTCATTCAAGAAACTAAACTGGAATTCGTTGATAGAGTGGGTGTTCAGAAGTTGTGGGGTAATAGTGATTTTGAGTTTGCTTTTGCTAATGCTGTTGGGGCCTTCCGGAGGAATTCTGTCCATTTGGAATAGTAATTTTTTTGTGGCTGATAATATCATTTCCCATAGGTCCTTTATTGTTTTGCAAGGTGTGAATAACCATACTTTTCCCTATTGTGTGGTTAATGAGTACGCTCCAAATGGGGGGGGGGGGAAGCGTGGTGTGGGATGAATTACTTAGTATAAAAAGGAATTCCAATTTGCCTTGGTGTATGGGGGGTGATTTTAATGAAATTAGAGTGGTCCATGGGAGGAAATGATGCAGTCGGATGGAGAGGGGAATGAGGGATTTTGTGGCCTTTTGTAACTCTATGGAGCTATTTGACATTCCAATGATTGGGAGGAAGTATACCTGGACAAACTACCAAGACCACGCTATCCTTAGTCGTCTGGACATATTTTTACTCTCCCAACAATGGTTGGATAGCTTCAAAGTTCTTCAGTGGGGACTCCATAGGCCCATCTCTGACCATTGTCCCATTTTACTGATAGATGATGGTAGAGATTGGGGACCTAGACCTTTTAAATTCATGGATATCTGGCTATCGAATCCGAGGTGTATAGCTATAGCCAAGGAAACATGGGAGAATACTCAGGTGGGAGGTTGGGCTGGTCATATTATTCTGCAGAAATTCAGAGCTATTAGAAACAAGCTCAAGGTGTGGAATAAAGAGGAATTTGGGGATATAAATACAGCGCTACAGAAGAAGGAAACTGAGCTGCACCAATTTGATCTAGTAGTGGAGGAAAGGGAACTTAGCACTGAGGAGAAAGCCTTGCGATGTAAGGCTAAAACTGATTTCTGGAGAATCTCTCGACTGGCTGAAACTATGTGGAGACAAAAATCGAGGCTGAATTGGATGAAATTGGGTGACAAAAATACGAGGTATTTTCAAGCCATTGCAAATAATAGGTTTCGGAGGAATATGGTGGGTTCGGTTTTGGTGAATGGCAGAGTACTAGAAGAACCGTTGGAAATTAAGGCTGCTGCCGTTGAGCATTTTAGCAATAATTTTCAAGAAGAGCGAAGGATCAGAGCAGTGGTGGGGGGGCGATTTACCTAAGGTACTATCACCTGCTATCTCCAATTAGCTTGAAATTTTTTTTGAGGAAGGGGAGATCCTTGCAGCAGTAAAGGATTGTGGTAGTCTTAAGGCTTCGGGCCCGGACGGTTTCAATTTTTCGTTTGTAAAAAAAGGCTGGGGTTTTATGAAGGATCTGGTATTGCAATTCTTTACTGAATTCCATGCTAACTGCAGGCTCGCTAGAGGAATTAATTCAACCTTTGTAACTCTGATTCCAAATGTTGATTGCCCTAGATCTTTCAAAGAGTTTAGGCCCATTAGTATGGTGGGATGGGTTTACAAGGTGTTATCAAAAGTTCTAGCTAATAGACTCAAATGCCATTTGCCCTCTATTATTGGTGAATCCCAAGCAGCCTTTATTAAGGGAAACAAATATTGGATGGGGTTCTCATAGCAAATGAAGTTATTCATAGCTGGAAAAACAGCTCTCAAGGTGGTTTGATTTTGAAAATTGACTTCGAAAGAGCCTATGACTGTGTGAACTGGGGCTTTGTGCTAGATTTAAGTGTAAAAATGGGCTTCGGGGAGAAATGGTGTAATTGTATTAAGGAATGTTTGTCTTCGGTGTATATGTCAGTGATGATAAATGGCTCGGCATCAAAGGAATTTCAAACTCAGAAGGGGCTAAGATAAGGGGACCCTTTATCCCTTTTTCTTTTCAATATGGTGGTGGAGGGTCTCAATATTTAGTTAAAAAGAGCGAGGGAGCTGAACATCATTGTTGGAGCAAGAATTGGATCGAATGGGGCTAACGGGATTGCTGTTTCTCACCTTCAATTTGCTGATGATACGATTATTTTTTGCAAGAATGATAGGGAGGAGTTGGCGAACATTAAAAGAATTCTTCGCTGCTTCCAACTCAAGTCGGGTCTGAAGATAAACTTTTCCAAAAGTTCTTTGTGTGGTATTAAAGTGAATCATCAGATTGTAACATCCCTGGCCAGGATTATGGGATGCAAAGTTGACCATTTGCCAATCAAATATTTAGGCTTATCGTTGGGTGCTAATCCGAACAGAATCAAAACTTGGGATCCAGTAGTGGAAAGAATGGAGAAAAGGCTTAGTGTCTGGCGTAGGAGATTCAACACCACAGGGGGTAGA
The DNA here is from genome assembly GCF_030253575.1 of Rhododendron vialii. Classification (NCBI taxonomy): domain Eukaryota; kingdom Viridiplantae; phylum Streptophyta; class Magnoliopsida; order Ericales; family Ericaceae; genus Rhododendron; species Rhododendron vialii. The sequence goes on along the minus strand of NC_080565.1, from coordinate 29,687,548 downwards.
CTCACTCTCACGAATTCTTCTCTTAGCAGCCTGCCTATTTACTTCTTGTCCATATTCAAAATGCCGGTATCAGTTGCAAAGGTGATAGAAAAGATCCAGCGATAATTTTTCTGGGGTGATACGATGGAAAAGAGAAAGATCCACTTGGTGAAATGGGATATGATCCCCAAAAAGAAAGATTTCGGAGGGCTAGGGGTAAAGAATTTGATGATCCAAAACCTTGCTCTTCTGGCCAAGTGGTGGTGGCGTTTTAACAATGATCGAGATTCTTTGTGGGTGAGGGTAGTCAAAAGCAAGTACAATTTGGAGCAACGATCCTGGTTACCTTCCTTGCCATTTTCTGGCAAGGTCTCAAACTTGTGGAGAGATATTTGTTCGGTAGGGGATACCTCCTCGGGCATCGGTTCCATTATTCTGGAGGGGTTTAGGTTGGTGGTTCAATCTGGCCAAGAGATATCCTTCTGGAATCAAGTTTGGCTAGGGGACTCAACTCTTAAGGAGGAGTTTCCTTGCCTTTTCCTAATCTCTACTCAAAAAGAAAGGATGATCAGTGAATTAAAAGATGCAAGTGGTGATGGAAGGTGGAATATTCTTTTCCAGAGAAGGCTCCGGCCCTGGGAAGATCAACAATTAGAAGACTTGCTTCTGAAATTACAGGCAGTGCAGTTGGATCAATCAAAACGGGATGAGTTAAGTTGGAAATGGGCTTCTGACAATTGTTTTTCAGTAAAATCAGTCTATCATAAATGGGAGCAATTGGGCTTCGCTAGCTGATGCGCACCCAATATTGTAGATATTTGGTGCGGCTAGTCTCGTTTTATGTTGCTTTAACTTGCATTTATCTAGCTTTTATAACGATATTGCACGTAAGATAGTTTGTTGAGTGTTTCAGGCAAAACGCCCTTAAAAGGCGTATTTTGATTGCAAAGTCAACCCCCAAGTTAATTCAAGAATCATCGCTCGGTGGAACTTGTGCCAAAGTGACCAAAGAACGAAGGCGAGGAGCATCGGGCAAGCCAACGGTCGGCGGGTGTCAAGATTGGGAGGCTGGCTTGAAGAACCAGAGATAAGCATTCCGTATCGATACGGATTTAAGGCGTATCGATACGCGTTTGTTACCTTTCCAAGCAGAGCTTCCCGTATCGATACGGCCATAATCTGTATCGATACGGAATTGTTACGGGAGATTGGCCTTTTCAGCTTAACGATGTGGTATCGATACTTTGCTTATTCTGTATCGATACGGAGAGCCTTCGGCCAGCTATTTGCTGCTTTTTGGGCTTTTCATTTATGGAATACTTGCCTTTTATAGTATGTTTTTAGATATTTGAGGAGAGAGAAACCCATTGTGTATAAATAGGGGTCTCCTCTCTCCCTTTTGTAAGTAGGTCTTTAATAGCTTTTATTTTTCCCCCATTAATGGTCTTTTAAGTTTTTCAAGTTATTTCCTTAAGAACTCAAGTAAGTAATTCTCGTTTGTTAATTTCTCGTTTATTAAAGTTGTTCCTACGGACTAGATCTTTTATAATATCAAGTTTGTTTTCGTTTTTATCGGTTAAAAGTCATGTCTCGTTTTTATGCTTTCTTCCATGCTTTAGCTATGTGTGAGTAGTTGATAGGCCAAGTCTCGGGGTAATCTTTCCCGAGGACTTAGGTGGTTATTTGGTTCTCAAACCTTCGGGCTTAAAATCTTGGTTTTCGGAATTTCATTAACCTAGCCTTTTTGGTCTAAGCGAGGCGTGTTAACTCCTTGGTATGAAGCTTAGTCAAGCGGTCTTGGCAAGCGACATATTGAGGGCTCGTGGCCCCCTACGTGTTAGATACATTAGCAAAAATAGGTTGATTTAATTCCGGTTAATCACATCTTTTGATAAACGTAGTCATTAAAGCTAAATCTTCCGGGCGTGAGCACGCGGTCGTGGCTCTCGCCTGAGTTATATTGAGAACCGGTAACATCCTTTGTCAAGGGTTAGACGATCCCTAGACTTGCCTCCTTTTAGTTTATTAAGCGTTATTCTAGTCTTTTGCCTTGGCAATTTTCATCGTTTCAAAGCAAAATTAAGTTGGCCGTCTTAAACGCCGAAACCACCTTTCAAAACCTACAATCCGATTAAGCTATATTCGAATTCTCTGTGGGTACGATCCCGGACTTCCGGATATTATGCTACCGACGACCTAGCCCTACGCTTGGGGTTTTCAACCTTATATTTGAAGGCGAGGTTTGAAGGCGAAGCACTAACAACTGGGTTTTGGGATCAATTTGGAAGAATATTAGCCCTCCGAAGGTGGAAATTTTCTCGTGGTTGGCTCTTCAGGATAGAGTGGCTTCGAGAACGGTACTTCTCTATAGAAACTTGATTCCTGAGGGGCAATCGGCTATGTGCCCTCGCTGCTCATTACACTTGGAATCGCCGGAGCACCTATTCTTACATTGCTAATTTTCTTGGGACGTTTGGTCTTTGATTTTGGATTGGTGGCATGTCCAGTGGGTGTGCCCTGCCTCCCTATTAGATTTGTTTACTTGGTGGCTCGGTATGGGTTTTAAAAATCTAGAGAAGTTTTTATGGGAAACAACCTTCCATGCCACGACTTGGTCGTTATGGTTGGTAAGGAATGATATTGTATTCAACAATGCGTCATGGCGGGTGGAGGATCTTGGGGAGTTAATTAAAACCAGGGTAGCAATGTGGGTATAAGGTGAAGTTTGATATTAAGGTATACTCGGTGGAGGATTTTAAGGGTTATCTTGATGGTATGAGGAAGGTCAAAGTGTAATTGATTTTGTGTGGGTGTTGCGGTTCAACTTTCGGTTGGACAGTTTCTTTGTTTTCTCCTTGTTCTAAGCTTGAGTGCTTAGCGAGTTTTCCTCGATGTACCTCTTTCGAGTTAATAAAATCTTCTTTTGCCGAGCAAAAAAAAAACGTATATGTTTTTTATGGAACATATAAGGATGCTGTTAATGCCACGGAAAAAAAGTTTAATGCCATGAAAAAAAAGTTTAATGCCACGACAAAAATATTTCAAATGCCTTATTTGCCCTTTTTGACTAGGTATCCCAAGATAAGACGACCCAGTGCCTTGACGCCTCTCTCTCTCTCTCTTCCCTGTCCATTATATTTTCTGATTCTTGCTCACTCTCTCTATACTTTACAAACCCAGAACAAGCACTTACATCTTTGAACCCGCTTTTAATGAACGGATCGAATATCTACCGAAGTCCTCCGTGGTGTTTCTTTCTAAAATTCCTTGAGTTTGTGATGAGGTTTTCCGAAAAAAGGCTTTGGGGGATGTGAGAAATAGATCCGGATGAAGAAAAAACCAATTTCGTAGTCACCTCTTGCAATCACCATCGATCCAATTTCTTGTTCCAACTTCTATCTCCTTTGAAAGGTAAGATGTTTGTGGGCAACAAAGTAGTGCCGAGTCTGCCGACGAGTATACAAGCAGAGGCTTAGAGCCTCCGCTTGTTAGCTTGAATTGGTTGATCATGATCCTAAATGGATGTGTGCAAAACTACAAAAAACTTTGAGCGGACTGGGTGCTTACTTGATCGTAAAAATGATGATTAAGAAACGAAGGACGGAAAAATTGAAGAGTAATTTACTACTGTAAAGAGAAAATCGACGAGTAATTTACTACCATTAGCTGATGATGTAGCTTATTGTTGAATTCGCGATCTGGTTACAGCGGGGGCCGGAAAGTTAGAGAGCGTACGTGAGAGGCAATTGCTCCTCATACCAGGAGGAAAGTGAGCAGTGAAGCCGTGCAAGGGAGACCGAATAGAGTAAAAAAGGGCAAATGAGGCATTTGAAATATTTTGGCGTGACATTAAACTTTTTGTCGGTGGCATTAACAACATCCAACATAAAAAAGGTAAATACTGTAAAATAAATTTGAGATATTCCAGAACCTTTGTAATTCTTTAAGAAAATTTACGAATATATATAGATACATAATACATCAAATCAGTCCTTTCTTGGACAATAAGAATATTTTGGATAGACCAACCAAAATTTCAAATTAGAAGGAACAATTATTCAGTACCAAAAAGAGTACGTAATTCAAGATAGCTGCTATACAATTATTAGGGGTAATTTAGACATTCATGTGATTCTAAATTATTCTGCAACTTATTAACTCGGAAGATTGAACTTTTATTTAAGTTATTAAAAGAATCACTAAGCAATTATAGAATTCATTTTAAATTTTGCAATTTAATTCTAGTAAATAATTTTCAATATAAAAATCTAGCTCATTGGTGAAAAAAAAGGGCACCATGGGTAGTAGCAAATTACATGCAACAAAAAATTGGAATTTTCTCTAAGTACTTGCAGACCTTATTTGGCAAGAATTTCATGTGTGATAAGGGCTTTATTGTGGTGTAATTGCTGCAGCAGATCTCTCTTTTACGAATACATGATTTTTTTCCCTTCTGGAGTAAAAAATTGCGTGCTAGTAGTCACCCACCAACCACACAGCCCTCTCGCATATTATGAGTTCAAATGGTTTGAATTTACATTTGATGCTATTTCAAAATGCATTTACATATACTTAATATTAGACTCATTTTGAAGGCATTATTATTGTCTTTCTAATAATACCAATTTTTGAAAAAGGATGTGTAATGTAAAAGTTATATGTAATTGACGAAATTCTACCAAAAAAATAAATAGAATATTAATGAAGGAGAGAAATGGAGATGAGTCTTTATTTGGGAGGTGATTCTCCAAAAATGGAGAATGAGAATTGAGTCTCCAAAATGGAGAGGGGTGGGAGGGCATGGATTCTCCAAAATGGAGTTTTGGTGCCCAAATGGAGATGGGTTGGAGATGCTTTAAGAGGCTCGCTTCCGACCTTTAAAACTTATGAGCCGGCTTTGAGTTGGTGGGTGTGTACGTAGTACTACTAATTAAATAAAAAAATACTAACAAAAAAATCAGACGAAGAAGGAAAGCAATTACGTCCCAATCATGTTTAAACCTAACAGTGTATTTCTTATTAATTAGTACCAAATAAATCTGCATGTAAGAACTTGATAATATTGCAATTGATTCGTTTCCATCTCTAGAATTTTAGTGCTCAAGCATCTCATTACCTATATATAATGCCCATAGCCAAGGCTCACAATTCACCACAGTCCAACTAAACCCCATATTCCTACTCGTTGTCCCCCCATATCTACATAACGTTCCAAAACACATGGAGAAAGTTTCGTCCAAAATGGTTTTGTTAGCCATCTTTCTCCTCACAGTCTCTGGTCAGCTCTCTCTCTCTCTCTCTGCGCAACAAAAAGATTTTATTAATTTTTAAAAATGATTACAAAGATTAAACGGGTCTTGGGCACACCGACAAAATGCCACCAAAGAACCAACCCCAAATAAAGGGAGGTGCTAACTTACCGCAAGAACTTACTAGAGTAACGGCATACAAACAAAGCAGTACACTCTGATATAGTACAAACTTATATGCATAATGATGGGCAGAAGGTGAACGATTTTCGTTTAAAACAAAGCACTGACGATTTTCATTTACCAGAATGCATCGTCACATTAATATTTCTGCCAGAGACCATAATTTCATAGAAGCACTTTCAACTTTCGACACTCAACTAAACGTGTTTGGCTCTTTGTCGTGGAGTTTTTGGTTGGCATCTGTAACTTCTCTGAGTTTTGGTTCTTGATCGGGTGGCATTTTCCGCTGGTGTGCCCTTGATCCGTTTAATTTTTGTAATATCCTTTCCAAAATTAATAAAATCTTTTTTTTTTTTGCTAGAAAAACTAAACGTGTACTATAAATTTGCAGGCTTTCTACTTCCAGACCAGGCATCGGCACTGGACATTCCATGCAAAGATTTCCTGGCCTGCTTGAAGTATTGTGATGAACGTGGTCGCGGCGGCATTCCTTCATGCGTTGGTGGCTTTTGCACATGTGATGCGAGTAAAGTTTAGAAAGATCGCAAGGCCTTCCCGGAGGGCATGGATATTGACAACATGGCCTAGTAATGAAATGTTCCGTGTTTTAACATTCAGCCTTTTTTTGGGGGGTTATGGTAGCGCGATCAATTTATCTGTAGTGGCTTCGCATGTTGTTATTTCAAGCCCGTGTGGTTGTTTGCAAGTTATTTCTTTGAACGAAGTCGAATAGAAATAAATAAATAAATAAAGAACGATAGAAAGAGTAATGAATAAGTGCATGCGCGCGGTATATTGTTTTGTAGCAATTGAGAGTTTCTTACTTTAGATTTCTTTTAACTTATTGAAGCAGGAGGGAATTATTGAAGCAGTACTTCCCTCCGTCCCATAATATTTGTCCGGTCCGCAAAACGGAGACGTAAAAATAATACAATTTTTGTTAGAAAAGTTGGAAAAAAATTCAACAATTACTAGATCTTGACGAGTTCTTTTAATTTATAAAAAAAATTAGAATTTTTTCTTGAAAGAAATACATTATTTTATAGTCCCTGTTTTGCGGACCGGACAAATATTATGGGACGGAGGGAGTATAATTTTTATGTCAAGTTTAAAATTGGTTACTTAAAATTTTTGGATATTCCCATAACTTCGTACTCTCTCCTTTCCCATTCTTTAGTTCCCTCTCGGAATCCTAACTTATTTAAGGAGACATCATAATTGCATGTTTGATCATTTGATTTTCAATTTTACCCTTGAATCTTTTTAGGAGTAAAATTGATGCAAAATTAGGCCTTTTGGAGCTCACTCAGTTAGGTTGAATCTTTTACCATTTCTAGTGAAGTTAGTTGCTCATCTCTTTTCTCACAGTGGTGATTAGGGTTTGAGTTTCACGGGGGTGGGGCTTTGGGAACCCGGGCTATGGATAGCTTCAGGACCCTGTGCGATCTTGAACACCCCCACTAACTCTCACTGAACAAAAAAAAAAAAAGGGTTGATTTCCTAGCCGTCCACTAACTCCCACTAAAAGAAAAAAATAAAAAAATTAGGGTTGATTTCCTAGCCGTTTAGGCGGCCAAATAGGAGCTGAAAAGAAAGTGAAACTCACTCCAAAAATTAAGGTGGGAAAAAGCAGATGATTTGAAATTCAAAGTTTCCTTCAAAATTGCCTCCTCCAACTCTTCCTATAAAAACACAAATCTCCTAAAATTCAGGGATTTTCCCCTTGAACTTTCTCCTCCCAAATTTACTCCAATCCATCCAATCTTTTCCTTATCTCCACATACACGTACTCTGTCTCCCTCAATTTATTCACCCTTCCAACTTTTACACTATACCTTAAACTGGGCAAATCTAAACCTCTACTCAAGCTCATGACTAATGATTCATGGATTCTACTGCGTGGGTGGCTTTGGCGGCATGTGACGGTGTTTTGAAACTCCGGTGGACAGCATCTCAGATCGTTTATGAGGGCCAGAGTTGCAGTTTCTTCCAGGTCATCAACGGGAGCTGTTTTACTCATTAGGGTTCGCGGCAGCGCGCTAGCTGCCGGTGCTTCTCTGGTCGTGGTGGATGCCGGCTGAGTGGAGGTGACTGGAATTTCGGTGGCTGCAGCGGGAACTGTGTAGCTTTAGATTAGGGTTAGGTTTAGAATTTTCATATAGCATTAATCAACCTTTTATGCAATTAATCTTAACAAATTAACTTATATTTGTTAATAAATAAAGTCATTATCGTAGAAGGAAAGCAATTCAAGTACATTTTAATTTGGATTTTATTAGATTGCTTGAACTCAGTAAAGATTAATTACATAAGAGGAACAACATGCAGTAAATGAAAGATTACAAAGAATCCTAATGTGATTTTCAAAATCAATGCGACATCTTTCTTTTTTTCTTATTAGGCTTCGTTCCAGAAAACCATCTTAAAAAATACTCCGTAAGTACTTATTTTACATTTTCAAACTCAAAAATAATGTAAAAGAAAATTAATTTTTTTCAATTATTTTTTTGCATCGTTCAAAAAATTTCTTTTTTTTTTTGAACAGCGAAAATAAATTTTATTAATATTTGAAAATGATATAAAGATTAAAAGGACAAGGAGAAGAGGCATCATATTTCAAATCCTGCGCCCAGTCTGAGACCTAATCCCTTGATTGGCAAGATGCCAACCAAGAAAACACCCAAATGAACAGGCCCATAAAACATATGAAACGCAGCCCAAATACCTAAAGGCCTTAAAGCCCGAATAACATGGGATAGACCTAAGCAAATAGGCTGAAACACCCAAAGGACCTAGAAGCCCAAAAACAAGGCACTAAGCCTAGCCAAAAAAACCCCAAGAAAACTCTAACAGCACAATCCCTAACTCAGCCGCCACCGCACCAGACTCCCTCAACCAAAATTTCAACCCCCGGCAGCAAAAACCACCACACCCGCCGCCGACCGCCACAGCAAAGCAACGTTGACCGCCCCACGGCTCACCTCACCGCCGTTAGGCAATCCCGAATCAACCCATGAGAAGATACGGTGGAGGCGAGCAAGCAACGATCCACAGCCCGCCGATCCAAGCCTTGCCATTAGGCAAACCGGAAACCCCAGCAGGTAAACCGGTAGGCCAAGAACTGATGGAAACATCACCCAGTAGAGAAGGCAGTAGTAAGTGGCAGAGACGAAGAGAGAGGAGGAGCAGGGAGGAAAGGTCGAGACCATCAAAAAATTTCAATGAAATTTTTCAAACAAGATCCATATTGCATATTTTTATATTTCAGTAAGTCCATTATTTTTGAGCTTGAAATTGTCTTCTTAAAAAAATACTCCCTCCGTCATAATTTAATTGTTCTTTTTGAGAGTTCGTGTCACTTTTCAATTGATTATATATTATAATGTATCATGTTTTATGTGATTTTAAAAATATTGTATTATAGAACTAATCGAGATCTATCAAAAAAGATCTATATTATATATAAAATTCATTACCGATTTAAAGATATAACTAATTTTTTATCCGGTTATATGGAACGAGGGACAAATAAATTAAGATGGAGGGAGTAAGTACTTAAAATGAGTTATGTAACACACTTTCTCTTTTGAAATGGCTAAACTATTATTAATGAGAAACTCGATAATGGGTACACACACTTAGTATAATCAGATATTCACGAGGTCAGCTTCCAAGCGCACCTCAACTAATTCCGGGGCTTTGAAATTAACCCGGATGAAATTCTATCGACACAATGTTTGAAATGTTTGATTTTCGTAAGATTCAAACTTGTGACCTCTTAAATGGCGAGCCATTTAGTTGATTTTGTGTAGGTGGATAAATTCAAGTAGTGCTTTGAATAGCACTGGAATGCAGCGGCTCCACGTGCCTCTTGAACGTAACCCTAATTCGTCAGAGAAACCCTTATCCTGCAAAACAGACAAGGAGTGAGCGCACCTTTGCCTCTCGTGGCAAAGGCCCTCCGATGCCTTTGTTAGTATTTCGTACTAATGATCAAACCCTAATTATCAGTAGGAAAGCAATAAGATTGCAGTGTATTGCGTACCCTTTACCTCTAGGCTTGCTCTGTTTATATAGACATTCGGATGCTTGGTGCCCAAGCATCCTTATTGCCATAGGATTCCCAACTCGTATAGGAAACCCAGGATATCAAGGATTCTTGTTTTCTTTATCAATTTATGGAAAAGAGTCCTTTCAGGATTCTTTTCCATTACTGACCGAACATCCCATTCTCATTGGGTATCTTTCTCAGACCCTATATTCTTGGGATCTTATTCCTTAACGGAATACCACTGTTTCTGGACTCTTCCGGAATGTTCCCTCTATTTCATCATCTGACAGGACCTCTTTCCTTGTTCGGCCGTCTCATAGCCGAACAAATGGTCTGGACCAGTTACTTCACATGTAACTGGTCCTAAGGAAACAATTTGAACCATATCCTTTCTAAGGAGCTCTCCTTCTGTTCGGCTTTTCTCTCGCCGAACAATGTATCTGAACAGTGGCATCACATGTCACTTTCCTTGTATCTGGTCCAATAACGTCTCATGTTATTGTACCGAGAATCGTACAACCTCTCTGGACCATTGACTTCTCATATCAGTGGTCCACAGTGCGTTGACCCTTTGTTGACCATGCTCGGGCTCATTTTGCACCTGTTCGGGAATACCTCCCTACAATTGCTCCCCAGCTTTGCTCGTTTATATTTTACTCAGATGACGAGTAAAGCTTTTAAGCGAACAAATTCACTTTGTTTCTGCACCTTATTTCACATATTGGTGCAATGTTTCATCACTTTGCTTAAGAAAAAATCATCTTTTCTTGTGGCCGTCACAGGCTTTTAGCCCTAACCTTTACACGCGTCGATCATCGTATTGCGTTCCATTAAATACGAGCTGACGTGTTTTTTATGGGAAAACGGAACGCTCAAACGGCGTCTGGGATGACGTTTCACGTACGCCACCCACTTTTGGGGTATTTTTGGGTTTTCGTCCCATTTTTCAAAACACCCCAATCTTCCCCTTAGACTCCCTCTGCAGAAGAAAAGACTGTTCATGCGTTCGCCCGCCATTGAAGCTCTGTTCATCGTCTCAAGACCTCTTCTTTTAAGGATTCCATCGACTATTCTCGTAAGTCATCATTTCTTCTTCTTACAACTCCATTTCTCTAGTGGATTGTTTTCAACCGCAGTTTAGGGTTTCATTGTCCCCATTGCTTTATACTTCATAGAATTTCCAAACTCCTATCTGGTAATGGGTAGATTCCGAAGGCACTGTAATACTCCTCAAGCCATGGCTAGTTTCAGATCTCGATATGGGATTCCTGACAACGTAGCTACTGTTTTGGCTCCCGAGGATGCCATTCGTGAAAGCTTCGATTTTGACACCCTTCATATTCCAGTAGTAGCCGTCGTTGAAGGCGGAGTTAGGTTTCCCCTAGCCCCTCTGCTCCGCCAAGTCTTAGCGTATTACAGGCTTTCGCCAATGCAGGTTTCTGCTAATTTCTTCAGGGTAGTTATGGGCATAAATACCTTAAACCAAATGTTAGGGACTTCGCTAGGCCTGTATGATATTCACCATCTATACAGTATTTCCAGAACTGGGGATGCCCTTACTTATTATCTAAAAAGTAGGGATTCTAGAAAAAAGCTAGTCCTTGAACTCCCTGACTCTGCTCGAGGGGATGACGACGACTTCCTGATTGTCACGGGCAACTTCGAACCCAGAGATGAGGACGGCCAAGTGATTGGTTTTCACGCTCCTCATGTATTCGGGAGCCCACGTTAGTGCTTTCCCCTAATTTCAAATTCTTGTCCTTTTTCATAGGAAAAGCTTTTTCATGCTTTCTAATTATTTATGCTTTGCTCGGCTGCAGCTTCGAACATTAACCGGGGTTATAATATCATAACCCCTCAAGTGCACGTTGCTGATATCAAGCGAGCACTTGCTTTCAACGGCGAAGGGACTTACCTTGCTGGCCGAGCAAGAGCGGCTCAGGTTCTGCTGAGTTACAAAGCGTCATACGGGGGGTTTATTGATCGGCGTACCCGAGCAGCGGACAACCTTGCAGCGGCTGGTCCTTCAAGACCTGTTCCCGAAGAGAGGCGTTCTCGGACACCCCCAATCTCCGACGAACCAATTCCCCTTGCCGAAGAAGCCTTCAGTCCCACATCAAGTTCTTCTTCCAGCGGTTACACGTCTTCACCTCCAACAATGAACCAGCCAATTGATTTAGGGAGTCTTCTCACCTTACCTGGTCGAGGCCGTGGCGCTGCTCGGGGCCAAGGTGGCCAAGGTCGTGGCCGCCGTATTCAGACTCAGACTGATGCTCCTCCTGGCTTTTCCCTAGAAGAAATCGAGGCCATCCACAGAGAGAAACGTCAACGGGTGGAACAGCCTCAAGAAAGACCCCCACCTTCCTCCTCGTCTCCTGCTCCAATATGGGCTCCCTCCTTCTCTCATGGGAACCGAGCTATCACTGCTCGGGACACTGTCGAGACCGAAGGGACTGCCCTTGCATTGTCCCAGGCCTTTTTGTTGCCTGGGGACATGCAAAAAGAAGTTGCAATGTCTCCAGACAATCTTCTCAGTTCCTTCATGTCCCACAACGCCAAGGTAAAATTCCTTGTTGTGATCATAGTGTACACAGAACTTAACAGTTATGTTTATCACAATTGTTTTGAATGTTTCCAGGTGATGCAAAAAATGGTGGCCATGGCTCAAAAACTTAGCCAATCAGAGCCCCAACGAACAAAACTTGTCAGTGAAAACGCCAAGCTCCAACGTACCATCATCAGGCTTGAGAGAGAAAGGAACCAGGCCCAGGGGGTTGCAGATGGACTGAAGGGACAATTGAAGGGGACTGAGGACAGTCTTGCCCAGACCTTGAAGGAGCTCGAGACGTCCCAGAATGAAGCCAAGGCTGCCTTTGAAAAGGGATATAACGAAGGAATCAAAGTTGCCACAGAGAGCTACACAAACCAGATGCCCGGAATTCAGGATCAAGTTTGGGTGGCGTCTTGGAGGGCCTGCCTTGAAAAAGCAGAGATTCCTGAGTCCTCTCCACTTTGGACCAACATTGAGCTTCCAAGCGCATCAGCTGATGATCAGGAGGAGGATATTGCAGAGGAGATGATTGAGGAACAGGTGGTGAACGTGTCGGCTGAGCAACCTGTTCCTGAAGTGGAGCCTCAGATTGACATGACCAATCCTGGCCAGAAGGAAGCCAGTGGTGGTCCTATTGAAGATGAAAATCCCACAGAAGAGCTGGCTGCTCCAGTAGTTCCTACAATTACTCCTGCAGCTATCCAAGATATCACAGAAGATGAATGAGCTCTGTCGCTCTGTACATCTGTTTTTAAATTACTCCTGTCAAGATACCTTGTCCACATGTTTCGGACATGGATGTTTTAAGATGTTTTAAGTATTTCGAACTTAATTCGTTTCACGTATTTAAAAGTTTCACGTACTTTTATGCATATATTCGTATGCTTCCGAGTTTGTGCATATTCTCGTAGAGTTTAAGTTTCACGTACTTTAAATGTTTAAGTTTCACGTACTTATATGTTTGAAATTTACACAAGTATTTCGAACTTGTGTTTCAACTTACACAAGCATTTCGAACTTATGTTTAAGTGTCACGTACTTAAAAGTTGATAAGCACGTATGTAAACTTGAGTTTAAGCATTTCGTACTTGCGTTCTTTCAAGTGTCACGTACTTTAAAGTATCACGTACTTAGAACAATCTCTCAAGTATTTCGTACTTGTTTGAAGTTCACACAAGTGTTTCGAACTTGTGGTCAAGTATCACGTACTTAAAAGGATATCCTATACCCTGCTCCCCAATACGAATGAGGGAAACCAATGTCGTGATTTCGTATTCAAAACAAATACCAAGAAAACAGCAGTCTAGACAAAAAACGTAACTTCATTCATAAACTGTAAAACCCAAGAGGGCGTTACTCGTATCCCTTGTAAAAATAACAAAACTAGAACATAAGAGAGTTTTATTCGTAACTCCCACACAATCACGATGTGCATAAAGAAAAATTATATAAAAAACTTTCTTAGATTATGGACATTCCAAGGTCTTGGCACTGGGTTCCCATCCAAGTCTGCCAATCGATAAGCCCCAATGCCTGCGATTTCTGTAACTCGATATGGGCCTTCCCAATTTGCCCCCAGCTTTCCCTCATTAGCCACTTTAGTATTGCCGAGCACTTTTCGTAGCACAAGGTCTCCAACACCAAACTCTCGTGGGTGTACATTCTTGTTATAACCTTTGATGAGCTGCTCTTGGTATGAGGCTAAGTGCACCAAGGCCCGTTCTCGTCGTTCCTCGGCAAAGTCTAGCTCAATCTCCAGGGCTTTGTCATTTCCTCCACTTTCAACCAAAGTGGTCCTGTTGGTCGGCAGACCTATTTCTAATGGAATAACAGCCTCTGTTCCATATGCTAATGAATAGGGGGTCTCTCCCGTAGACCGCCTAGGTGTTGTTCGGTATGCCCATAGGACCAATGGCAATTCATCGGGCCATTTCCCCTTTGCTTTATCCAAACGTTTCTTAATCCCATCAAGGATTGTTTTGTTTGAAGCCTCTGCTTGTCCGTTGCTCTGAGGGTAAGCTGGAGTTGAATAATAATTTCTTATCCCATACTGGGCACAGAAAGTTTTGAATTTCCTCTGAAATTGCGATCCATTGTCTGTAATCAACGAATAGGGTACCCCAAAGCGAGTTATGATGCTTTTCCACACAAACCTTTCTATCATAGGTTCAGTAATCTTGGCCAACGGCTCAGCCTCAATCCATTTAGTGAAGTAATCAGTTGCAACTAATAGGAATTTTTGATTCCCAGTTGCTTTGTGTAGTGGACCCACTATGTCCATTCCCCATTGAGCAAACGGCCAGGGACTTGTCAGCGGCACCAGGTCCTCGGCTGGTGTTCGAATCATTGGTGAAAATTTCTGACACTTCTCACAAATTTTTACGTACACCTTAGCATCTTCTTGCATGTACGGCCACCAATACCCTTGGGTGATTGCTCGGTGGGCTATGGACCGACCACCAGCATGGCTTCCACAAGTCTCCTCGTGAATTTCGTGGAGGAACTTTTGCACCATCTCAGGATGCACACAAAGCAAGTAGGGTCCTGTAAAAGACTTCCTATATAGTTTTCCCTCTGGGGATAACCAGAACCGAGCAGATTTGGTCCTGATTTTATGTGCCTCCTTTTTGTCCAAAGGGAGTACTTCATCTCGTAAAAACTCCACTATTGGGTCCATCCAACTTGGTCCTTGGTTCACGTCCAAGACCATCTCTACACTTCTGCCAATGCTCGGCTCAGCCAAATACCCTACGGCTATTTTTCTTTTAAACTCAGATGGCACAGCTGCGGCTAACCATGCCAATGAATCTGCATGAGCATTCTTCCCAGAACTTATCTGTTCAATATACACTCTTTCGAAGGTATCAAGTAGATCTCTGGTCACCTGTACATATGCCGCCATCTTCTCGCTCCGGGTTTCATATTGCCCGGACAGTTGATGGACCACGAGCTGTGAATCAGAATACACCCTAATTCGTTCGGCTTTTAGGGTTTTTGCACTTCTCAAACCAGCTAAGAGTGCCTCATACTCCGCCACATTATTTGATGCATTGAACCCTAGCCGAACAGATAATTCTAATATTGACCCTTCAGGGGGTAAAAGCACAACTCCAATACCTGAACCGGTGTTACAAGCTGACCCATCAACAAACAGCTTCCATTCCAGGGGATCTTGTTCGGCTAACGCCTGTTTCTTCGTTACAGGAGACTTTGCTTCACACTCCTTTCTCGTAGGAGGCAGCGGTGCAACCGCAGGTGAGAACTCTGCCACAAAATCTGCCAACACCTGGCCTTTGATTGCTGTGCGCGGCTGATAGTCGATTTCATATTGGCTCAACTCAACGGACCAAGTTGAGATCCTTCCCGAGAAATCTGCCTTTCGGAGCAGTGATTTTAATGGGAACTCGGTGTAGACCACAACTTTATGACTCTGGAAATAATGTGGCAATTTTCTAGTTGCTGTCCTTAGTGCTAGGACCAATTTCTCGAGGGGCAAATACCTTGTTTCGGCATCTAACAAAGTTTTGCTCACATAATAAACTGGAATTTTCTCGGATCCCTTATCTCTTAAAAGTACTGCACTTACAGCATGCTCAGAAACAGCTAAGTATAAAATCAGAGACTCACCTGTTTCTGGAGTCGAAAGAAGGGGAGGAGAGGCCAAATACCCCTTTAGATCCTGAAAGGCTTGTTCACATTCTGCTCCCCATTCGAACCCTTCCCTTTTCTTCAATAACTGAAAGAAAGGTCTGCACTTGTCACTTGATCGGCTAATAAACCGATTAAGAGCTGCTGCCATCCCAGTTAATCGTTGGACTTCTTTCGTTGTCCGAGGACTTTCCAGAGTTTGTAAGGCCTTTATCTGGTCGGGATTCGCCTCTATTCCCCTTAGAGTTACAAGATGGCCTAAAAACTTTCCAGAGCCGACTCCAAACGCATACTTCGAGGCGTTGAGTTTCAACTTGTATTTCCTCAAAATCTCAAAAGCTTCTCTCAAATCTGCAATATGGCCTTGCCCAGATTTACTCTTCACCACCATGTCATCTATGTAAACCTCCATAGTTTTGCCGAGCAATTTTCTGAACATGATGGTTGCCAGTCTCTGATACGTTGCCCCTGCATTCTTCAACCCAAAAGGCATGACGTTATAACAGTACAACCCTCGTGGTGTAATAAAAGATGTCTTCTCCTGATCTGGTCCAAACATTGCAATTTGATGGTATCCTCGATATGCATCGAGAAAACTCATCCGCCCATATCCTGCTGTTGCATCTACCAACTGGTCAATCCTTGGAAGAGGAAAACTGTCTTTAGGACACGCCTTGTTTAAGTCTGTGAAGTCAACACATACACGCCATTTTCCGTTCTTTTTCTTGACGACAACAGTATTTGATAGCCACTCTGGATAATAAACTTCCCTTATTGCCTTGGCTTCCAATAAGTGATCTACTTCTTCGATCACAGCGTCAACGTGCTGTACGGCTGCCCTTCGTTTCTTTTGAATGACCGGTCTATGCTGTGGATCTATATTCAAGTGATGGCAAATAACATCTGCACTTACCCCAGGCATCTCCTCTGGTGTCCAAGCAAATACATCGACATAAGTTTTCAAAAAACTAATCAGTTCATTCTCTTCATCCCCTGGTAGTGATTCCCCAATTAGAAAATACCTATCTGGATCAGTCTCGTTGATCAGTGTTTTTTCTTCAAATCTTCAACTACCCTCTCGGTTGGGTCTTTTCCAATATCCTCAATGGTCGGCAGATCCGGAATTTCCACAGTATTAACATGGTGGGTATTATGGACTCTTTTTATGATGGATACCAAACATTGTTGAGCTATCTTTTGGTTACCTTTGATGTGCTCTATCCCGTTAGACCCTGGGAACTTTACCATCTGATGGAAAGTTGAAGAGACTGCCCTCATCTTATGCAACCATGTCCTTCCTATAATCACGTTATAGGAAGACGGTACATCCACCACCAAGAAGTCGGTTCGTAGCACCACTGTCCCAGCCCGAACAGGCAGAGTTACCTTGCCTAACGGCCAGACTGCTCCTGCTCCAAATCCGACCAATGGAGTTACTGATTGTACCAAATCTTCTTGTGTGAGCCCCAGTTTCTTGAACGCATCGTAATATAGCACTTCGGTGCAACTCCCTGAATCTACCAGGATTCTCTCCATATCATATTCCCCAACTCGTAGGGTTATGACCAAAGCATCATTGTGAGGTACTTGGACTCCTCCCAGATCTTCATCTGTAAAAACAATGCCCTCGTTACTTGCCCTTTCGTCGCGCCCTCTTTTCTTCCCCAACTGCATTACATGTTGGTCATGTTTTACTTGCCTCTGAAGCAATCTCACCTCATTTCTCGTATAAGGTTCGGCTAATCCATGTATCATATGGATTACCCCTTTTGGAATCTGTTCGTAATCCAATTCCATTGCCTTGTCTTTATCCTTGGAATCTTCTTGGACAAATTCTTTAAGGTAACCTCGTGAAACCAAATCATCAAGATGTCGTTTAAACATCTCACAGTCCTCTGTCATGTGACCCCAATCCTTATGGTAACTGCAGTGCTGATTCGTAGCACGTTTTGCATCTTTATTCCCACCAAGAGTTGGGGGCCATTTGAAGTATGGTTGATTCTTTATTCAATAAAGAATCCTGTAAATGGGCTCTTTCCAAACCGTGTTTATTGAAAAGAATGACTTGGGATCCGGGGCTTGTTTATCCTTGTACTGCTCTTTCTTCGCCTGCCCATAATCTTTCCTTTCACGATAAGTTTTGGGCTCTGGCTTGTCAGCTTTCTTTATAGGCCCCTTTACTTGCTCGGCGGCCAACTTTCCATCCTCTCGTAGGATGTCATCCTCGTTCCTAGCGTGCTGCTCAATCCTCTCCATTAGTTTCGCCAATGTCTGCACGGGACTCATGTTTAGAGACTTACGTAGTTCCCCCCGAACAGGTAAACCCGTTTTGAACGTGGCTATTGCGTACTCTTCACTACATCCTTCAATCTCGTTGAAGGTTTCCCAGTACTTCTTTGCATAAGTCCTGATCGGCTCGTCCTCTCCCTGTTTCATAAAAGAAAGACTCTCAAAGGTTTTGGGAGCTTTCCTGCTCGTCAAGAACCGTGCAGTGAATTCCTCGGCCAATTGCACCCATGTTCGGATGGAGCGCGAGCCCAGTTTGTGGAACCAGGACAGAGCAACCTTCCCCAAACTCGACGGGAACATCTTGCACATGATTGCATCATCCCCTTCATGCATAAACATCGCTTGCTGGTAATGCTGTATATGGGCCACGGGATCAGCATCTGTCTCGTAGAGGATGAATGTCCCGTGCTTTACCCTGGTCGGCAATCTAGCCTCCTGTAACTTTCTTGCAAAAGGGGAAGACGCTATATTCTGCAGTGCTTTCCGTGCTGCTTCCCGTGCAGTCATGGCTTCATCCTCCGGTCCTTTCTTGGACCTAGTTCGTTCCCAATCGGAATCAGGCCTCTCGTACCTGTCCCTATGATGTTTTCTACTCCCTTCTTCTTCGGGGGTAGAACTTCGACCTCTGCTTCTCCTCTTTCTTGGAGATACCCTCCTTCGCTCGGGTGTTCGGATCCTGCTCCTCCTTTTTCGTGGAGAAGGTTTACGTCGCCTTGGGGTCAGACTTCTGCTTCTGCTCCTCCTTCCTCGTGAAGGAGCCTTTTGGTACTGCACCAGAGCGTATTCACTACCTCTAGAATTTCTTCGAGATAGTCCTGAGTCCTCCGGATGTTCTCTGATTTTCTCTAATTCTCTGATCTCATGTTCTCGTTTTTTGATCAAACGAGCATACTCCTCGATTTCTTGTCTCTTCTTATCAAGAACGTCTTCGCTACGGTATATACTCCTGGAGTGTGCAATCGATTCATCCCCTCGATGGGATTTAGTCCTTCTCGTGGACTTCGATGCCGTCTCTCCATCTCTATTTCTGGAGTTGTCATGGATAGTAAGGGGGTGGCCCTTACTCGTGGTCCTTCTGTGTCCTCCTTCGGGCTTTCTCGGAGCCCCGGGTGGAGACTTATCCCCTCCTCCAATTAGCACATCCTTCGGGTCGTGTGGCGTTACTGGCTCTACTTTCACCATGGTCGTATTTCAAAGGGAACTCTTTCGTTTCCCACAGACGGCGCCAATTGTAGGTGGATAAATTCAAGTAGTGCTTTGAACAGCACTGGAATGCAGCGGCTCCACGTGCCTCTTGAACGTAACCCTAATTCGTCAGAGAAACCCTTATCCTGCAAAACAGACAAGGAGTGAGCGCACCTTTGCCTCTCGTGGCAAAGGCCCTCCGATGCCTTTGTTAGTATTTCGTACTAATGATCAAACCCTAATTATCAGTAGGAAAGCAATAAGATTGCAGTGTATTGCGTACCCTTTACCTCTAGGCTTGCTCTGTTTATATAGACATTCGGATGCTTGGTGCCCAAGCATCCTTATTGCCATAGGATTCCCAACTCGTATAGAAAACTCAGGATATCAAGGATTCTTGTTTTCTTTATCAATTTATGGAAAAGAGTCCTTTCAGGATTCTTTTCCATTACTGACCGAACATCCCATTCTCATTGGGTATCTTTCTCAGACCCTATATTCTCGGGATCTTATTCCTTAACGGAATACCACTGTTTCTGGACTCTTCCGGAATGTTCCCTCTATTTCATCATCTGACAGGACCTCTTTCCTTGTTCGGCCGTCTCATAGCCGAACAAATGGTCTGGACCAGTTACTTCACATGTAACTGGTCCTAAGGAAACAATTTGAACCATATCCTTTCTAAGGAGCTCTCCTTCTGTTCGGCTTTTCTCTCGCCGAACAATGTATCTGAACAGTGGCATCACATGTCACTTTCCTTGTATCTGGTCCAATAACGTCTCATGTTATTGTAGCGAGAATCGTACAACCTCTCTGGACCATTGACTTCTCATATCAGTGGTCCACAGTGCGTTGACCCTTTGTTGACCATGCTCGGGCTCATTTTGCACCTGTTCGGGAATACCTCCCTACATTTTGCATGCCCACTCGGCTAATCGGCCAAACTTCTCGAAGTTAACAATGCGTGATAAATCGCCAAACCATGCGGATATATTCCAATTTGTGGTATCATTGACTTTAACATATGAGATAGAGCAATTACATCACATTCCACTAAAACGTGCATTTCTTACCTGATAAATATGCAAGAACTAGATAATTAAACATCTCAGTGCCTGCCTATATAAACTGCCCATAGCCACGGCTCAACCATCTAGCACAGCCCAATTAAAACCCATTTTCCTACTCCTCCCTTGTCTAAAAAGAAATCCATAACACATGGAGAAAGTTTCTTCCAAATTGATTTTGTTAGCTCCATCCTCTTTTGTTCATGTAATTTGTGTGTGTGTGTGTGTGTTTTCTCTGAAATTTGTTAGATTTCATGTTATTTATTTTTCACTAGAAAGCTAAACAACAAATTACGACAATTAAATAATCACCCGAAAAATATCAGAGCAAATACGAATCAGGATGAACGAGGCCTCTTCAAAGGATTACAGTGATTTTTTTTAAGCTAAACAATAACGAGGAATTTGAGTCACAGGCTTTAAGAAATATTAATCAGAACAAGTAAGAAGGCACCTTTTACGAAAACTTTGATTATTATTTTTTTTTTGTACCCCTAAAGAATAATTTTGAACTTCAAAGGTAATTTTTTTTCCATCAAAACAAAACAAATCCACTAGCAACGAAGAAAGGTTCAAAAGAGACTGATTTCTAACAAGTAAAATGATAGATACACACCCATCAATTACACCACTGTCATATATGCATAGGCCCCATCCAGAATTATGTATGTGAGGCTCACACGTATGTAAGAGGCATATGGATGGGTCTGTGCATATGTGAGAATGGTGTGCTTGATAGGCGTGTATGTAACACTACTAATCAAATAAAACCGTACTAACAAAAGAATAAGATAAAGAAGGAAAGCAATTATAAGTCCAATCAGGTTTATAAGTACCTTAACGTGATTTCTTTGCAAATAAATTTGCTTGAAATCTACAGGAGATCTCTGGAATTTTAACAATCAAGCATCTCATTGCCTATATATACCGCCCATAGCCAAGGCTCACTATTCAATTACCACAGCTACATAACTACCGTTCCAGAACACATGGAGAAAGTTTCTTCCAAAATGGTTTTGTTGGCCATCCTTCTCCTCACAGTCTCATGTCAGTCCTCACTCCTCTCTCTCCCTCCATCCCTCTCTCTCATGCACACGAGTAGTAAACAAGCATAGCTAGAGTGACGGCTTTGTTCGGTACCCATTTTAGTTTAGTTTTAGTTTAGTTTTTCAATCATTACCCTACTTCTTTCTCCAATCATTATTCTATTTTTTTAATTATTACTTTCTCACCTCTCTCTATCTCGCTTCAATCATTACCCATCTCTTCAATCATTACCCTATTTCTCTCTCCACTCACTATCAAAACTAAAATAAACTAAATTACCAACGAAACAAAGCGATCCTTGTATTTGTTTAAAATGCATTAGCATGTATTACTACTAGAGACCATGAATTCATAAAATACACTGTATTTTTTACACACACAACTAATTTACATGTAAATTTGCAGGCTTTGTTCCAGAGGCATCGGCAAGCATTCCATGCAGAACTTCTTGTGAATACACTTGCATTTGCAAGTGTATTTATCCGAGTAAAGCGATGGAAAACCGTAAGGTGTTCTCTGTGGGCATAGATGGATGTGAAAAAATGGCCTGAAGCTACCATGCATACAATGCGTTGTATGCAATAAAACAATAAAACCTTGTAATGATTTCATTGCTTAGTTAAATGTGTGGTCTTTTTAACCTTCTGGCTTTTTTGGGTTATGGTTGCTAGATCGATATGTGTACGTAGTGGATTCGAACTTTGTTATTTCAAGCTTTTGTGGTTGTTTGCAAGTTATTTCTTTAAACGTCAACTAGAAAAATGAAAAAGACATTAAGAATGATGTTCATGACTAAGGGCTCTCTATATAGTTTGGAACATGTCGAGTTTTTTTTTTCAATAGATAGAAGAGATCATTTACATTACACATGCATTAAAAAAAAAAATACTAACCTGGGACACACATAACTGTGAGAGTCCATGAAATAATCAAGTCCAACAACTCAACCAATACAAGAAATAAGTCCATCACAGGGAAGAAACAAAAAAATAAAGGAAAAATATCACTAATGAAAGAACACCAACACAACTAGGAGATTCAAACTCTTGATCTCCTTGTGAAATAAAAAAGTCCTAACCAACTGAGGTAGCCTTAGTTGGTTGAACGATGTAGAGTTTCATACATATAAAATGGAAAATTTTCGAAATGGCACCTGAACTTTCGCTTCAATGTCACAGAAACACCTAAACTTCACTTTATATCAATTTAACACATAGACTTCCAAAATCCCCAAATTAAGACACTTACCTATATTTTTCGTCCAATTTGTCAACAAATGTTGTGACGTGCAGAGACTGGGATTTGGTGGTATGTACAGAGAAAGAGAGAAAGGGTGAGAGAGAGGCAATGAAGTTAATCGCTGTTGCGGCAACTTCGGAGGAGGAGTAGGAGTGGAGGGGAGTTGGGCGGTGGAGGGGAGGAGGGAGGATCAGAGAGGGGTGGGTGAAAGAGGGAAGGAGGCGTGGAGAGAGAGAGAGAGAGAGAGAGAGAGAGAGAGAGAGAGAGAGAGAGAGAGGGGATTGTGTGCAATAAGTTTATTTCCTAACATGTCCGGTGGGCCTATTTAACGCCTGAAATGTGTCACATCAGCAGATTTGTGAAGGAAATGGATGAAGACTAATAGCAGGTGTCTTAATTTGGGAATTTTGAAAGTTTAGGTGTTTAATTGATATAAAGTGAAGTTTAGGTGTTTATGTGACATTGGAGCGAAAGTTCAGGTATCGTTTTGAAATTTTCCCCATATAAAATTGTAGTTTGTTAAAAGCAGTATAAAAAACGCTATACAGTACGTGAAACAGTGTAGAATTATCCCGTCTTTCTATAGAAATCTCCACCATTCATTCTAAAAAATGTCATTTCGGTAAGTACTTTAATTTACTTTTTTATAACAAAAATAGAGCACATTTCTATTTTGGATTTCTAGGGAGATGAAGTATTTTACATTAGATTGCTTGAATTCAGTACTGATTACACAAGAGGAACAGTTGTAAATGAAAGATTACAAAGAATCAATGCACATCTCAACTAATTTTGGAGCTCTAAAATTAACCCGAACAAAATTTTATCGACCAAAGGTTTGGAATGTTTGGAATTCATAAGATTCAAATTAACTTGTGACCTCTTTTGATGACAAGCCATTTAATTAGTTGATTTCGCATGCCTACTTGGCCAAACATCTCAAAGTTATCAATGCGTGATCAAGTGCCAAACCATGCATATATATATATATATATATATATATACACTCCGGTTCTGATCCAGGATCCCGGATTTGGGAATGGTCCGGGACTGTGCTGTGAGCCGTTGGATTAAAATCCAACGGCCTGGATTAAAAAAGGGAAAAAAGGCTCCAATAATTACACTTTTTCCCCTCCCCCTCACACTTTCCCCCTTCCCCTTTTTTCTCACCTCTTCGTTCAAACAGAGTCCAGACCAGAGAGACAGACGAGAAGAGAAGAGAAACGCGAAGAGCGAGGAGAGAAGAAGAACGAAGACGAAGACGAGACGAAGACGTTCACGAACGACGGTATCTCTCTCTCTCTCTCTCTCTCTCTCTCTCTCTCTCTCTCTCTCGAACTCTCAAACTTGAACTCAAAAAATCTCGAACTCAAAATTTCTGAATCGGAAGAAATTGCTCTGAAATTAGGTGATTTTTTTAGGACGAACGACGAAGAACGAAGAGGAGGAGGAGAACGAAGGAGATCGACTGGAGAACGAGGTATATTTTTCTCTGTCATATTTTTCTCTCTCGTTCAAAAAAATTAAAATCTGGTTCGGAAGATTTTTCTAAAAATTATTCCACACTGATTTGCTTCCGCTTGCTGGTTTGCCCCAGGAATTTTCTCCGGATCCCATAACAGGAGTACTCTCCTGGGTATCCATGGAATTTCTCCAACTTATTGCCCCTTCCTTTTTGGTTTTTCCCCAGCTACTTAACTCAGCTTCTGATTGGCCTGACTTCCCACCTGAAATGCCCCATTCCCTAGTTTGATTCTTGGGCTCAGCATTGGAACCACCTGAGCCACCCCAACCTGCAGTTTGATTCAAGGGTTCAGCTTCTGCTTCGGAAGATTTTTCTAAAAAATTAGGTTTTTCTTTTTTTAGGACAAACGACTAAGAACGAATGTTTGACTGATTTGAACCCTTTTTTGTTAGGGTTTTGATTTCGATTCTGGAATTGTGTTAGTAGATGTGTGATTTTGGAAACCCTAACAGCTTATGCATCCTTTTTGTTGCTTATTTGAGCTTTTTGTGCTATTTATCAGTTATTGTTTGATTTCTCATTCCTTGTGAAACCAGCTGCTTTTCGCTGCGTGAAAGAAAGGCAATATAATCATTTTTTTTTTCAAGTGCTGTGTTTTGATTGTAAAGACAATAGGATTGGTTTTCCTCATTAGCTTTATATGAATAAAACTTGACGGATTGAATATAATACGATGATTAGATAATCCCAAAAAAAAAAATGGTTAGGGCTTCTTTTGCCCATTCGAAATTGGCAAAAAATTAGGGCTTTTTTTTTGGGATTCGAAATTAGCAAAGTATTTTGATTAGTATGGCATCTGTCCTAAAAAACTCGAAGATGGTGGCTTTGGGTACTAAAAAGGAGTGATTTTTCTTAGTCTAAACAATATGATCCACTTGACCCTTTGTTTTCATGAAGGGACCGGACACGAGGTTATGGCTGGGGGATTCTTGACTGATAAACGGGCTTCATATGGGTGTGTAAATTTTGAATGTGAAACTTTTTATTTTTAGTATTATCATAATCCAACCCTTTCCTCCACATTTATTCAAATTCTAAGATGAATTATTTTCTTTAGATGGATGTTTAAATTCAATGAATGGGCCCATGTTTTATCCTACGACATTGGTCTAAGATCTGGATCAAGTGCTTCACATATTCTCTTATATTCTCCCTCTATGTTGACTCATGCTTCATGAAACTACATTCTTAGAAGTTTCACTTAAGCATGGTTACTTTGAATTTTTGTACTCACATAACATCTAGGATTTTACCTAATAAAAATTGGATGCTACCTCCCCTGTAGTCTTTTAGTATTATGTGAACTATGGCAAAGAGCACCCTATGTGACTTGGATTTGATTCTCAATACTTGATTTTACTACTGCAAAGACATTTACATATTGCGGCACACTCTGTGGCCTTAGAATTAGATAACTCTTTGCCAATTTTTACATTATAGGAGGAGAATCATAAGACAAGCAACCCATTTAATGGAAGGAAGTAGTTGGGATAACAATGGAAGTGGTGATCCCGATTTTGGGATCTTTTGTTATTGCGGAGAACCAACAATATTGAGGAAATCTGGAACACAAAAGAACCCAGGTCGAAGGTTCTTCGGATGTGCAAATTATAAGGTGAGCTGCATGCATTGCCCCAAGTTATTCTATTGTTGTTCGTTGGAGTTGAAACCTAAGTTGTTATTGTGTTTTTTGGATTGTGTTTAAAAAACCCTAGGTCGAACGTTCTTCAGATTGTGGTTTTTTTTGCTGGTATGAGCCTTGTATTTCGCAAGGAAGGGCTAATTTGGGGCCAATGATGGTTCAGAAAAAAAAAAAGGCTGTGAGGACTGTTGAACAATGTGAGAGTTCAGCATCCATGAGCATTAGTGAAGAAATGCAGAGGACAACAATCACAATGCAGATGAAGATTGAAGCCATGCAGAAGGAGATTGATGCAATGCGAAAGAGAATGAGAAATGAGGGGAAAATGAACTGGAATTACCTTTGGATTATTTTTTTTTGTGTTGTGTCGTACATGTGTGGCAAAAGCAGCCAGTGATCTCAAGTAGTGGTAGTGGTAGTAGTAGTAGTATCTCTTAACCGGAACTAGCATTTGGCCGCATGATTGTGTAGTTGACCGCTTTTGAATAGTATTTTTGTGAGCTACTGGAATGTGCCACCATTGAAACTTGCACTTTGATTTCTTGGACAGTGGAAAGCTTGTGAATATAGAAGGGAGTGTACTGTAGGTTAGGGGTACTTGGACAAAGTTAACTGTAGACCGAGGTTTTGCATTTGGGTCTGCTATGGATATCAAGAATATCAGTGGTGGCGATGGTGGATATACTAGTGAACTTGAAGTCACTTCTGTTGAACTAGGCGATACTGATCTTTTGTACTGTGGATGGCATTTGTGTCTTGACTTTTACGTATGCGTAAATATTATATGTATTTCAGTGCCGGATTCGATTTCGCGTATGGAACTTCTACTGTAACCAATTAATGGTCCGGATTTAAAATATACTCTTCTAGGGAATATTTATTCTCTTCCGTGGAAGAGTTGGACAAACTTCATTAAAGCTCAAATTAAGCACAAACCCAGCAGAAACCCTTGAAAAGATATAATTTTTTCACCAGTAATTTTAAGGAAACGGAGTTGGTGACTACCGGAATCGAGCGACATTGCCGCACTTGATACACTTCGGTTTGTTTGATAGAATGCCTCAGCCGATGGTTTCTAATACTCGGACAAAGTTAAAAATAATAGCTGCTGTGATTATTCTGATCGAGTCGTGCAAAGTTTTGACTTTTACGAACAAAATCAGAGGGCTTCCGCGTGAAAAGCAAGTGTTCTTGGCTTTGGTCGTGTATTCCTAATAAGTTCTCATGGAAGTCTTTAGTTCCATACCAGAAAAAAAGTAAAAAAAAAATTTGTACGCATGCTTTTCGTCACAAAACTATTTTTTGAGGGAAGCCAGACGAGAAATTTTTTTTAAAAAAAGTGCAAAGATTTTAAAGTAAATTTCTTTACGAATTTTACACAACAAACAACTCAGCATAATCGAACCCCCACTCACTCGACTTGAATCGATAAAGATTCTGATATATAACAACTGACCCTAGGGCTTGAATTTCAAATTAAGTACAAATCCAGCACAAACCCATAAAAAGTATGATTTTCTCACGAGCAATTTTTAAGGTAACGGAGGTTGTGACTACCTGGATCGAGCGACGTTGCCGGTGGCTAATGCTGGTGGTTCTAAGTCTGAGAAACCCAGTAATCAAGCTGGTGGATGGGGTACTGCAGGCAAATCAGAACCTGAACCCTTAAATCAAACTGCAGGTTGGGGTAGCACAGGTGGGTCTAAAGCTGAAAAATCCCAAACTGGAGGATGGGGTACTGCAAGGAAATCAGAAGCTAAACCCTTGAATCAAACTGCAGGTTGGGGTGGCTCAGGTGGTTCCAATGCTGAGCCCAAGAATCAAACTGGGGAATGGGGCATTTAAGGTGGGAAGTCGGGCCAATCAGAACCAGATTTTAATTTTTTTGAACGAGAGAGAAAAATATGACAGAGAAAAATATACCTCGTTCTCCAGTCGATCTCCTTCGTTCTTCTCCTCCTCTTCGTTCTTCGTCGTTCGTCCTAAAAAAATCACCTAATTTCAGAGCAATTTCTTCCGATTCAGAAATTTTGAGTTCGAGATTTTTTGAGTTCAAGTTCGAGAGTTCGAGAGTTCGAGAGAGAGAGAGAGAGAGAGAGAGAGAGAGAGAGAGAGAGAGAGAGAGAGAGAGATACCGTCGTTCGTGAACGTCTTCGTCTCGTCTTCGTCTTCGTTCTTCTTCTCTCCTCGCTCTTCGCGTTTCTCTTCTCTTCTCGTCTGTCTCTCTGGTCTGGACTCTGTTTGAACGAAGAGGTGAGAAAAAAGGGGAAGGGGGAAAGTGTGAGGGGGAGGGGAAAAAGTGTAATTATTGGAGCCTTTTTTCCCTTTTTTAATCCAGGCCGTTGGATTTTAATCCAACGGCTCACAGCACAGTCCCGGACCATTCCCAAATCCGGGATCCTGGATCAGAACCGGAGTGTATATATATATATATATATATATATATATATATATATATATATATATATCAATTTATGGTATCAATGACTTTAATTAACATATGACATAGAGCAACTAAATAAATCTTACCAGATAAATCTGCAAGAATTAATAGTAGCATTCAAATTTTGTTCTCTAGACATGTATAGAAGGTGCACTACTACAATAAACCATAAAGTTCACAGCTATTGGCTGTGATTGTAAGTTTTCCATCACGGTCCTGCTACCGTGATGGATTTAGGTATGATTGTAATTCACTCTCTTTTACCACGGTTATAAACCGTGATTGAAAAGGAGAAACAATCACTGCCAAAAGGCGTGATTGTTTATTTTTTTTATCACGGTTATAAGTCGTGATTGTTTCTCTTGGGCGTGATCATTTCTCTTTTCGGGTATGATTGTATGTCACTTTAGATCATGGTCTATAACCGTGATTGAAAGTTCAAAATTGTAACACCCCAATTTTTCAAGAAATTTTGGAGTCAATAAAAATAATAAAATTTTATTTGAAATAACTTCAGCGACTCTAATCTTGATTCATATCCCAAGCATACTCGATCTCTGCTTCTGGTATTCCTTCTATTTCTGATTGCTCCTCTATTGAATCATACACGCTCTGGCAAATTGATCGCCGAAGCAATCGATTTACTAGAATACAGACGTATTCGTGAGTGATAAATCATGCAATAGAATAATCCAACCCAACCACTTCTAATACTTTAAAGCTAGCAGGTAACAAGATAATATTGAATCGAAGAAGTCAAGTAAAGATTTTACATATAAACTGGTTTGTTAGTATCCATTAACGTAAGTGAAATCTAAGATCTTCTCCACAAGATACTTTCCTCCCATATCCACTAACTATGGCCGTGTCATGGAAAATCTCCCCCTTACTTGTCCTACACACGGGGGTCCTAAATGAATACACCTAAATTATGTACTCAACATGAATTCATTTAAAACCATAACAAGGGGCACGATTATCCTTTGGAACTTCCCATGGCATACCATACGTTAGGGTCGCCACCATTCCTAAGCCACTGACCATGACCGTGTCATGGGACAATCCCCCCTTGCTGGCCTTGCAATGGCATGATTACCCTTTGAAACTTTCCATGGCGTACCATACGTGAGGGTCACCACAATAACATCACCGGGCCCCGCAGGTCACCCTTAGCCATAGCCAAATCATAATCCACAATCTCACAACTTCAACACTTTATCATTTTTCTATTAACTTAGCATCGTCTAGGTTAATTCTATTCGCATACCACTCCATTTCTCTAGGGTCTAATCTAGCATTCAAATCAAGTATTGGAACAATATACAATTAATCAAAATGGTAATTAAAACAATAACAAGCAATGCAATCACATAATTTTTTATGAATGGACCATTGTCCTTAGTCTTGTATGGCCAAGAAGTTAATAATTAAGAGAGAAATTTTTATCTAATTGATAAGAAGGAAAAATAATAATTCTGGTCAAAAATTAGTAAACCTAGACTTATACTAGTTTTATTTAAGAATTTAAAATAGATAAATAATCATAATAAATACAAAAGAAAAGATGATAATATTAAATGAAGTAGCATGACCTTAAAACGAGTCCTACAGTCTTATGCAATATGTTTGAGTATCAAAAATTGGATTCGGAGGGTCGTGGAAATATTTAAGAAAATATATTAACGAAAGTTGCCGAAAATAAAATAAATAGATAATAAATAATCTAATAAAATATGTTGAGATTAACAAAGTTTCTTCTTAGGAATATAAAGAGTCTAAAAAAAATCATTCGGGCATTAATAACATAGTTTATAAGGTCGCAAAGATTTTTCGTATGTAAACCTTTGAATGAAAACAAGTAAATAATTAATAAATAGATAAAAAATAAAAAAATATGATATTAACAAGATATGATCTTTGATGTGTGAGAAGTTTAGAAAAAATAGTTAAGGTGTTAAAAACGTTGTTTGGAAGGTCGCAAAACGATTTCGAACCAAAACAATACCTGCCGCAAGGTCTGGCCGGGTTGACCTTGCGGCCCGCAATGTTGGAGGGCCTGGTTCTTGTGGCTGTGGAGCCCGAAGGTTGCGGCCGCAAGGTCGCGACTGGAATTCATTTTTTTGTTCGATCGGCTTTTGTTTCGTGCATGGGTTCACATGGGCTAAATCTTAGGCCTAAAAATACATAATTATACTTAGAGGAGTAGTTGGAATGGATTATAATACCTCGATTGGATCGGATTGATTCATAAACCGAAACTTGAATTTTGGGGATGATGACTTTGGTTTTGGTTATGGAGGAACCTTGGGACCAAATTAGATGTTGTTTGGGGATGCTTTGAGTTGTAAGAAGTGTTTGAAAATGTCAATTTGGGTTTCGGTGGTTTTAAAGCACAAACCCACTTTTCTCTCTCTCTTTTTTTTTTCTCTCTAAAACTCCATGATTTGAGCTTCAATTGGCCACGATTTTCTCTTGGTTCTTACTCAGTGGAGAGTGGTAGTTGCAATGGGGAGCTCATGGGTTGAAGTGGTGGGGTATATATAGGAGAATTTTTGAATAAGGTGATAAGATGACATTTAATGGAGATTACGTTCATGATACTTAGAATGGACGAATTGGAACTGTTTTTGGGGCTAGAGAGGAAGCAAGATATGGATATGAACGTATTGAATTTCGAATCATGCTTGGTGACGAAGAATTTTTTTGGTTTGGGACAAGAGGGATGGATTTTGTTTTTCTTGGAGAGAAAGGAAATGGGGAAGTAATGCTAGAGAGAGATTGAGCTGTGGGAGGGAGAGATAGGGACATTACAGGAGAGTGAGGTGAGGGGGATGAGAGTGTGTATGCACGGGGAAAAAAAAAAGAATGCATGCATGTTTAAAAAAATCAGTAATTGTATTAAGAAAATAATCATAATAATATTATTATAAAAAAAATTGGGTAAAAAATCTGATTCCTTACAAAAATGATCTCACCACAATAAACTGAGATGAAAAATCATTATGCGTGATCTTTTTTTTACATCTACCAGACCATCTTTTTTTTTGTTATTGCCAAGTTTTGAACCCATGCATCCTTAGTTGATTTTCCAAACCCTTACCACTAAGTTAGTCAAAAACTTCTGTTACTTTAGAAAAACAAAAATATTTATACTTACTTCTTAAAGTGCGAAAACTTTTTTCCCCCCTTAAAGTTTGCTTAATTTTTTGAAATGCAATTAACATGATATTAAAATATATAAAAATACATATATAAACATTGTTTAAAAAATTTTAAAAGTACAACAACAGATCTTTTGCCAATCAAAATTAGTTGTTGGTCACCAAAAAATTTTCTTAGGGCGAAAAATTTAGTTTTAGCTAGTAGTAAATTTAGTAGACAATAGTTTTTTTTGTTGTAGTGTGCGCTTTGTATTTTTATGAAAACTATCACAACCTGTAGATTGTAACATTATAGACATACTTTAGATTTTTTTTTTTATAAACTAACCATTTCACATGAATTTTGTGTTTATATTGAATTTCAATTTCAATGGTGGCTTCTCAATTAGATTTTAATCCTTTTCAGATAAGACTAAGCCATAATAATAAAATTATTTTTTTACCTAATGTATCAAACGTATACTTGGAAGACATTTGAAATAACTAAATTTCACTATTATAATAAACCATAAAGATCATGGCTCGTCCACATGAAAATCGGGCACTAGTGGAACAGTTCATCCGCCTTCGAAGAAACAATTGGACACTGGTGGAACTTAGTTGTGGGATTTGCCCTCTCTCTCTCTCTTTCGATCTTTTTGGGCGTGAAGATGAAGATGAAACGTAAAGATTTTTTGGGATGAGTGTAAGTAGGGCTTATCTTCTTACCTTTTGTAAAAAAGAAAAAAGAAACTTTTCAAAGTTCTTAAACGACATCATTTTTCTCACATAACTTATCAAAGTCTGCCTAAATGAGTATCAGTCCACCCACGTGAAAATTTAGACTGCACGCCTAAATAGGTAGGCTTTTTATCTCACCGCAAGAATGAGATCATTTATTTCACTTTTTTCCGTGCTAAATTTTTTTATCACGCTACAAGGATGATGTCATTTCTCTTTTATCTCGCCACAAGAGCGATATCTTTTATCTCATTCTTTTCCGCCCTAAAATCTTTTATCACGCCACAAGAGTGAGGTCTTTTCTCTTTTTTATCACGTCACAAGAGTGAAGTCGTTTCTCTTTTATCTTGCCAAAAGATCAAGATTTTTTATCTCATTTTTTTCCGTCCTAAAATCTTTTATCACGCCACAAGAGTGAGGTTGTTTTTCTTTTATCTTGCCGTAAGAGCGAGGTCTTTTATTTCGCACTAAAATTTACTTTTTATCTCAGCTTTGGACTTAAACTGAGATAAAAAATTTTAAGCACCATTTTTTATTACGCTTTCATTGAAAACCGTGATCTTTGTAAATCTACTTAGTGTGACACATATCTATTATTGTAATAGTGGTGGAGTAGTAATGATCAAACATCTCAGTGCGTGCCTATATATAAACTGCCCATAGCCACGGCTCATCATCTACCACAGCTCAATTAAACCCCATTTTCCGGTTGGAATGAGTGGCCAAATAGTCCTCCATATTTGGGTTAAATACCGGGACACCCCTCTAACTATACCTTTTTGTCTCGCTCACCCCCTCTAAGAATTTCGCCTACATACAGACCCTTCAGTAAAGTTTTTTTGTCTCGTACACCCCTTCCGCTAGGATTCCGTCCAAAACCGTTAATATATTCACCTAAATTTTGTTAGAGGTGGTAAAATGTTTCAATATTGCCCATACTTTACTTTTTGGCCCACTTTGGTGGAGACCACCACCTACGCAACTCTTTCCTCTCACTGCATCTCCCGTATCTCTCTCTCTCTCTCTCTCTCTCTCTCTCTCTCTCTCTCTCTCTCTCTCTCCACAATTGAAAAACTCATCTTCTGAATCAATTAATCAAACCTCAAACCAAACCCACAAATTGAAACTGGCACAAATTGGAAACCAAGATTCCACAAAATCAATGTCTCTGTCCATAGACCACCAATTGAAAACAAGGAACCGGTTGCACAAACCCACAAACTAGAAATTAAAAACTAATGGCAAAACCCATAAACCCGAAACCATAAATGATTTTTCCACCGTCATCGAGTTGTCCGTTTCCACAAATCGTAGAAGAATAAGAGGAGAGAGAGATGGGGTACCGGTAACCTTTCTTACTGTCGCCGGAACCAAACGACGGCAACTACGCCGACAACGCACAGATCTGCTGTTGTAAAGTCGAGGTTGGAGCGAGTCTCTTGGTTCTGCTATTTGGTGGTTCCTTCTGCACCTCCACCTCCACCGCCGTCATCTTTGGCCCCACCCCACCCTCTTCATCCTCCAAACCCTCCCCCTTCGTCGCCCCCTAGAATGAGGACCAGTTATAGTGACTAGGGGTGATCAAGGTCGAACTCGAGAGAGAGAGAGTGAGAGAGAAATGGTGGTGGTCGCCGAAATAGGTGCCGAAAATATTTGTGTGTTAGATGTTGTACAGAGAGAGATGAAGTGTTGAAATGAGAATATGTAGGTCTGTGGTGATATATATATGTAAGGGCTTTTTGGTCTTTTCATTACTTCTGTCCAACGGCGTTACCCCCTTCAAATGGAAACTTTGCTCAAGGGATCTGGCCATAGACAAAATTCTTTTAGGGGGTGAGCGAGACAAACAAGAATAGTTCGAGGGGTGTCCCGGTATTTAACCCTCCGTATTTTACATACCTCATTGTTAATTATGTTTGCCTTATTTATTATTGGCTAACGTTTCTTTTTTGGTTGAGCATGAAATTATTCTGTGTGTTTGCACAAGAGAAAACAAGGGTAAATTTTACAAATGGTCATTCTAGTTTGCATGAATTCTTATTTTCGTCTCTCTAGTATTAATTGTGTTAAGTTTAACCCTATAATTTGCATTCTGTTTCAATTTCGTCCCTCTAGCTTACAACGTTAATAAAACAAACAGAATTGGAGGACAAAATTGTCATTTCTCCTCACAGATGGACTAAATTGGGATTTCATGCAAACTAGAAGGACTATTTCTATAATTTTATTTTTTACTTTTGTTTTTGCAAATAAATTTAAAATAAATCATATGTAATATATTTCTCATCTCATTTTATATTGAATAATCAAAATATGTTGAATTTTTTAAAAAGTTTTTATTATATATTTCACAAAAAATATGAAAAAATTCAAAAAGCAACCCTTATGTTAGATGTCTTGGTATTGTATTTTTTTTCAATTGAAATTTCAATCTCATTATTTTCTTTGTCACGTGATTAAAAAGAAAAAGTTGTTCAGTAGCATTTAAAAATCTTGTAATTGTGCTTAGTTAAGTAATAAAACACTATTGAATATTAAGAGATCAAATACTTTAAAACATGGGTATAAGTGTATTTATTTTGAGACTTACTCATAAGATCACTCATATAACAAATAAACACGGATTTTGAACATTTTTTTTATAGGGTGAAAAAAATAAGGAGATTATAAAAACATGATACAAAGACATTAGCTAAGGGGTTGATTTGTGCATTTTTTAATATTTTTGTAATGTGTAATGAAATATAAATTTTTTCAATATAGTTTGATTACCCAATAAAAAATAATTCAGTTATCAAATACATTTCTTATGGTATTCTTTATTTTATTTGCAAAAAACAAAAGTAAAATGTAAAATTTTAAAAATAGCCCATTTGGTTTACATAAAATCTCAATTTACTCCCTCTATGAGAGAAAATGACAATTTTGCCTTTCAATTTCGTTTGTTTCATTGATGGCGTCAGGGTGAGGAACGAAATTGAGATGGAATGAATATTATATTGTTAAAATTGATACAATTAATATTAGAGAGACGAAAATAAAAACTCATGCAAACTAGAGGGACCATTTATAAAATTTGCCTAGAAAACAATAGGTGTGATTGGCCAAGTTGGCTAAGAGTTTGATTTGGTCAAACCACTATTAGGTGTATCCCACTTAATAAGAGATGTGCATGTGGATGGGGATGATATGGTTATATCATGTGATGTGCGCTCCCTAAATAAAAGGAAGGGGTGGTTAGAGAGATATAGGTGAATGAGATAACCCCGACTGTCTAAAGAGCCATGCTATGTGTACTGAAAGGGGGGGAGGGAAATCGTACTGACCGGCCGGCCATCGGACGGCCGATCTAAACTGTCCAAAAATTCTAAAAAAAGAAACCGATGGGGCCTACGTAGGAGTCAAGAGCATCCGATGTGTATAGGATGTTTGATCTAAGAAACCTTTTTTTTCGTGTATAGGCCGGAGACGGCCCGGCGCAGCCGGTCGGTACGATTTCCCTCCCCCCCTTTCGGTACCTATATCTTTACTGCTATCTAAATAATAGGGAGCAATTTTCCCTCTAACGTTACACGGGTATATGCCTATAAAAGAAAACCCAGAAGAGGAGAAATCCAATCACAACCCACGCTCAAATTTTGCCCTATCTCTACATTGTTTTCTACTGTGCAAACACTTATAGTTTTCAGAATTTACGAAGAGAAGTCCGAGCCTCAATTGTTCAACATTTCCTAATCTTCCCTTGTCTCAAAAACAATCCAAAACACATGGAGAAAGTTTCTTCCAAAATGGTTTTGTTGGCCATCCTTCTCCTCACAGTCTCTGGTCAGTCCCTCCCCACCACTTCCCCCCCCCCCCTCTCTCTCTCTCTCTCTCTCTCATGCACAAGTATAGTTATCAATTTTCGGCACTCAACTGACGTATATAATTTTGCAGGCTTTCTACTTCAAGATCAGGCATCGGCACTAGACGTTCCGTGCAAAGATTTCAGGACCTGCTTGAAGTTTTGTGATGAAGGTGGTCGCGGCATTCCTCATTGTGTTGGTGACTTTTGCAAATGTGATGCGAGTAAAGTTTTGAAAGATCGCAAGGCTTTCCCGGAGGGCATAGATGTTGATGACAACATGGCCTAAAGCCCGCCATCTGATCATGATGTGTGTATGGAATAAAGTTTGCCGTGACAAGTTAATTAAAAATTAACCTAGCTTGTAATGAAATGTCCGGTGTTTATGGTAGCGATATCGATATATACGTGCATGGCACTGGTTGAGTGCTAGTATTTATAGATGCAAACATCCAAACTTACTCCCTTCTTGGAAACAGCAAATATTTTGAATAGCCCAACAATACTTCATAATTAAGGTTATATTACCCAAAAATTACTTCATAATTAAGGTTATATTTTCCGATCAAATTTTGATGATCCAAACTATTGAATGTGATCAGAACGTGATTTTAAGGGTCCTAGCGAGAAATCAGCAAAAAAATATGATTGAAAAGTTCTTATTTTGAGTAGTTTTAAATCACGTTCTGCACACATTGATTGGTTTGGATCATCAAAATTTGATCGGGAAAGGAGAGATTCGCATTTTATTAAAATAAGGAATTCCTTATAGGATCCGTGGTGAGAAAATAAGTACCTTTTATTCGAAACATATATAAATCTTTACCTTTTCAACATTTCAAAAATTACTCCCCTCATGTAAAAGTTTTTCAAGCACATTAAGTTGGTCTGAACATTTTTTTGCAGATCAAAAAAAGAAAAAAAGAAAAAGTGGAATCAGCCTGAACATTTTTGTTGTCAAAAAGGTAAAAATTATTTAGTGCTCAGAAACAAGGTGCTCCAAGTCTTTTCTTCCTCACACATTCTCATGCATATGCGGGCTCCATATATTTTGTCGCTCTTAATTAGCAACAAGAGAATCAAGATATACTGGTAAACAAATGACCCCCAAAATTCCAAATAGTAGTAACGGCAGAAGCAAAATGCGATGTTTACATACAAGTCTTTTAGTGCACTGATGTTAATGGGTTCATATTCTGCTGGGGGCTCTTTTAGATAAGATCTTCAACAGCATTTAGGGATAACGAATTTGCCAAAGCAATCTTATATACACACGTTTTTTAGTTCTTTGTAGTAACTTTTTCTCACACAAAGATTTTGTCATGACTTCAACGTTGTCAGTTTCCTCATCACTATCATCACTCTGCTGAGCTCCAAAAACAACACTTCTGCGTTCTTCTATAGAAGGTGGTACTTCTTCTGGAGGTGGTAGTGGTATTTCTTCTGTAATAGGTGGTATTTCTACTGTGGTAGTAACTCCAATTACTCCAACAAAATCTTGTAAAGTGACAAGTAGTATTTAATCAGAAACTCCAATATCGACCAGCGGTGTTCAACATTATCGGTCGGAATGTAACTAGTGAGATGCTCTTTTGTAAGTAGATTGATGCCTACGAATTCATGTAGGTGATCCAAATCATTTATAGAAATTGACAAAAGCAAAAACATCAAGAACATGAACAACATTTATTCATCATCGAAATGAAATGCCTCATTTGGAATGCTCCACGAACTGCTCCTTCTTTTGGATGAGGCGTCGAAGTTCAGCCCCTAGTTTATAATCTCGTCCAATCCTTGTGACGAGGTCGACCTGACCACAACAAAAAAGGGTGAGAGTAAGTTAGAAAAAGAGATTTTCATCATATTCACTTTTTAAATAAAAAATACTTACATAAGTACTTTGATTTTCTGCTCTAACAGCCTAAGGTAAAATTTTCCTCCACTTTCCTCCAAAATAACACAATCTATTCCCAAACCTCGACGAAGCATCTTTTAGAATATACAATCAAAATTCAGCAGATGTATGTGGTCAAAACCCCACTTGGTACTGAACTTCTTCACATATAACTTTTTAAACACATTGATCTCAACAGGTTCATACTCTAATGGAAACTCTTCCAAAAGAATATCTTCAAGAGCATTCAGCGAAAATGAATCGGCCAAAACATACTCAGGTAGCATTTTTTAGCTACTTCTAACTTTTTCCTCGCCTCTTTTGTTTCTCCATCAACTTTGCTCATAGTCTCAACATTTGCCACCTCATCTTCGCTATAATCAAAACTTACATGTTCTTCTCCAATATTGACAGCAGATACTCCAATATCTCCAACATCACTCTACTCACCTCCAACAAAATCTTGTCCAACAGGTCATAAAACTGTAATATTGACCACCGGTTCTTCTATAGCAGGTGGTACTATAGCTTGTGGTATTTTTCCAACATCTCGAAGAATATATTGTAAAGTAGCAGGTAGTATTTCATCAGAAACTCCAATATTGACCAGCGATGTTCAACATTGTCAGTCGGCTAGCCTCCAAAGTGACCCCGATGCCTTCTTCCTGTTTAATATAAGTTTGGATTACTTCTTCATTCAGATTTTAGGATAATAAAAAATTAGATGATTGGATCGAGCACTTATAGGTATCAGATTGAGCTGACTTTTTGCGAGGAGGAGATTTTTAGTATTCGGAAGAGGAAGAAATGTTTAAAACAAGGATGGAGGAAGGGTTATTTGTATGACAATAGAACGCAAATGTTTTCGACTTGGTATAAAATTACTAGAACTCTCCCCTATTTATACTACTCTATGGATGGTTCTAGTCTAAAGATATTTCTTATAGAGAATTTTAGATTTATACATGTGCTCTAAAAAATCTTGATATTTTGACAAGGAGCTTCTAGATCTTCTAGAAGTTACTCCTAGATATTAAGACTAGTCCAAAAATATCTTCTATATTTGAGCTTGACTTGAGATTTCAAAATATATTAGATCAAGAACTTATTCATATTTATTATCAAACACAAATCCGCAAATTAGCAACATCCTCAACCAAAATATACGGGTAAACATATACGTGGACAACCTAGTTGGGATGCCAGGTTTTTACTGGATTGATGCCGATTATGCTCGTATCCCTTTTAATTATTGTACCTATTCCAATGATTAATATATTCTTTTTTTGCCGATAAAAAAAAATAATAATAACGTGGACACTAATACATAGGATTCAAACATTTTGATTAATTAGGAAAAATGGCACGTATCAAACTTTAATGCCACTCTCCAAAGCTATTATTGCAAAATCGATACCAAGGAAAAGCCTTGCAAAATCTAAAGAAAAGAAAATGAGAAAACCCTTTCTTTGGAAGCAAAAGTTCTTCTTGTTACCCCTATCTCGTAAAAAGGAAGCTTACAATTGGCCAAGGGCTGAATTTGGCAAGGAATTTACTCGTTGTGCGTTTACTTCTTAAAAAGGAGGAAATTAAGACTTGATTTTTGTAGTTTGTGAAAATTGTAACAATTTTCCATAATGTGAGATGCCCCAAAAAGATTTTACTAAAAATTACTCTAAGGCTATCCACAGTGGTATAATAAAAAAAAGATAATCAAAAGTTGACACATCAGCTTTTGATTATTCACTTAAAAGGTTGTTAAGCTTAACAATGTTGAGCTTCACAATAATCACTTCTAATCCATAACCAAAATAAGGGTCCACTACAATTTCACTCTCTCTCTCTCTCTCTCTCTCTCTCTCTCTCTCTCTCTCCTTTGTTTTCCGCCATTCACTTCCCTCTATTTATGTTTTTTTTGGGTAAAAATATGTCGATTCTCTCTATTAATTTTGGGCAAAAATCATTGACTTTATTCCCTCCTATTATGAATTTTTTTTGTGGGAAAAAAATAGAAATGGAAAAGAAGAGTGAAATACCTTAATTCGGCGATGATGGATTGAATTGTAGATGATCGAGAGATATGAGTTTTACTTTTTGAGGGAAATAAGGAGAAATAGTTTGTGAGTGAAGTGAAGAAGATATAGAGTAGGCGAAGTGTTAAGGCCTAGAATTTTTATTTACCTTATTAGTTATTTTGGATTATTATTAATTGGAAGTGTTATGGTGTGGGTCCTAATTAGCAATTTTAATTTATGCATAATATAGTTATTAGGTGCATTATTATAGTTCGAGGGTATGAGTATAATTATTAATTATAGTAGTTGGTCTATATCAGTTGGATACGTTAATTATCAAGTCAGCTACAAATTAGGGATTTTACGTTGTGGGTAGTTTTAAAGTTACATGTGAAGAGATATTTTAACGGAGTAGGGCTTTTATTTGGAGAGAACGTTCGAGATAGGAAATTTGAGAGGAGAAGTTGAGGGGACTTAGTAGTAGAACGAAGCATTTTTGCATTCGGCTGATTGGCGATCGGTTGGGTAAGCGTTCTTTTTCCTCTTTATTCTTGTTATTTTCCCTTCTTTTTTTTTTTTTGTATTTCATGGACTGGGGTAAAGTTGGATTTTTGAAAGGCATCGAACAATGGGATTACTGAGAGATTAATTAAGTTCCATCCTTTTGGCACCAATCGTTTTCTGTTAATCAGATTGATTTATGGAGCGGTGGAGTTTGGGTATGGGATCAGGAGGTGTGGTGATTGCACGTGGAATTGGAGGTTGAGTTGGGTTTTGTAGTTTTGGTGCTTACTGCAGGGTCTTAATTAGGATTAGGCTAGTTTTGTTTTATTATTTTACTCGCGCGTACATAGGCAGTATATATCCTATATCTACTCAGTGTATATTAGTATAGTTAGTCATTTTGTGCTTTGCTCTTTTGTTTAGGTTAGCGTTCTTTTTGCATGTTCGATTTCATTACTTTTGGACCCAGGTGAGTGGTTAAACATGTTACGTATTTTCGAACTTCCCCATGTCCCTTAAATTATTGTTTAGAAGATTTTATGATTGAAATTGGAAACCCATAACTGTTTATTTGGTTACTTAAATCGGCATGCGGTAAAACATTTGGTGAAATCTTTTATTGTATGAATAAATCATTTTTTGTTGAGAACTTTGTGGATATTGTTGGGAACATATTTGGAAAGTCCAGGGAAATTAATCCTCTGTGTGCGGGTGACTCTGGCCATTAGAGAAAAGTCCGGGTTAGGCCGGTGACTCTAATGCTCAACGGCTTTCTTTTGCCGGGTCGTTCTTCAGGAAAAGTTCCACGGGCTGTCTACTCGTGGTGACTCTAAGATACGATATTGGATCCAATTATGAGACATTTATTTACTGGCATTTGGTTCTATCGATATTGATTGTGGTCCCCATTGTTGTTGGAGATTGGTTTGTGATCACCATTGAAATTTATTGGTAAATGATTTATGGCCAAATTTGTTGGTTTGATGCACACCTTCGTATGTCAAAATATGTTATCGTGATAATCTATTTTTAGCCATGTTTTAGAACTATATTAATATACATGCTTTACTATTCACTGAGCTTGTCAGCTGACGGATTTATTCCAATTTCTTTTTCAGGCAAGTTGGGAAATTAGGCAAGGACTCTGGCGGCTTCTTGGGGATTCCGTTTGTTAACCTCCTTAGGGTGTCTCATCCTAGCTTAGTTTTTTTTTATCGCTTCTACATTAAAACATTTTGTCAGACATTTGGATTCTTTTATTACTGTTGGATCGCTGGATTTTATTTGGTTTATGGGATGTTTGTGCCCTATTCGTTTTGTGAAATTTATTGGTTGGGGATGTTCTGAATAAAAAAAAATGATTGTCTGTTTAGAGGCTTGAGAGTTTTTATAAAATTTCTTTTAAGGCTGTATGTTCTACGAGCTTTGGTCTTGTGGTTCATGGCCGGTCACTTCTCATTTTGGAGTGTGACGCGAAGAATAGAAGAAGAAAATACCAGTTGAAACACGTGTGTATATAAATTTTAGAACTAGTTAACGTAGACAATTGGAACAGCCTAATACAATTAAGCCCAAATCAAACCCTAAATTGTCTAACATTTTCAATTGCAATTATGAACTTATCGGCTAGCAAAATCCTACTAATTGAAAAATCAAAAGAAATTAATTAAGCATCTCAACAACAACAAAATAAAAAAATAAAAATCTCTGTGTTTTATTACTTCCCATGTAGAAAATTTAAAGTTGGCAGTCTAACAACTTCTTATAAGCCACATATGAAATCTCGAAACAAGTAATTTAAAGTTGATCATATGAATCCGTTTCATATGCGGATTCATATGATCACAGCTGATCAAGGCATATTCTATCCTTCGGACAAATGCATTTCCCTTTGACACACTTATAGGAAGGATGTAACTCCGTGTGGCATTCAGCATCGGTAGTGCAATATTGTGGTGGTTCCAGGTCGTCCAAAATTCTCGCCCCATAAGCTCCAGGCACCCCTACAAGCATTGAAAAGAAATACTACTATTATGTTAACGAGAGAGAGAGAGAGAGAGAGAGAGAGAGAGAGAGGACTAACTAACCAGACGAAATGGATAGCAGGAGGACCAGGAAAGCAAAGGTGAGGGCAGACTTGTTCATGTTGGGTTCTGTAGAAAACTACTTTTTGACAATGGCTTTGTTGTCTCAGTTCTTTACCACAAGCGGATATATATATGACATTAAAAATGTGCTAATTGTGGTAAAGAACCCATGATATCATGAGATTTTCTGAAATCCCATGATATTTATGACATTAAATCCCATATTTATGATGAAATATTTAAATTCATCCTCTTTATTTATACTATGTAAGAATTCATCCCGCCTTTTTTTTTTATGGTTATGTTTCATTCTCTTTAGTGTATGAATTACCTTTCTTTCTCTTTTCACTATGATATAAATATATTATGTTTATTACTTTCCTAATTTAGTGGGATTGGATTGGATTATTTTCCTAATTCAGTGGGATTTGGTAAATTTAAATATAATTGATTACTTTTATTTTTTTATCCTATTAATTTATATTTCAAATTAAATCGCATCGAAACAATCTTAATTCATGATTTTTTGGTAATTTTAATATGATTGATTATGTCATGTTTATTAAATCGGTTTCAAACTAGATTACAAATGGTCATGAAACGTTGAAAATCGACATGGTAATTTAACCATGAAACACTGATCACAATAACACCTATTATGATAGCAATTTAATCATATTTCATGGAATAAGATCAATTAAAAATATAATCTTTTTGGTTA
Organism: Rhododendron vialii; assembly: GCF_030253575.1. Lineage (NCBI taxonomy): Eukaryota > Viridiplantae > Streptophyta > Magnoliopsida > Ericales > Ericaceae > Rhododendron > Rhododendron vialii. The sequence goes on along the minus strand of NC_080565.1, from coordinate 29,644,504 downwards.
ATATGTGAACATTTTAACATGATCAATATATGCAAAAATGTGGTCAACTTATCATGTTAATTTCATAAAATATGGCCACTTTATCATGTCTGGTTGGCCAATACCTATAATCCACAAAGCTAAAATGTGGTCAACTTATCATGTTAATTTGATAAAACATGGTCACTTTATCACCAACACAAAAGCACATAATAATGTGGGTTTGGTGTGAATAGAGACAAACAATTAATTAACCATGAAATAGTTTTATGGTAAATGGTCCAAATAATTGACCATAAAATAATAGGAATATAGACAAACAATTTTCATTTGGTCTTCCACCACCAACTGAAAATTTTAAAATCCCAGATATCAAACTACAGGTAAATTTGTCGATGCAAAAGAAGATGTTAAAAAAAAAGACGGAGGTAAACCACTACAAGAAAAAATATATTTAGTGATGAAAAACTGGCGACAAAATTTAATTTCGTTGCTAAATGAGTATATTTAAGATGAAAAAATAAATTTGTCACTGTTTTAACAATTTCTGTGACGAAATTATTACGTCAACAATTATATTCCCTCTGTCCCCTTTTTAAAGTCTAGTATTTCATTTTGGGCTGTCCCTTAATAAGTGTTCATTTTGTAAAGTTAGTAGGTAAAAATTGGTACATTTTCTATTTTGCCCCTAAAAGTAAATTCCATTTTGAAAAGTTAGTGAGTAAAAGTATAATCATGATGTATCTATAGAGGGTAAGTGGAGGTAAAAGTTGATGTGAAATGTGTAATGATGATTTTTTCTTAATAAGTTGGAGTTACGAAGTTGGACACTTAAAAAAAGACGGAGGAAATAACTATTTAGCGACGGAAAAGATATTTTCGTGACCAAAGATACCTATTTGGCGACGAAATAAAATTTTTGTTGCCAAAAGAATAAAAAAGGAGACGAAATTATTTTTTCCGCCAAAGATAACTATTCGGGGACGAAAAAAATATTTCGTCTACAAATGGACTAATTTGGTGACGAAAAATATTTTCGTCTTCTTTTTTACGTTTTCAGGGACGAAAAATTTATTTCGTCGCCAAATAGATACCTTTGGTGTCGAAATTTATGAATTACACTTTATCACCAAATATATTTCAAGCATAACTCTTTGCTCCGAACTCCGATTGAGATAATTTAAATTGGGTTTGAATAAAGAGTTACGACTTTCATGTTTATCAAAATTGCTAATTTTAATGTTTAATGATTCAAAATATATTTTAATGTTAAATGTATGTGTTATATATATATTAGATGTTCCAAACATATGTTGAAAAGTGTGTGTAGTGTAGTTAGTTAAAGCTTGCACACAAAACCTAGGAGACTTGGATTTGAAACCTAGCAGGGGCAAGAAAGTGAGATTTTTTCCACATATGAGAATACTTTTTGCGTCGAAAAATTTCGTCACCAATTTATTATATTGGAGACGAAAAATTTCGTCACCGATGGGTCACTTTGACTATCCAAAGGGAATAATTTGTGATGAAATTTTTTTCGTCAAAAAGCACAATATGTGAAAGAAAATTTTGTCACCAAGTCGTTTTTCTGTGATGAAATTTTTCGTCGCGAAAAGGCACTATAGGTGACGAAAAATAGATTTCGTCACCAAGTATGAATTCTCGACAACCTTTAGTCGACAATTTTTTTTTCGTTACCTATATTATTTGTGACAAAAAACATGCAATTTGTAACGATTTTCATTTGTCACCCAATGCAATTTTTCTTGTAGTGAACATATATAGGACAAGCTACATATTTTTTTTTTGGCATCCTCATTATCTCCCCATCAAAATCGACCTGTTAAGCGGCAAGCGGCATGGCAAGAAGCGGCGGTTTGGTGACTGGGTAAGGTGTTTGGAGGGGCATTGGAGGTCGAAACAATCGCTAGGTACCAGATCTGACAATTTCGAGGTCTATCGAGGGTCGCCAATGGCCGAAAAATGTGCGCCAGTGGTCTACGAGGGTTGGGCTTGAGATGCTGGTGGTTGACCATGCTTGGTCTTCAATGACTGGGCTTGGGTTGCTGAAATGGCAGAAGGAGGATGGATTGGGATGACATGGTTTGGCTGCTTTTGCATGATTTTGGATGCAAAATTAATGGAAACGGTGGCTGGTTTTGGAATGAAGATTTTGGCCCTTAATTTTGGGATTAATTGCAGAATTTATGGCTGAATTTACGGGAGGACTAGTAATGTTATGTTTTGATCCCAAAAATATATATATATAGGGACGGTTCCGGAGACCCTTAAAAAAATCTCTAAAAAAATCCTTCAAATCTTAATCTTATAGTTCCCGATCAAAATTTGATGATCCGAGCGGCTCAATATGTTCAAAACGTGATTTTAAAGGTGCCCGTAAGAAATTGACAAAAAAAATAACTGGGAAGAGTTTGATTTGAGCAGTTTTTTATTGAACTATTCAATAAAGTTCAATAAAAAACTATTCGGATGAAGCCCTTCCCGGTCATTTTTTTTTGTGATTTCTCATGGGTACCTTTAAAATCACGTTCTAATTACATTAAGCGGCTCGAATCATCAAAATTCGATCAGAAACTTGGAGGGATTTTTTTAAGGGTCTCTAGAACCGCCCTGTATATATATACACACACACACACTTACTGTACCCAATTTTTTATATGAGGCTAGGGCACTATTGGAATTAAAAAAAAAAGTGAGGATGAAAACATAACTGTTCAAAATGACCAAGATGGGAACATAAGTCAGATAGGATTTAAGGATGAATATTTAAGTCTCCCATTTATGGTATCAAAATTCTGACTCCGCCACTAAATTTCGGACCAAATTCGTAGAAATGCCAAGTCACCAGATACCGTGCGCTTCATGTTTGTTTGGGCTACCATGACTATTTTTAGCCATCAACATAGCTGATGAGAGATTCAATTTGCTATTTAATTAGAAAATTCCACCAGTACTACTGATGACCTTGTCCCATCACTTTTTTTAAGAAATTGATCATGATTCTCAAAATAAAATTTTAAACATTTTTTAAATAATATTTCTCCACACAAAAAAAAAAAAAATTGTGCCAAATATAATGACTCAAACTTGGACAAGACAGAATCTAAAAATTGATGCTAAAAAAAGGGTAAAATCTATATGAATTAAGCATCGTGCACTATTTTATTCCTAAGCGTTTTGTGAAGGGCCAAGCTTCTTCTAAAAATCTCAGTTTGGAATTTCCCTTCGACGCACAATTTGGAATAGCAAACAGGTGAATAACGTATTTGACAATTTCTGTCATCGGAATAACTTCATTAAGTCACTCATGGCTTTTACAACACGCTCCCTTTTGCTACCTTCGCACGTGCAAACTCCATTTACACAATTGCCACGTACTCCACATAAGCGATCGCAGTCGGCTGCAGAGGAGCAGCTCTCCGGCACTCATGCTTCTGTTATTTGTACATTCGATGTATGTATCCCAACCTACCAAAGAAAAATCATAAAGTCAATTTTCTATTTTCTGATTCTATTGTCGTTTTTATTTTATTTTATTTGTTCTTCCCGAGTGAATAAAATAGAAAACCCATATAGGACCAAAAATCGTACTATAATGATGCTACAAATCAAAAACAAAATTACAAAGGTTGTGTTTGATCGAGAGTTTTTAGTTTAGTTTAGTTTAGTTTTAGTAGTGGGTGGAGAGATAAATAGAGTAATGATTGAAGATAGGAGTAATGATCAGAGAGAGATAAAGAGAGATGAGAAAGTAATAATTGAAAAAATAGGATAATGATTGAAAAAAAAAAAGATAATGATTGAAAACAAAACAAAAACAAAAACTAAACTGTTAACAGAATTTAACACATTTCCCTTACTTTTCTCTCTTTCATACATTCGGAATAGACACTGAAAAGATTCATTTCAATGCTTTTTCCAGATGTATCATGTATCACTAGCCATTTGGATGAGTATGGTCTCACATGCATTATGTCCGCCGGCCTTCATCTAACAAATTCGGACACATTTATATTTGAACATATGTTTAAACACCGCAGCACATCTTAAAAGAAAGTGGGAATGGATTGCTAGCGAACAACTGTAGTATGAAAAAAAAAATGAAAACCAAAAGCCATCCCATGAGTATAGATGACCCCACAACCTGTACGACTGAGATCCCTTGTCCGACTTTCTTTGTCCGACCTCTCTCGGTCGTTGATCTCGCAAATCAACGGTTAAAATTGGCCGAGCATGTTTTGTTTTAAAACGATGTCATTTTGAGAAAAAAGTATTCGGTCCATCTTAGCCATTGATTTACGAGATCAACGGCCGAGAAAAATGAGACAGGCAGGTCGGACAGGAGGTCCGGGTTCTATAAAGCGTACATCTCTGCTCAGGGAATGGGTAAAATTTAAGAAAAGTCAAAAGCTGGAATACGAGAAGACCCCCTCAGACCTTCTTGTAAACCAATTCCGCGATCTGGAGATCCCGGCAGCAAGGCTTTTTCATGAAAGACTCAAGCCGGGGATGTCTCTTGCAAAGAAGAAGATTCGTAGAGATCTTCCCGACTGAACTTTTTTTTTTTTTGCTCGGCCCGACTGAACAACTTAAGTGAATTACCAAGTCTATTTAGTACTGAAGTCGTACTATTGATATATATGATGTAAATTCAAGGATTTTCAATGAATAGTATAGAGACCCTGTTTGATAACAGTGATAGATGGATGAGATATGTAAGGAGATGAAATTATGATTGAGATTGATAATGAGATAAGATTGGTAATGAGTATGTTAATTTTTTTGAGATGGAATTAGATGATAGAATTATTAATAGGATTGTGATTTTGGCACTTCAAAAATTAATTGATGGACTCCAAAATTGAACTGTGTTTTTTTTTTTTGATCTGCAAAATTGAACTGTATTGATACACAGTACGACGTAGTTTTGGAGCCCTTTCATCAATTTTTGAAATGCTAAAATCAATTTTCTTATTAATATTGTGTTTGTTTGCATGCGATATGATTGGATTGGTAGTTCAAATTAATTTCCATTTTTGCCCTTGTGCCATTTTCCCCCCCTTTAATCCTAGCCGTTCATCCGGTCCAATCCCACGCCTAAATTTTACCACCAGATTTACATCTCCTCTTCGGTCCATAGCTGACTCTCTCTCTCTCTCTCTCTCCTTCAACCCACAAATCCCCATCTCCTCCAACCTCCATAGCCGACTCTCTCTCTCTCAACCCACAAATCCACATCTCCTCTTCAGTCCTAATCGGCAAAACAAAACCCAGTTCACAAACCCTTTTTTTTTTTTATCGGCAAAATCCAAAACCCAGTTCACAAACCCAAAGATGGCGACGATTACAGTCCAAAACCCAACAAGTGCAGTGGTGCGATTTCAGACAAGACACAGTTTTGCCAAGTCCAGTGGTGCGATTTCAAAGTAATTCACTCCAACTCCGGCGACGGGAATGGCTCTGGCGAGGGGGAGCTCAGATTAGCAATGGTGAAATGCAGGTATTTTGGTCATTAGTTGGTTTAAGCAAGGATAGGATGGTAGTTTCGTATGGCTTGGGTATGGACTGGCCTATGAATACCAAGTGCGAGGGTATTGTGAATCCCTTCTAATACCCACCTTACTAGTCCTAAGGACTAATAATCTCAATCTATTTTGAGTTACCAAACACAGTATTAATAATCTCTTGAGATTGGTAATCCAATCTCAACCCCTTGGAGGTTTATCAAACGGGCCCAGAGCGCATAAAGGTAGGGGTGAGGGAATAACCAAACATGGAAACCACAAGGATAAGCCATCTTGAGCAGAGACTTTTCCACCTTTCTCTTTTTTGTGGGTGTTTTAGATGCTTGAGAGAAGCAATATTGGCAGTTTTATGTTACAAGTACTAGTAGTAATTTGTACTGCCTTGGAATATGTTGATGCAATATTTACTAACATTTGGATAACTTGTTATGAAGCGGTGGATTCTCGGGATTAGGAAAACTTGTTGAAATCCGCAATGATGTGGTTGAAGAATACTGTAGTTTGTTCAATTTTGCCAACCATACGCCCAGTCAACACTGGAGTTGGGCTTGGGCCTCGAGCGCTTGTTCCCAACAAGAGGGCAGTCAGAGTCTCAAGCCCAACCAAAACTTCTCCAAATTCGAAACAGTATAACAACGAACCAAGTACTTCGACGTTTCTCGCTTACGAATTGTAGGCAGTGGTGGAGTTGGAATTTAGAATTCGGAGGTAGTCAAAACATGCAATCCCTCGTCAAAATCAACAGATCAATAGTCTAAAATGCAAATTAAAAGTATAACTCCTAATTCTTCTGTAAAATGACCATTCAAAATTTAATGGAGGAGAGTAAAAAAAAAAAAAAAAAGGCTATGAAAATCACAAAAGCACAAAGCACTAAACAGATTGCCCGAGATGGGTGGCCATATAATCTCCATTCGGGGGAGAGAGATAAAGAGGCAGTCATCGCTCATCGTTCGTCAATTGCAAGCGCCAGTAGCCGCACAACATAGATTTGATTGGCGGAGATTCTCGCATTGATCAACTTTCGAGTTTGATGCACGGTTCAAACTTGCGTTGACATTGACTTTTTTTTATGTCTTTAATTTTCATTTTTCTAGTTGACGTTGTTTAAAGAAATACTTTTAACTTGCAAACAACCGCACAAGTTTGAAATAACAAAGTTCGAAGCCACTACATACACATATTGATCTTGCAACCGCCAGAAGGTCAAAAAGACCACACATTTTATTACGCAATGAAAATCATTGCAAGGTTCTAATTAATTTGCTTTATTGCATACATATTCATCTATGCCCACAGAGAACACCATGCGGTCTTTCAATGCTTCTCTCGCATAACATTTGCAATCGCCTCTAAGGCAAAGAGGAATTTCGATACGATTACAAACTTTTTTGCAATCACTAGAAGTTTTGCATGGAATGCCTGATGTCTCTGGAAGTAAGCCTGCAAATTTACATATAAATTAGTTGTGTGTGAAAAAAAACAAAAAAACTATGCATTTAATGAATTCATGGTCTCTAGAAGTAATACATGGCAATTCATTTTGGTAAATAAAAATCCTCTCAACGTGGTTTTTTTTTTTTTACCGTAACATGTTTGCATCCTGCCACATCATTAAGCTCTTTTTTTGGTAAAACAGACGATATTGTAAGAACTCATCATTATGCATTTAAGTATATACTATAGACGTATTCTCTTTTTTAATTTGAGAGTATATCGTCGCTCTAGCTACGTTCGTGTACCACTCGTGTGCATGCGGAGGGGGGGGGGGGGGGGGGGGGGGTGTTGGAGCTGACCAGAGACTGTGAGGAGAAGGATGGCCAACAAAACCATTTTGGAAGGAAACTTCTCCATGTGTTTTGGATTGTCTTTTAGCTACTATAGGGAAAGAGTTGGAAAATGGGGTTTAGTTGGGCTGTGCATTTTTGTAGGAGGGTTAGCCTTGGCTATGGCCTACGGGCAGTATATATAGGCAATGAGATGCTTGATCATTAAAATTCCAGAGATATCTATAGGAACAAAATTGGAAAATTATCAAGTTCATACAGATTTATTTGCATAGAAATCAAGGTATAGGTGTAAACCTGATTGGGACTTAATTTCTCCAGCCTAATGGACTTAAATTGCTTCCTTCTTTGTCTGAGTTTTTTTGTTGTTGTAATTTAATTAAGGTTAGAAAAATGAATTAGCTAGTTGGTTTAGAGAAATTGTTCACACACCTCCTTCATCATTCCCGAAGGCGGGGATGCTGTAGTGCGAGCTTCGCTACTGAGTTGTAGTGCACCCCCAAAACTATATACTCCTATGTCGGTTTATTTTCTTCGTCTTTTTTCAGTTTAATGTTGTGAAGATCCAACATCCTTAACAGTTCAGCTTAAGCTATTTCAATTCATTATTTATTTTTGATCGGCAAAAGTAACATTTTTATTAAGAAAATGGGGAAGAGGAATTCCAACCAAAGGGTTGAATGTACATCCAAGGGGCAAAACCTGCAACAAAAAAGTCCTCAAAAATATTTTTAATTTCGGTAATTATATTCGTTTCAAGACTCTGAGAATTATAAGAACAATTCTATGAGAAACCAGAAGACTAAAACTTAAATGCATAATGATGGTTTCGCAAAATGTTTTTGAGCGCTCAGAGCACTCCAGTGCGCTTAGGAATTGATCCTGAGCGCTTAAGAGTGGCTGCCCACTTTAAAAAGGTGCCACGGATACTCCTGAACTTGTATTTGGGTGTTTTTCAAAACTTTGGAAAGCTGGTTGAGTCCTCTTTCCTAACCCAATTGTTTCATTCAAAATATTTTCATATGTTGAAATGTGTACCCATTTTACCCTCAATATGTCGGAAAAAATGTGATTTTTTATTTTGTGGCAAGTCCGAGAAGCATTATCCAAGTTCATCTAATGCCTGTTTTGATTCAACTTCATCATCGGAGAGTCTCGAGGCCACAAAATTAAGATTGTTTTAATAAATCCAAATTGGGATGTCTACACAAGGTGCTCCAAGTCTTTCTTCTATATCACACATTTGCACGCCTATGCGGCGCTCCATATATATATTTTGTCGCTCTTAATTAGCCCACAAGAGAATCAAGATATACTAGTGAACACATGAACCCCCCCCCCCCCCCCCCCCCCCCCCCCCCCCAAATTCCAAATAGTAATAACGGCAGAAGCAAAATGCAATAACAACATCCTCAACCAAAATATACATGTAAACATATGACATGGACGCCTATCAAAAAAAAAAAAAATGACATGGACAACCTAGTTGGGATGCCAAGTTTTCACCGGAGTGATGCCGGTTATGCTCATATCCCTTTTAATCGTTGTACCTATTCCAATGATTAATAAATTCTTTTTTCGCCAATCAAAAAAAAAAATTTAATAACGTGGACATTAACAAAAAACAGCTAGCTAATTCATTTTTCTAACCTTAATTAAATTACAATTACAAAAAACTCAGACAAAGAAGGAAAGCAATTTAAGTCCATTAGCTGGAGAAATTAAGTCCCAATCAGGTTTACACCTAACCATGATTTCTTTGCAAATAAATCTGTATGAACTTGATAATTTTCCAATTTTGTTCCTATAGATATCTATGGAATTTTAATGATCAAGCATCTCATTGCCTATATATACTGCCCATAGCCAAGGCTAACCCTCCACCATAAATGCACAGCCCAACTAAACCCCATTTTCCAACTCTTTCCCTATAGCTAAAAGACAATCCAAAACACATGGAGAAGGTTCCTTCCAAAATGGTTTTGTTGGCCATCCTTCTCACAGTCTCTGGTCAGTCCTCTCTCTCTCTCTCTCTCTCTCTCTCTCTCTCTCATGCACACGAGTAGTACACAAACGTAGCTAGAGCAAAGATATACTCTCAAATTAAAAAAGAGAATACGCCTATGTATAAACTTAAATGCATAATGATGAATTTTTATAATATCGTCTGTTTTACCGGGAAAAAAAAAACATAATGATGTGGCAGAATGCAAACATGTTACACTAAAATAAAATAAAAAACACGTTGAGCGGATTTTTATTTACCAAAATGAATTGCCATGTATTACTTCTAGAGACCATGAATTCATAAAATGCACTGTTTTTTTTTTTTTTCACACACAACTAATTTATATGTAAATTTGCAGGTTTACTTCCAGAGGCATCAGGGCTTCCATGCAAAACTTCTTGCGATTGCAGAAAAGTTTGTAATTTTTACGAAATTCCTATTTGCCTTAGAGGCAATTGCAAATGTTATGCGAGAGAAGCATTGAAAGACCGAAAGGGGCTCTCTGTGGGCATAGATGAATATGTATGCAATAAAGCAAATTAATTAAAATCTTGCAATGATTTTCATTGCGTAATGAAATGTGTGGTCTTTTTGACCTTCTGGCTTTTTTGGGTTATGGTTGCTAGATCGATTTGGGTAGTTAGAGCATCCACAGTAGAATAATCAAAAGTGGATAATCAAAAGCTGCCACATCATCTTTTGGTTATCCATTTAAGGGGTTGTTAAGGTTAGCAATGTAGAGGTCCACAATGGTACAATTAAAATTGAATTACCAAAACTTGTCACATCACCTTTTTAACTTATAAAAATCTAGAAATTGTGACATAGAAAATAATTTTTTTAAATAGTTTTCAAACTAATAAAAATAGGTTATTAGAAAAAGAGAAAATAGTTTTTTAAAAACTTTGATTAAAAAAAAAACAGTTTTTAAAAAAAAAAACAGTTTTTAAAAAAAAAAACAGTTTTTGAATAGAAAAAGTTTTTTTTTTCAAAAGAACAGTTTTTGAAAAAAAAAATTAATAAAAAAACTGCTTTGAAATAACACTGTTTAATTTTTTTTTGGGAAAAACAGTTTTAATAAAAAAAACGTTTAAAAAAACTATTTTTGCAAAAAAATAAAAACTGTTTTTAAAAGTATTTTTGTTATAAACATGTTGAAAATGGAAGAAACAAGGTTTTTGTGTAATGATGGTGCACCTAATTGAGGAAATGTGAAAACAATTAAATTTGATTATTGGCAAAAAGTTGGTAGTTTTGATTATCTAATGGCCAAAATTTAATGAGTTGCTAAGATGTTTCTAAGTTTGGTTATTCTAATGTGAACTCTTTTTGAGCAAATGTTGTTAATTTTATAAACATTTTTGTTTTGATTATACCACTGTGAATGCTCTTAGTGGCTTCGAACTTTGTGTTGAAAAATGTATGCATTATAATTTGTGAAAATATATATGCATCTCTATTAATTATTTTGATGATTAATTCAATGATATTTTTATTCGGCAAATACAAAATTATCGAAAAGTCGATTCCCGAACTAAATATTTTCGTGACCTTGAAATATAGCATAAAGTCTCTTGGATTCATGATTTATATTTACAAAAACTTTATTGAGCTCAATACATGCTTTAACGGATTTATTTAGATGAAATTGTGAGCCACAGGTTGACGAACCGGCTGACAAGCCGGCTGTCTGAACAGAAAGCTGTGACAACCGGATGACCACTCTATCAAACGGCTAGTTTCCAACGGCTAGTTTCAAACGGCTAGTTTCCAACGGCTAGTTTCCAACGGCTAGTTCCAACGGCTAGTTTCCAACGGCTAGGAAGCATATGGATGGCTATATAAGGCATCAAGAACTCATTAATGAGTACATACACAAGCTACAACATTCCATATTATTGCAAGAGCAAATTCTCAAAAGATCAAAGCCAAAAATTCTCATTGTTCTTCCACTTTCATATTATTCTTGAGAGAAAATTTGTACAAGTCGTGAGCGATAATTTTCATACCTTCTTCACATACTTGTATTTCCTAAGTGAGTGTTTGAGTCAAACACTTGAAAGCTTAGAAGACCAAATTCGGGTTGAAATTTGGGTGTTATTGTTTTTGAGAAGTTTTCGGAGAAAATTCTTGCGGTTGTGCTAGCTCCTCAGGAAAGCTAGAGGCATTCGGTTCTTGTAAGCACCCGCAAGACTTACAAGTTGTAATCTTTTAAAGATTAGTCTAACCTTCAAGTAATTGCTTGAGGAGAAGTGGAGTAGGGCCGGACCGTGGACAAATCCGGACCGAACCACTATAAACGGGTTCTATCTCTCTATCTCTCTATTTTGATTGCATACTTATTGTTTGCATATATTGTTAGAGATAAATTTTTATTGGTAATTATTACTAGCAATCCTATTCACCCCCCCTCTAGGTTGCATAATTTGGGTAACAATTGGTATCAGAGCCTCGGCTCTTGTTTGTAGATTTAACCATCTAAGAGTTAAGATCCATGGCAACCACTAGTAATGTTTCTTGTATCGAAGGTCAATCGTCCAATAGACCTCCCTTGTTCACCGGAGAAAATTACTCTCATTGGAAAAATAGAATGATGATCTTTATTCAATCCACGGATTATGATCTATGGAAAATTATCAAAAATGGTCCCATTATTCCTACTAAGAAAGTTGGAGAAGAGACTATGCCTAAACCAGATTATGAGTGGAGTCATTTGGAAAAGGCTTCAATAGAAAAGAACTATAGAGCTATGAACCTTCTTTTTTGTGCTATTACTCCCAATGAATATGATTGTGTTTCCGCATGTGAATCGGCTAAAGAAATATGGGATAAGTTAGAAATGTCACATGAAGGAGATAGTCAAGTTAAGGAGTCCAAAATTGATATTCTTGTGCATAGCTATGAGCTCTTCAAAATGAAACCGGATGAATCTATATCTCAAATGTTTGCTAGATTTGCTAGTATTACTAACGGTTTAAAAGCTCTTGGAAAGATTTACAGTCAATCCGAAATGACAAGGAAGGTGCTCCGTTCCATGCCAACCAATTGGGACACTACCACCTCCATCATCCTACAATTCAAAGATTTCTCAACATACACGATGGACAAGCTCATGGGATCTCTCATGACGGAGGAAATGCATCACAACCTCAAGGGTGAAAAAGAGAAGAAAGTTAAGGATCTTGCCTTCAAAAGTACAACAAGCAAATCAAAAAGCAAGGAGGATTCAAGCAACGAAAGTGAGGATGATGAAATGACGCTCATCACAAAAACGTTCAAGAAACTCCTCAAAAATAGAGCATCTCGCAAAGGTAGAGGATTTTCAAGAAAAGATGGAGGCAAAGAAGAAAGTAGCAAAAAGGATCCAATCATTTGCTACGAGTGCAAGAAGCCCGGCCACATCAAAAGTGAATGTCCATATGCCAAAAAATATTCAAAGAAGGACAAAAGGAGAGCTATGATGGCCACATGGGACAATAGTGACGATAGTAGCTCCGATGAGGACGATGAGCAACAAGAGGTCGCTAACTTGTGTTTCATGGCCATCGAAGAAAACGAGGTAGATCTCGACTCATCCTATTCCTTTGATGAATTGTTTATTGCCTATAAAGAGTTGAAAGTAGAATTTGAAAAGGTTGTTTCTAAAAACAAATTTCTTAAAAAGGTTGCTAAAGATCTCTCACTAGAAATGGATGATTTAATTGAAGAGAAAGATATTTTGGAGGAAGAAAATGAAAGTTTAAGAACCTCTTTGGCAAAAGAAAAAGAGTATTTGAAGGACACTTCCAAAAACGAATCTTTAGAAAAACAAATTGATGATTTAACTAATTCTCTTTCAAAACTCACTAATGGAAAAGAAAGTTTAGACATTCTTCTTGGAAAACAAATGGTTTCTTTTCACAAGGCCGGAATTGGTTATAATCCCACTCAACACAAAAATCTTTTTGAAAAAGATGTTCCTCCTTCTAGCCATTCTAAATTGACATGTCATTATTGTGGTAAAATTGGTCATATTTCTCCTACATGTCCTATGAAAGGATACTCATCTTCTAATGCAAAAAAGGTTTGGGTTCCTAAGAACCGTATCAATGCTAACCTTCAAGGACCCAAGATGATTTGGGTACCAAAAGTCAAGAATTGATGTGCTATTGTAGGTATGCTTCAAAAGTTCTCTCAAGGAAGGAAGTTGGTACCTTGATAGTGGATGTTCAAGACACATGACCGGTGACAAGAGGGCTTTCAATTCTCTTTCGCCTAAAGATGGTGGACATGTCACATTTGGAGACAACAACAAAGGCAAAATCATAGGAATCGGTGATATAGGTAATTCTCCTATTATTGAAGATGTTTTACTTGTTAGTGGTTTAAAACACAATCTTCTTAGCATAAGTCAATTATGTGATAGAGGAAATCGTGTTATCTTTGACAAATCCAAATGTATCATTGAAAATGTCAAAAGCAACAAGACACTCTTCGTTGGACAAAGACTTGAAAATGTATATGTTTTTAATCTCAATGATTTAAGTAATTGTGATATAAAATGTTTTTCCGCTTTGAGTGAAAATAGTTGGCTTTGGCATAGGCGCCTAGGACATGCAAGTATGGATGCTATTTCAAAACTCTCTAGAAAAAATTTGGTAAAAGGTCTTCCTAAAATCAAATTTGAAAAAGATAGACTTTGTGGTCCTTGCCAACAAGGAAAACAAACCAAGGTTTCTTTTAAGTCCAAAAATGTTGTTTCAACTACTAGACCTTTGCAATTACTTCATATGGATTTGTTTGGACCAACTCGCTCTCCAAGTCTTTGTGGAAACTATTATTGTCTTGTTGTTGTTGATGATTTCTCTAGATATACATGGGTGATGTTCCTAGCTCATAAGAATGAGGCTTATCCTAATTTCACTAAACTTTGTAGAAGAGTTCAAAATGAAAAAGGCTTTGTTATTTCTAACATTCGTACGGATCATGGAAAAGAACTTGACAATTCTTTATATGAAAAGTTTTGTGATGAACATGGTATTGGTCATAATTTTTCCGTACCTCGTACTCCTCAACAAAATGGAGTAGTAGAGAGAAAAAATCGTACTCTGGAAGAAATGGCCCGCACTATGCTTTGTGAAAACTCTTTGCCAAAATATTTTTGGGCGGAAGCCGTTAATACCTCATGCTATATTTTGAATCGAGTTTTAATTAGGCCTATCCTCAAGAAAACTCCTTATGAGCTTTGGAATGGTAGAATACCCAACATTAATTACTTTCATGCCTTCGGTTGTAAATGTTATGTATTAAACAATGGAAAAGATAACTTGGGTAAATTTGATTCAAAATCGGATGAAGGCATCTTTATTGGTTACTCTCTTACTAGCAAAGCATATAGAATTTATAATAAGCGCACTAATCTTGTTGAAGAATCTATTCACGTTTCCTTCGATGAATCTAATCCTTGTGCTACTAAGGATGTTGTTGATAATGATGACTTAGAGATTACACATAAGATTCATGACTTGACAATTCAAGAAAAAGTTGATGGTGATACTCAAGTAGAAAGCTCTCAAATCAAAGAAGATGAAGTTATTAATCAACCTCAAGATGCCATGGGAGACAACCAAGATCTTTCCAAGGATTGGAGATTCGTGCAAAACCATCCAAAGGACTTGATTCTTGGAGAAGTTTCGAAAGGGGTAACCACTCGCTCGTCTCATAGAAATTTTTGTGAAAATCAAGCTTTTGTTTCTCAAATTGAGCCTAAAAACTTTCCGGAAGCTCAAGATGATGAAAATTGGATTTTGGCCATGCAAGATGAGTTAAATCAATTTGAAAGGAATAAAGTTTGGGCATTAGTACCTAAGCCTCTTGATCACACTATTATAGGTACTAAATGGGTTTTTCGTAACAAGCTAGATGAATCCGGAAATATTGTTAGGAATAAAGCTAGACTTGTTGCTCAAGGTTATAATCAAGAAGAAGGTATTGATTTTGAAGAAACTTTTGCACCGGTAGCTAGATTAGAGGCTATTCGCATATTACTTGCCTTTGCATCTTTCAAAAATTTCAAGCTTTATCAAATGGATGTCAAAAGTGCATTTTTGAATGGATTCATAAATGAAGAAGTTTATGTCAAACAACCTCCCGGCTTTGAAGATCATGTATACCCCGATCATGTTTTTAAACTCTCAAAAGCTTTATATGGTTTGAAGCAAGCACCACGTGCATGGTATGATAGACTTAGTTCATTCTTGCTTGACAATGGCTTTACTCGTGGAAAAATTGATATTACTCTTTTCATTAAAGCCAAAGGTAAAGATATGCTCATTATTCAAATATATGTTGATGATATTGTCTTTGGTGCCACTAATGATAATATGTGCAAAGAGTTTGCTAAGTGTATGCAAGGTGAATTTGAAATGAGTATGATGGGGGAGCTTAACTTCTTCCTCGGACTTCAAATCAAGCAAACTAATGAAGGGATCCTAATCAACCAAGCCAAGTATGCGAAAGAACTTATTAAGAAGTTTGGCATGGAAGGATCAAAGCCAACGAGCACACCAATGAGCACATCAACTAAGCTAGACAAAGATGAGAATGGTAAGGCCGTCAATGAAAAGATGTATCGAGGTATGATCGGCTCATTACTTTATCTCACTGCAAGTAGACCGGATATAATGTTTAGTGTTTGCATGTGTGCTAGATTTCAATCATGTCCTAAAGAATCGCATTTAAAAGCTATTAAACGTATCTTTAAATATGTTGGCGGTTCTCATGACTTAGGATTGTTTTATCCACGTGGAGTTGCATTTGATTTAATTGGTTATTCGGATGCGGATTTTGGAGGTTTCAAAGTTGATCGTAAAAGTACAAGTGGGACTTGCCAATTTCTAGGGCACTCTCTAGTGTCTTGGCATAGCAAGAAACAAAATTCCGTAGCTCTATCTACCGCCGAGGCGGAATATGTAGCGGCCGGAAGTTGTTGTGCCCAAATATTGTGGATCAAACAACAAATGGAGGATTTCAATTTGCAATATGATCATATTTCTATTAAATGTGATAATACTAGTGCAATTAGCTTAACCAAGAATCCAATTCAACATTCTCGAACAAAACATATTGAGATTAGACATCATTTTATAAGAGATCATGTTCAAAAAGGGGATATTGAACTTAACTTTATTAGTACCGACAAGCAATTGGCGGACATTTTCACAAAACCCCTTGGTGAAGAACAATTTTGTTTCATTCGACGAGAACTCGGCATGTCTAATCATTTATGAAAAAGTTGTGTTCTTGATGTCAAAAGTTTTTTTTTTTTTTGGATTCAATGTTGAGTTGATTGAATTCGTAAATATCATACTTGATGGAGAGTACAAATGATCTTGATAAAGAAATCACCCTCCAAACATTTTATCATATGATTCATTTTCCTGTGTTTGGTATGCAGAAAAACAGTTTTATGGTCTTTAATGCTACTCCTCTTAAACGTTTTCTGGACTTAACCTGCATTTGTCAGTGTAGAGATCCGTATTTTATTTCCATAATTCTTTATGTTTTATTAAGGCATGAGTTGTGATATAAAATGGAGAATGAGTTCGGATGTCGAATGTGCTAGAATTTAGAAGTTCGGGATGCAAGTGTAATATGCATGGGTGTATAAGTGAAGGTGTGTGTAGGGGATAATTCTCCCCCACATATATTTCTTTTCTTTTCCGGGCAGACACACACACGTTTCTCTCTCTCTACTCCCTCGACCGACTCTCTCTCTTTCTCACCTCTCGTCCAAACTTCTCTCTTCGATTTCATCGCCTTAGAATGAGATTTCGGAAAAATCCCAAGTACTAAAGTTGTTCTACGCGACGAGATCTTCCTATTGATCGAAGAAGAATCATGATCGGAGCACTTTGAGGTTTCCTCCATGTTCGGGCTTGCTTCTAACCCTCGAGGTAGGGATCTCCTACCTTCTTTACATGTTTAAGTGTTGGTTAGATGTACAAGAATCAAGTTTGATCATTTATTTTGAGTCTTGAATAAATCTGTTATATGCTGATAATTTCGTGGGTTTTGGAAATCTGTCTTTTGGGAGCCCTCTGCTAGAAATCACTGGCATTTGTCATGATTAAGACCTCAAGGGGCGGGTCAGGGTCGTGACAGTCAGTCGGATGTCCAAGCGGATGTCCAACCGGACAACCGTGAGGATTGAGACTTATTCAAGCTTTTGCGTTGCTAACTCTGATTTATTAAGTCTGTTACACTTAGTTTGTATGAACTTCATGGCTTAGTGCTTAAATTGTCTCTTATATACTTCGCCGATATGAATTTCTTGTCTCTAAGCTTGCAGGGATAATCATTCTCGGTAATACCCCTCGCATTCTTTAAAAAGCTCTCTTTTAGGGGGAGCATGTATTAAGGGGACACAACAATAAACACCCGAACACAATTTTCTTCCCCTATTCTTGTTCTTTTCGGCGCCACCCCTATTCTTGTCCTATTCGGCGCCGCATCCCCTATCCTATCTCTATTCGGTGCCGCATCCCCTATTATCTCTCTTTCGGCGCAGCAATTCAATCAATTCGGCGCACCGTTTCAAACACTTCGGCGCAGCATTTCAAACAATTCGGCGCAGCATTTCAAACAATTCGGCAATCTCATACTCTATAAATTCAACAACACAATCTCTATCTCCTCATCTATCTATCTTTCCTTCTCTCTCGGCCCAAATCTCTATCCTTCAAAATCGAGCAATGGCAAACATACCGCAAGGATTACCGATTGAGTTTTACGAAAGAGATGCCGAACGAGCAGAGTTCAGGTTGTTTATCCAAACCATTTGGATGCAACTCTTTATCTTCATTCTGCTGTGTGCGTTACTTACAATAAGAATACCACCATGGTTCGGGTGGAATGTAAATGTGGATACTCTGTGGTATTGGATTGGCATTATAGCTGCCGTTGTAGCAGCCATTATTCGAGAATACGAAAATCAAGGACGCCAAGCTCTCAATGAACGAAGATATAGTGCTATAGGGCAAGAGCGGCATGGTGCTGGAACCATGGCCCTATTGTTTTTCTCTTTTTAGTTTTTTTTTATGATGTCACAGGGGGAGAAAAAGCCAAGTTTTAATTGATCTATCTTGCCATTTTGGGCAAATTTAAAAAAATTGCTCGCTATGATCTGTTGATTTAAAAAAATTGCTTGCTATGATCTGTTGATTATTGCTATTACTCGTTGATCATAGATAACTGCTTTGGTGCATGTATTAAGGGGGAGATTGGCATAACTCCTACTTGCATAAAAACTATCATTTTGTGTCATCATCAAAAAGGGGGAGATTGTTGAAAAATGTATGCATTATAATTTGTGAAAATATATATGCATCTCTATTAATTATTTTGATGATTAATTCAATGATATTTTTATTCGGCAAATACAAAATTATCGAAAAGTCGATTCCCGAACTAAATATTTTCGTGACCTTGAAATATAGCATAAAGTCTCTTGGATTCATGATTTATATTTACAAAGACTTTATTGAGCTCAATACATGCTTTAACGGATTTATTTAGATGAAATTGTGAGCCACAGGTTGACGAACCGGCTGACAAGCCGGCTGTCTGAACAGAAAGCTGTGACAACCGGACGACCACCCGGATGACCACTCTATCAAACGGCTAGTTTCCAACGGCTAGTTTCAAACGGCTAGTTTCAAACGGCTAGTTTCCAACGGCTAGTTTCAAACGGCTAGTTTCCAACGGCTAGTTTCCAACGGCTAGTTCCAACGGCTAGTTTCCAACGGCTAGGAAGCATATGGATGGCTATATAAGGCATCAAGAACTCATTAATGAGTACATACACAAGCTACAACATTCCATATTATTGCAAGAGCAAATTCTCAAAAGATCAAAGCCAAAAATTCTCATTGTTCTTCCACTTTCATATTATTCTTGAGAGAAAATTTGTACAAGTCGTGAGCGATAATTTTCATACCTTCTTCACATACTTGTATTTCCTAAGTGAGTGTTTGAGTCAAACACTTGAAAGCTTAGAAGACCAAATTCGGGTTGAAATTTGGGTGTTATTGTTTTTGAGAAGTTTTCGGAGAAAATTCTTGCGGTTGTGCTAGCTCCTCGGGAAAGCTAGAGGCATTCGGTTCTTGTAAGCACCCGCAAGACTTACAAGTTGTAATCTTTTAAAGATTAGTCTAACCTTCAAGTAATTGCTTGAGGAGAAGTGGAGTAGGGCCGGACCGTGGACAAATCCGGACCGAACCACTATAAACGGGTTCTATCTCTCTATCTCTCTATTTTGATTGCATACTTATTGTTTGCATATATTGTTAGAGATAAATTTTTATTGGTAATTATTACTAGCAATCCTATTCACCCCCCTCTAGGTTGCATAATTTGGGTAACACTTTGTTATTTCAAGCTTGTGCGGTTGTTCGCAAGTTAAAAGTATTTCTTTAAATAACGTCAACTAGAAAAATGAAAATTAAAGACATAAACAATGTCAATGTCAAGGCAAGTTCGAACCGTGCCTGGAATTCGTAAGCTGATCAAGGCGAGAATCTCTGCCAATCAAATCTATGTTGTGCAGCTACCGGCGCCGGCAATTGACAAACGATCAGCGATGGCTGCCTCTTTATCTCTCTCCCCCAAATAGAGATTATATGGTCGCCCATCTCGGACAATATGTTTAGTGATATGTGCTTTTGTGATTTTCATAGCCAAAATTTTTTTATTTATTTTGACTCTCCATTAAATTTTGAATGTTCATTCTAACAGAAGAATTCGGAGTTATAATTTTGCATTTTAGACTATTGATCTGTTGATTTTGACGAGGAATTGCATGTTTTGACTTTCTCCGAATTCTAAATCCTAGCTCCACCCCTGCCTACTTTTTGAAAGCGAGAAATGTTGAAGTACCTGGTTTCGTTGTTATGCTATTTCGAATTTGGAGAAGTTTGGTTGGGCTTGGGACTCTGAGTGCCCTCCTGTTGGGTTGGAGCTTGAGGCCCAAGCCCAACTCCAGTGTTGACTGGGCCTATGGTTGGCAAAATTGGGCAAACTACGTACAGTATTCCTCAACCATATCATTGCGGATTTCAACAAATTTCCTAATCCGAAGAATCCACCGCTTCATAACAAGTTATCCAAAGAACCCGGTTTCACTGTAGTCAACTGTAGAGAAGATTGCAATTCTATATGAACCATTTATCTTGAAAATCAATGGTTCAAATTTGTTGAATTTATTACCAGCACTACAAAATAAAAATAAAAAGAGCGATAGTGACAAAAAAGTTTCACTGAGTTGTCACTAAGCTGTCAGTAAAAGTGTGTTGCTAAAAAATTTTAGTGACAGGCGAATAGTTGTTACTAAAAACTTTTCGCAACACATTTCTAGTGACAGCTCAGTGACAACTGTTTTGACACTATTACTCTTTTTTTTGGTAGTACGGTCATAATCGTTTATTATCAGTCATAAATTGCAAATAAATCTGAACTCTTAAAAACTTTATTCGACGGCTGCGATCACTTGGGCCACACCTCTGCAGTGCAAAACTTGACTGCAGAACTTGATTCTCTCAAGTATCTAACACCCACCAAAAAGAGAAAGATGGATTTGGCTCTGCTCAAGATGGCTTACTTGGTCATCCTTGTGGTTTCCATGTTTGGTTATTCTCTCATCCCTTCCTTTATGCACTCTATACTATTCATTGAAAATCCTTGAATTTACATCATGTATATCAATAGAACTACTTTAGTACTAAATAAACTTGGTAATTCACTAAATTGTTCAGTTCAATTTTTTTTTTCATACTTAGTTGTTCTCTAGCAATCCATTCCCACGTTCTTTTAAGATGTGCCACCGATACAAATGTTTAGACACATGTTCAAATTTTTAAGATGTCTAAACCTATTTGATGAAGCCGGTCGGACGTGATGCATGTGAGACCCATACTCATCCAAATGGCTAGTGATACATCATACATTTGGAAAAAGCATTGAAAATAATCTTTTATTCCGAACGTATCAAAGAGAGAAAAGTAGGGGAAATGTGCATCGTCTAAAATTGAAACTAAAACTAAACTAGAAAGATATAGGGTAATGATTGTAGCATCATTATACAATTTTTGGTCTTCTATGGGTTTTCTATTTTTTTCACTATGCTTGTCGGGAAGAACAAGCGTAGTTTGGCCTTTTGGTGGTTAGGATGATGGGCACGAGCGTGCATCGTCGTTTTTCGGCTTTGGTGGCTGCTAGTTGTTGGTGTGGGTTTGTGTTTGTTTGGGCTGTCGATCGGTGGATGGGGTTGCGGTGTTGGCTGGCTTGGTTGATCTGTATCCATGGGTTTTGAGGGGCGGCGACGTGACTGGGGTGTGGCTGTAGTTGATTGGTTTAGGTTTTTTTTGTTGTTTTTCTCCAGGTTTTGGAGCTATTTGGGAGGGTTTTCTGAGGTGGCAGTGGCAGTGGTTGTTCGACGGGTGTTTTGAGGCAGTGGTGGTGGTCATCAGATGTGGCAAGATTGGATACGACTCCCTTGATTGTCGCTGTTTCTGTTCTGTGGTTGTCCTTTGCTCTGGCTGTTTGGTGGAGGGCGCGAGCGTGCATCGCCGTTGTTTCGGCTTTGGTGGCTGCTGATGGACGTAGCTTGAGATTGTGGGTTCTTGGACGGCGGTGAGTTGCGGAGGCGGCAGTCTGGCGTCGTGGATGAAGCTGTTAGGACTAGGGTTTTAGGTGTTTGGTTGGGCTGTTGTTTTGGGTTCGGTTGGTTCCTTACCAACCATTGGTTTTTTTTAGGATTTCCTCATGGTTTGGGCCCAGTCTATTAGGCCTAAATCAATTTCCTCAATGTGGTTTGGAGAAAAGGATCTTGAGTGGTCAGATTGATGTATCCAAACTCCAATTATCTCTGTACTTCGCGTTATGAGTTAATGAATTTTTTTTTCAGATAAAAAAAGTAAATGCTTTGAATTCCTAAGTACGGTCACCCTCTTGTGGGGTTAATCCCCACTTATGCTCTGTAGAGAAATTACTATTATAATCATCGCATGTCTGATGATTTTTTAGGTGAGGAGGTTTTTTTTTTTTTTTTTTGTGGCATTCCGTCCAAACAATTTTCCTCTATGCTGTGCTGGGCCACCAATAGGCAGAGCTGTATAGGGGCTCGAGGGCCCTGGTCCCACCCTATTTCAAAATTTTCACTGATGTTACGAGTAAGAGGATTGATGTTTACATAATTTGTACAGAATTTCCTAAAAATCTAAAGAATTTTGACTTGATCTGGTCAAAAATTAAGTTAGTTAATTTATGTTGTCATGTAAATCTTTTTTCAATTTCCTTCAACGACTAAAATAAACCTATGTTGATGCTGCAATTGCTAGAAAAAAGCAAAACAATATAATAATAATATTAATGTACTACAAAAACCTTGACGATATATTGAGTACAATTTTTTTTAGTAGAGAAAGCTTTTAAGAGAATTGGATGAGAACGCAAACGGATTTCAATTACCCTTGGCGTGCTGTCAATTACCCTTGATAATTAATACACTGTTTTGAGTAAGATTACAGTAGGGTCCCAGCCCCTTCGTTCTGATCACATTGAGCGGTTCGGATCATCAAAATTTGATCGAAACCTATAAGGTGTTTTTTTAGGTGTCCCCGGAACCATCCCATATATATAAGCACTCTTACATCAAGTATTTTTTTGTCAAACGTATCTTTTTTTATATAAAAAAAAACAATAATTCTACTACTACACTCATTTACACACCCACACTCACAACAAGGGTGGAGCCCGCACACAAGTTGTAAGTGTGGGTGTATAAATGGGTGTGTGAATGAGTGTGGTGGTAGAAGGATTGAAAAAAAAAATAGAATAAGGTCCACTTTAAATGTTTGGACCAAGCGTCAACTAACTTTTTTTGCAAGGGCTACAATTCATTATTTTGTAATTTCTAAAGTGTGAAGTTCACTTCTTATTTGTAATAGGAGCTAAAAATATCCTCACATAAAATTATCCAGCCATATCATCGCTGGAAAGTCCGTCAGAAATTTAACCGGCATCGGAAGTTTGACGGAAAATTGGTTGACGCCAGAAAGTTTACCAGAAAATTGATCAGGACCGGAAAGGTTTCCGAAAAAGTTACCGGTGCCGGAGGTCCACCGAAAAAGTCGTCGGTGCCGCCAGTACCGGAGTTGATCACCACCCTGGTCATGGTGACCAAAGATGGGGAAGAAGACGTTGATCGACGAAAATGTTACCACTGATGTTGACCAAGTAATAAAAATAAATAAGCTTACTTGTTGATATTATTGACATTAAACCGAGTACCGATTTCCATAAATACCCGTAAGTGTTTGTATTGTTGGCAAAATGCATTAAATAGATTTGGACAGATATTATTATCTGTTGATCTTATTGGTATAATATAGAGTTCAGATTTCATTGTATAATCATATCTGTCGGTGGTGTTGGCAAATATAAAGAACAACTCTGAATAGATAGCATTATCTGTTGATGTTAATGATATAACACAAAATCAAGATTTCCAAAGATAACTATATCTATCAGCGACGTTACCAAAATACTGAGAACAAATTTGGACAGATAATATTATCTATTAATATTATTGGCATAACATATAGTTTAGATTTTTTTTATAGATAACCATAACTGTCGGTGTTGTTACCATTATTTTTATTTTTTATCAAATAGTCAACATCACTAGTCAACATCTTATTCGCAATCGGTCAAACATCCTTCCCACCGATCATCAGCTCTGGTGCTGGTCATAAGCCACCAATTCCAACGCCGGCGTGGACGAATTTTCCGGCCAGTTTTCCTTAAATTAGTTGCAAAGGGATGAGCTAATCAACTTATCCGAGAAGAAGGAAAGCAATTCAAGTACATTTTATTTTGGATTTTTTAGGAGATGAAGTATATTATTAGATTGCTTGAATTTAGAACTGATTACATAAGAGGAACAACATTAAATGAAAGATTACAAAGAATCCTAATGCGATTTTCAAAATCACTGCGTGATCTTTCTTTTTTCTTATTAGTATATTCGGATATTCATGTCAGCTTGCTCGCATCTCAACTAATTCCAGAACTCTGAAATTAACCCAAATGAAATTCTATTAATCCAAATTGAAATGTTTGATTTTCGTAAGATTTGAACTTGTGACCTCTTAGATGGCAAGCCAGTTAGTTGATTTCGCATGCCCACTCGGCTAAACTTCTCGAAGTTAGCAATGCACGATCTAGTGCCAAACCATGCGGATATATACCAATTTATGGTATCAATGACTTCAACATATGACATAGAGCAACTAAATAAATCTTACCAGATAAATCTGCAGCAACAATCAGACAGTGATCCAATTTTGTTCTGTAGTCATGTCTTGAAGGTTAGTAGTTACTGTATCAAACATCTCAGTGCCTATATAAACTGACCATAGCCACGGCTCACCATCTTACCACAGCCCAATTAAACCCCATTTTCCTACTCCTCCCTTGTCTAAAAGAAATCCAAAACACATGGAGAAAGTTTCTTCCCAAATGGTTTTGTTGGCCATCCTTCTCCTCACAGTGGTCAGTCCCCCCCACCCTCTCTCTCTCTCTCTCTCTCTCTCTCTCTCTCTCTCTCTCTCTCTCTCTCTCTCTCTCTCTCTCTCTCTCTCTCTCTCTCTCTCTCTCATGCACATGACCGTAGCTAGAGTGACGATATATCTCTCTCTCTCATGCACACGACCGTAGCTAGAGTGACGATATACTCACAAAACAGAAAATACGTCTATCACGTTAACTTAAATGCGTAATGATGTGGCAGAATATTTGGCCTTGTTGCAGGTTTGGAAGTTCCGAAGGTGTCGGGGGCCAAAGGGCGAGACGACGTAGGCAAGCCAAATTGTCAGGGCAGTCTCGATTGCAGGAGCTGGTGCTCAACAAAAGAATACCCTCGTTGCGTCGATGGGTTTTGCACCTGCGAAATAGTGTGCATCCCGGAAAAATGCAACAGGCTTTGTCGTCCTAAGTGCAAAAGAACCTGTGTTGACAACCGTTGTTCTTGTGCTTGCGTTTAATTATTAGGGCAAAACTAATTACTCCTACAAGCAGAGGCATTGCCTACATTGTGAGAGATTTAAAGTTTGTTTCAAGGAATGCCCCTGTGCTTGTGTAATGAATTTTGTCAATAAAACTTTAACTCATCAAATTAATAAAATAAAAAAATAAATGCTGTTTTTATTAGGACTTTTTATCGTAATTTTTTTTTTGGGGTCCTTTTATTACCATTTTCTTTTTTGTGAATGTTTGAATATGAAATTATCTAATGCATTAAAACGTTCCAGAGGGAGGTGAATGAGATGACCAATCAAACATTAACTCAATTACAAATTCAAAGCCTCTAACCTCACGTTAGGAAGATATATAGACCCCCAAAGTATTACTCCGTATTAATTATATTTTGATCTCAAGTTCACGAGCCTAATCAAGCAAAGTACTATTAGGCTTAGGTTAGCACGCTCATCATTGAACGAGCCTAAAATTGAAATTCGGATTTAGTTCATTTAGTAGAGGAATCGAACGCGAACGAGCTTTTACCGCACCAACCTTCCTAGAGGAATCGAAAGCGATCGAGCTTTTACCGCACCGAACTTCCAACAATTCGCGAACAGCTCAATTCACTCATGTTGGGCACCAGCACTTGAGCCCAAGCCCAACTCCAGGGTTGGCTGGGCCTATGGTCTGCAAAATTGATCAAATAACACGGACCGAAAGTAAAGGGATAAGTTCCTTATTTTCAAAGATGAATGATAAAGAACGCAATTTAAAACACAGATATAGTTGTATTCAGAAAGATTCGATGCACATTTGCAAACATGCATTGAATCGTTTCAAACATGTTAAGATCTTTAGTTTAAGTATGATTCAATTTCTCATATTTTTCTTACGTCAAAACCAAGGTTACGACGTATATGCTTCAATCAAACTTTCGAAATCGGTTCACTACGAGTGACTACAGGTGATCATTGGGGTACTTCCTAACACACTGGATACTATTCCTCAGAAACAGCCATATCTTTTGCGGTTTTCCACAAAAATTTCCTAATCCCAAGAATCCACCGCTTCAATATAAGAAGTTATCCAAATGGTAGAAATAAATGTAGATAGTCCAAAATTGTTTTGCCTTTTTTTTTTTTTTTGGATCTCATAGAAAATTGTCTACATCTCATAATCTATAATATTTTTGATTATTTCAAAAGTTTTGTTTGAAAAAATTGATTGGGACATAGAAAACAAGATTCATATTGATCAATATATAAAATATTATAAATTAAAAACTGTGCACAATTTAATGAGACGTCTCAAAGAGAAAACAGGCATAATATTTTGGGACGGAGGAAGTATTTTTTTTAAGCCAAATTTGTAAGCTCCTATATAAGCAGGATATAGATGAGGAGGTCCATGCATCAACACATTGCAAGGCAGTACAAATACTAGTAGTAACACAAACTATATACGAATATTGGTTCTACCGAGTATCAACACCACCAAAAAGAGAAAGATGGAAAAGGCTCTGCTCAAGATGGCTTACTTGGTTATCCTTGTGGTTTCCATGTTTGGTTAATATCCTCCCCCATTAATTATGCAGTCTACTGTGCATATAAAATCCTTGAATTTGTATCGTATGAATACTTCTCAGTACTATTCGTTTTTTCCTGAATACGTTTGCTCTTTAGGACTGAACCGTTCCAACTTTCTTTTGAGATGTGCTGCGGATACAGATATCTAGACACGTATTATATGCAAATGAGTCTCTATGAATGTGAATCCAAATGATGCATGTGAGATCCATACTATTGAATGGATAGGGATGCATCTACGTCGAAAATATTGTCCATTATATTTAGTATCTGTTTCGGACGTATCACAACAGAGGGATTGAGCAAGTGAACACAGAGACTAAATCTGAAAGAAATTATCTGAACCCAAATAAATAGGAAACTAAAGTAATTTTGTTTTTGATTTTTAGAATTAGTATACGAATTTGGGTCCTATATGGGTTTTCTATTTTCTTTAAGCTGTTTGGCGTGACGAACAAATAAAATAAAAAAGCATTGGATCAGAAATTTAAAATAAAATAAATTAAACGACAATAGAATTGGAAAATCAAAAACAAACTTTTAATTAGTCACGTTGTCTTGATTTTGGGATTTCATCCTATTGAAAATTTTGATTTTGGTTTTGGTTTTGGTTTTTGTTGATAGGTTCGGATATATCAAACGTACAAATAGCAGAAGCACGAGTGCCAGAGAGTTGCTCCGTTGCAGCCGACTGCGATCACCTATGTGGAGCAAGTGGTGATTGTGTTAATGGAGTTTGCACATGCGGCGGAGGTAGCCAAGAGGAGCTCGACGTTGTGGAAGCCACCGCCGTGAGCGACTTAAGTTGTTTCGATGATAGAGACTGTCAAACGCGTTGTTCACCTGTTTGCTACTCCAAATTCTGCGTTGAAGGGAAATGCAAATGTATATGTATTGATTGATATTTTTAGAAGATGCTTGCCCCTACACAAAACACTGAGGAATAAACCAGCCCATGATGCGTGATTCATAATTGGCTTTACCCTTTTGTTTTAGCATCAATCTTTAACTTCTGTCTTCTCCGAGTTTTAGTCACTATATTTGGCACAACTTTTTTTTATTATTATTTTAACAGAGAAAAATAATTTTAAAAAACTGCTTCAAATGTAGTTTTGAGTTCTTAAAAAAAGAATCACGTCGTCATCTTCTACCACTTCCCTTTCTCTGATCACTCTAGCAAAACCACCACCATTGCATTCGCAAACCGCTTTCATAAAGTTTTGCTTTCAGAATAGAGTGATGAATGGTGATGAGTACCAAAATGCCAAGTCAGTTTCTAGTAGAGAAGAAAATGTAGGCAGAAAATTATAAAAGGAGGTTTCAGCCACTCATTGTGAATAGGAAATTGTTACAAGATATATAAAAGATACTTTATTTGGGGCTTTTTACCACTAGGTTCGGATCAAACCTTAATTCTCATTGAAGGGTAACACATTTTTAATTATCACTAAATCTAGACGTGTGCTGAAAACGTTCTCAAAGCTGAGAACGTCTGAGAAAGAACTATCCCTAAGTTTTGGCGTGTGCTGAGAACGTTCTGAGCTCTGAAATATCCAGAGCTCAGAGCTAGCTTAGAGAGGAAGCGGAGGAAGTCGTCGCTTCTGGCCCCCAATTTTCTTGGCCCAATGAGGACCCCAAAAATATAGTTTATAAATTAAATAAAAGGAGTTTCAATTGTCTTTGAGTAACATCTTCTTGGTCATGTGGCAATTTAGATTCTTTGGATGCTTTAATTAGGAGTTGGGTTCGAATCTTCATCCCTTAATTTTTTTTCTCAACATTTTGCAAAATTTAGTTCAAAGATGCAGAGATAGATGGCCCCCTATTAGAATTTCCACTTTGGGCCCCAAATATCTTTGAGCCAGCACTGCCAAAACTATTAGTTTTATCATTGAGTCTAGGCGCATGCTGAAAACGTTTTTAGGCCTGAGAACATTCTCGGCTCTGAAATATCTTGAATTGCAAGTATTACTACTAAATCTAAGCGTGTACTGAGAACGTTCTCAACGGTCCATGTCGGTAGTCAACAGTCAACGTCGATAGTTGTCAACAATAAACAATAGTAGTGGAGAAGTATTTTTGGTATAAAAAATTGACTTACCTTAAGCATGTATTTCTGACCCGGTGAGAATTACTTTGAATTTTTTGTTTTTTTGTACCTATACGTAAATTTCCCGAGACCCACCATGATGTGACAGAGGAGTTAAAAATAATCTCCATATTCAATTTTTTTTTTCATTTTTTAGACCAAAAATGTCCATTTAGTGTCATAAATATCATAGGATTCTAGAAATCCCCCAATTTTTGGGCTTTTATGTGTTTTTTCATGGTTTGAGTTCAGCCTGTTGAGCCTAAATCAGTTTCTCCATGTGATTAGGAGAATAGGGTTTTGGATGGTGAAACCGGTATATCCAAGATCCTCTTAGTTCTATACTCTTTGTTATGAGTTAATGAATCTTTTTTTTTGCGGTTTAAAAAAAAAATCCCCCAATTTGCATACATTTAATGTCATAAACATGATGGGATTCTAGAAATCCAATTCGTTAAGCAAAGGATTTAATTACCTAATCTCAAGTGGAGTCTCCACTGTCTCTAAGCATATGTATAAATAGCCGTTTGCGTGAAGAACTCAGACACCAAAGCCATTATCGTCAATAGGTAGTTCTCTACAGAAGCCAACATGAACAAGTCTTCTCTCACTTGCTTTGCTTTCCTGGTCCTCCTGGTGTCCATTTCGTCTGGTTAGTTTCTCTCTCTCTCTCTCTCTCTCTCTCTCTCTCTCTCAAAGATATAGACGACAGTTAACATAATACTACATCTTTTCAATGCCTGTAGGGGTGCCTGGAGCTTATGCGGCGAGAAGTTTGGAACCGGAACCACCACAATATTGCACTACCAATGCTCAATGCCGGACGCCGTTACATCCTTCCTTTGCGTGTGTCTATGGGAATTGCATTTGTCCGAAGGGAGTTGAATGCCTTGATAAGCCGCGTGATCATAGGAATGTGCATGTTTCGATGATAAACGACAAACCCTTTGTTGTGTCGAGGTTTCATATGTGACTTATAACAAGATGATGTTAGACCGTCAACTTTAAGTTGTCTGCATCGAGTACTAATCACTCCGTTTGATTTAACATTCTGAGAGTTATTTTTAACTCTCAACATAGTTTTTAATAAATTTTTCTTTCTATCTCTTTCTACTCATTACCACTCTAACTCTTAAAAATAACTTTCTAAAATATAAACCAAACAAAGCACATTAAGAAGTACGAATAAAACACGACGACTTCTTTTTTATTTCGTTGTTATTAAGACGCATCGAGCCTCGAACAATTTGTGAACAACTCAATTCACACGTGTTGGGCACCAGCACTTGAGCCCAAGCCCAACTCCAGGGTTGGCTGGGCCTATTTAGGCCTGTCAATGGACCGGATTCGATCCGGATCCGAATCCGATAACATCGATCCGATAATCCGATAATCCGGATCCGGTAATTCAATACGGATCCGGGTCGGATCCGGGTCGGATCGGATTAAATCCGTTATCAATCCGAATCCGAACTTTATTTTTTTTAAAAATTTTAATTTTTTTAAAAAAAATAGTAAAATTTTTATTTTGAAAAAAAAAATGTTTAAGAAGTTGTATTTTTATTTTTATTTTTTATTTTAAATTTTTTAATTTTTTTTCTGAAAATAATTTTTTTTTGAAAAAAAAAATTGTATTTTTTTGAAAAAAATATTTTTTTTTGGCTAAAATTTTTGAAGTAAAAAAAGTTTCCGGATCGGATTCGGATTTTCGGATCGGATCCGGATTTTTCGGATTCGGATCCGGATTCTCACTATCGGATTTGAGTCTTATCGGATCCGGATCGGATTGTGTCTTATCGGATTCGGATCCGGATCCGGATCTGTCGGATCCGGATCGGATCCGGCCCATTGACAGGCCTAGGCCTATTGTTTGCAAAATTGATCAAATAACATGGAACGAAAGTACGTAAAAGAATAAGTTCCTTCTGTTCAGACTTTTTTATTTCAAAGATGAATAATACGAACACAATTAATACACGGATACAGTTGTATTCGGAAAGATTCGATGCACATTTGCAAACATGTATCGAACTGTTTCAGACACAGTTTTGTTAAGATTTGTATTTTAAGTATGATTTCTCATACTTTTCCTATGTCAAAACCAAGGTTACGTATAGTACTTGAATCAAATTTTCGTAATCGATTCACTACGGGACTGATCATTGTGGTACTCCTGAAAAGCACTGAACACTATTCCTCGTAGAAACAGCCATATCTTTGTGGTGTTCCACAAAAAATTTATAATCCCAAGAATCCGCCGCTCCAATAGGAAGTTATCCAAATGGTAGAAATAAATGTAGAGTCCTGTTACAGGGACCAACCCGTCCTCTACCGAAATTGTACCGACGGCCACGCAGGGCCATCTCTAGTCACAGGACGGCCGATCCGAGCCGTCAAAATTTCTATAAAAAAAAATGAGGGGGCCCACACGGGAATCAACGGCATCCAATATGTGTAGAGTGTTTGAGCTAAATACCCTCGTTTTTTTTATAGAATTTTTGGACGACTCGGATCGATCGTCTGGTGGTCGGAGACAACCCGGCGCGGCCGTTGGTACAATTTCAGTAGGGGACCGGTCGGTCCCTATAGCTTTATGGATAAATGTAGACGCTACCTCCGTCCAAAATTGTTGGGCCTGTTATCTTTTTAGGACTTCACAAAAAATTATTTATATTTCATAATCTATAATGTTTTTGGTGATTTCAAAAATTTTGTTTGAAAAAATTAATGGGGATATAGGAAACAAGATCCCTATTGATCAATATATAAAATATTATAAATTTAAAAATATAGAAAAATTTTAGATGTCCCAAAAAGGAAACAGACACAATATTTCGGAACGGAGGAAGTAATTTTTTTTAAGCGAAATTTGAAAACTCCTATATAAACCGGATATAGATGAGGTCCATGCATCAACACATTGCAAGGCAGTACAAAAACATAAACTCGTACATACGAATATTGGTTCTATCGAGTACCAACACCACCAAAAAGAGAGATGGACAAGGGTCTGCTCAAGATGGCTTACTTTGTTATTCTTGTCCTTTCCACGTATGGTTATTTCCTCCCCCTTTAATTATGCAGTCTCTAAAATCCTTGAATTTGTATCGTACGAATACTTCTCAGTACTTTTCATTTTTTCCTGAATATACATACGTTTATTCTTTAGTGATCTGTTCCCACTTTCTTTTGAGATGTGTTGCGGACACAGATGTCTAAACACATGTTCATATGCAAATGCGTCCGTATGAACATGTGTCTATATGACGCAAATGAGGTCCGTACTATCGAATGGTTAGGGATACATCTATATATATGTCTAAAATATTTTTCATTATCTTTAATATCTATTTCCGACGTATCACAGAGAGGGATTAAAGTGAACAACGAGACTAAATCTGAAAGAAATTATCTAAACCCAAATAATAGGAAACTAAAGTAATTTTGTTTTTGATTTTTGGAATTGTTATACGAATTTTGATCCTATATGGGTTATCTATTTTCTTTAAGTTGTTTGGCGTGACGAATAAATAAAATAAAAAAAGCATCGGATCATGCAGAAATTTAATATAAAATAAAAACGACAATAGAATTGGAAAATCAAAAACTAACGTTTAAACGCGTTGTCTTGATTTTGGGATTTCATCCTATTGAACATTTTGATTTTGATTTCTGTTGATAGGTTTGGAATTTGGATAGATCAAACGTAGAAATAGGAGAAGCACGAGTGCCAGAGAGTTGCTCCATTGCAGCCGACTGCGGTCACTTATGTGGAGCAAGTGGTGATTGTGTTAATGGAGTTTGCACATGCGGCGGAGGTAGCCAAGAGGAGCTCGACGTTGTGGAAGCCGCCATGAGCGAGTTAAGTTGTTCCGATGATAGAGACTGTCAAACCCGTTGTTCACATGTTTGCTACTCCAAATCCTGCATTGAAGGGAAGTGCCAATGTATATGTATTGATTGAGAGATTTTTAGAAGATGCTTGCCCCTTCACGAAATATTGAGGAATAAAACAGTCCATGATGCGTGATTCATAATTGGCGCAATCTTTAAGTTCTGTCTCCTCTGATTTTTAGTCACTGTCCTTTTTCTTTTCTTTTTTTCCCGGGAGAAAATTGATTTTAAAAACTGCTTAAAAATGTAGTTTTGAGTTCTTAAAAAAAGAATAAAGTGGTGAATGGGTCATGAGTTCCAAAATGCCAGTCAGTTTTTAGTAGAGATCAAGAAAATGCAGGCAGAAAATTATAAAAAGAGGTTTCAGCCACTCATTGTGAATAGAAAATTGTTTAGGCTTAATAAGTTGGATTGGAGTAATAGCACGCCGAAGGATCCAAAATTTACGCATTCATTGTCACAAGATATAAAAGATTCTTTGCTTGGGGCTTTTTACAACTAAGTTACGATCAAACTTAATTCTCATTGAAGAGTAACACATTTTTAATTATCACTAAATCTAGGCTTGTGCTGAAAGAGTTCTCAGAGTCGAGAACGTCTGGGAAAGAACTACCACTAAGTTTTGTTTGGCTGTATGCTGAGAACGTTCTCAGCTCTGATATATCCAGAGCGGCAAAGCTGTTATTATTACCATTGAGTCTAGGCGCGTGCTGAAAACGTGCTCAGACCTGAGAACGGTTTGAGAACATTCTCGGCTCTAAAATATCTAGAGTTGCAAGTTTTACTACTAAATCTAAGCGCGTACTGAGAACATTTTCAACGGTTCATGTCGGTGGTCAATAGTCAACGCCGATAGTTGTCAACAGTAAACAATAGTAGTGGAGGTATATTTTTGGTATAAAAATTTGACTTACATTAAGCATGTATTTCTGACCTAGTGGAAATTATTTTGAATTTTTTATACCTATTACCTACACATAAATTGCCCGAGACCCACCATAACGTGAGAGAACATTACAAAATAATTTTCATATTCAATTTTTTTTTTAGACCAAATATGTCCATTTTTTAGTGTCATAAATATGGTAGGATTCTAGAAATCCCCCAATTTGCACATTTAACGTCATAAATATTATGGGATTCTAGAAATCAAATTCTTTAAGCAAAGGATTTGCCAAATCTCAAGCGGAGTCCCCACTCTCTCTAAGAGTATGTATATATAACCGTTTGTGTCAAGGACTCAGATACCAAAGCCAATATTGTCAACAGGGTAGTTGTCACGGGGCTATTTTTCGCCTCCCACAAGCCTGCTTCCCGTTTAGCATCCCTGCCTCGATATCATCGGGCCATCACGTGCATCACGACTGCCACTTGCCTTAGGGACCAGTGTCGACACCAACCGACACCGTCGAGTCACCTTGTAAAGACATGCCTCCTCATGCCTTCGTTTCCACCGGTTGGCTAGGGTGCAAGGTGCCACCGCTAGCCAAGCTTAGCAAGCCTTGGAACTCAAGGTGCTAACAGTAGTTCTCTACAGAACCCAACATGAACAAGTCTTTCCTCACTTACGTTGCTTTCCTGGTCCTCCTGGTGTCCATTTCGTCTGGTTACTCTCTCTCTCTCTCTCTCTCTCTCTCTCTCTTAAAGATATAGACGACAGTTAACATAATACTATATCTTTTCAATGCTTGTAGGGGTGCCTGGAGCTTCTGCGGCGAGAAATCCGGAACTGGATCCACCGCATTGCACTACCGATGCTCAATGCCGGACGCCGATACATCCTTCCTTAAAGTGTGTCGAAGGGAAATGCGCTTGTCGGAAGGGTTATAAATGCTTTGATCAGCCGTGATCATCATAGGAATGCGTTTCGATGATAAACGACAAACCCTTAGCTTTGTCGAGGTTTCATATGTGACTTATAACAAGAAGATGTTAGACCTTGTCTACATCGAGTACTAATGTTATGTGAAGTACTAATAATACACAGCAGATTTCTTTTTATTTTGTGTTATTAAGTTGCTTAATTTCTCCTTTTGATTTTTTACTTAGTCGGATTTCGCCAATACTCCTTTAATTTCTAGACTTAATACTCACTTTGTCCCATAAAGGTGGTCCTCTACAAAATTACGTACAATTTTTGAACTTAAAAATAACATATTTACTAGAATAACTTTTCGATAGTAATAGTTTTCCCAGTGGACCAACTTCATGAGACGGTGTGAGTATATGTGATTTATTTTTATCCTTTGTAGAGAGGTATGATCTAGCGGTACACTCTCTTTGTGAAATTGTATTTGGTTATAATTAAACAAGCAGTGAAAGTACTTGATGGTTGGTCTCGGACACTTGATTATGAAAAAAGCAAAGATGGATCGGTATGTAGGGGCTAGGGGCCACTTAGGCCTGTCAATGGACCGGATCTAATCCGGATTCGATCCGAAAAATCCGATCCAGATCCGGATCCGATAAAGTCGATCCGATAATCCGAATCCGGTAATTCAATACGGATCCGGATCGGATTAAATCCGTTATTAATCCGAATCCGAACTTTATTTTTTAAATTTTTAAATTTTTTTTTTAAAAATAGTAATTTTTTTTTTTTGAAAAAAAAAATGTTTAAGAAGTTGTATTTTTATTTTTTTATTTTTTTTATTTTTTTCGGAAAATATTTTTTTTTGAAAAAAAATTGTTTTTTTTTGAAAAATATTTTTTTTTTTTGCTAAAATTTTTGAAGTAAAAAAAGTTTCCGGATCGGATTCGAATTTTCGGATCGGATCCGGATTTTTCGGATCCGGATTACCACTATCGGATTTAAGTCTTATCGGATCCGGATCTGTC
Source organism: Rhododendron vialii (assembly GCF_030253575.1). Lineage (NCBI taxonomy): Eukaryota > Viridiplantae > Streptophyta > Magnoliopsida > Ericales > Ericaceae > Rhododendron > Rhododendron vialii. The sequence continues at coordinate 29,608,721 of NC_080565.1, read as the reverse complement.
GGATCCGGATCCGGATCTGTCGGATTCGGATCGGATCCGGTCCATTGACAGGCCTAGAGCCACCCTCGGCGCCCCACCCAATTTTATATTTTGGAGTATATTTTACATTTTTTTATAAATATTGATAAAAGCTTGTAAAACTTAGAAACATAATTAAAAGTAAGATTAACTTTCATGCATTTTGAGAACACTAAATTATGGTAAATGATACCGTGCAATAACTATAATGCATTCGCCGAATGATATGATAGTAACAATACTTGAGATTAATCCTTCAATTTATCAAAATCGTCCCATAGAAACTCGATCGAATGAATGGATTTAATCTTAAAAAAAATTGTCGAACCAAAATTTCATTAATATTTCGGTCCCCTGTAATTTCGATTCCTGCCACTGAAAAAAAGTACTAAAAGTTGCCGTATGGTATATCATTTGATAAATGTTTTGAATGGTGTTAATTCCCACTTATGCACTGTAGAGCAATTACTATTCCATGGAGAATCATAGCATGTTGGATGATTTTTTTTTCCCTATGCAACTAACGGAGGCGTTTAGGTGAGGAGGTTTTTTTGGGCAAGAACAAATTTATCTTCTGTCCAAACAATTTTCCTCTTTGGCTTTGCTGTGCTGGGCCACCAATAGGCGGAGCTGTATAGGGGCTCAAGGGCCCGGCCCCTCCCAATGTCAAAATTTTCACTGATATTACAAGTAATTGTATTTTTTTGTCAAAATAATAGGAACTTTCATTGACAGAAAGAATTCAATATGTCAAAAGATAGTTATCCTTTTCCAGAGAATACAATAACTAAACGGGAGGTCTAAATTCTCCAGTTTTAACTCTACAATTAAACCTCGCAAACCAAAAACAGAACGCCGGCCAGCTACACGACAAACCCCGATGACAACGAGTAGCTCCACCATCACACGCCGGATCTGGGGTACCCAGATCAGGACAACAGAACGTCGAAGGGAACACCCAAACCACAGCAAAAGAGAAAACAAAACCTTCTTCCCCTAATGCGCCGCTGTGGGAAATTTCATCTACATTTTTTAATGAAAATATTTTTCTTAGGTGGCCCGTGGCCCGGCCACCTGTCCAACTCCGATTATTCAAGCTGCTTGTTTTATAGGCTTTGTGTATGAATCACATATGAAAAATCAACTAGAGACCGAACGGGTCGGCATCGAAGGGCTTAGAGCATTCTCAATAAAAATATACGGGAAGGATGATGGTGTCCCCGGTCTTTTTGGGGACACCGTAATTTTTGGCATAATTTCATCATTATAAGCATAACTAAAACATATTACAAGCATAACAAAATCCAAACAAGGCATAACTAAGGAATATCCAAAAAACCAACCAAGGAATAACCAAACCCAACCAAGGCATAACAAACAAGTTATGCCTTGCTGTGGTTCTGTTATGCTCATAATGGTTTTGGTTATGTTCATAATGGATTTTGGTTATGCTCATAGTAGTTTTGTTATGCCAAAAATTACGGTATCTCCAAAATAACTGGAGACCCGAAGTCATTCCCTAGTGTACGTAGTTTGATTTAGATTTCTCAAAACATGATCCTGTAAGAGACTTTTCCAGAGAGGGAGAGAGAAGGTGAGAAATTAAAGAGAAGCGTCGAAAACCAAAGCATCTTCGTTTAGCCTCTTCAAAGTTCAAGGGGATCCTGGTTCAATTCATTTATTTTTCCATTTTTGATTTAACTCGTTTTGTTTTCCTCCCCATCCACCATTTATTTTTTTTCATTTTTGTTCTACCTCTTTTTGTTTTTCTCCCAACGCACAGTATTACAAAAAACAAAATCTTAAATAATTTTGTTGGAAATTTTTGACTTAACAAACACAATAGTGGAGTAATGTATAAGTGATATGTTTTGTCAAAGTCATTTATTTTTACCTTTAAACTACCATTTCGCAAGAGAGATTAAATATATTGGCCATGATCTTAATTGAAAATGAGACACTGTTCCATTAAGAGCATTTGGGCGCTTTGGGGGCTTTTTTAAATTTTTTACGCTTTTCGAGACAAATCATTCTTATCACATATATCAATTAAAAAGCAAGAAAAGCCAAATAACCAAAACTTAGTGAAATGGACCCCGAGTTCTTAGATAAGTAAAGAAGTACGATAACTCAATTTACAAATTTGCTTTAAAAAATGCAAGTAGAAATTATTTTCTTTGAATCGGATCGTGGTAATTATAAAGCACTATAACCGGGGTTATATTTTGATGTTGATTTTTTTTTTTTTTTTTTATTCAAGCTAAAGGAACAACATGTAACTTTGATGTTTTTGTTTGGTACTTGTATGTTTTTTTTTTTTTGTATGATTTAATAGTAATTGGGCAACAAAATATGATTTTGGGTTTGGGCAACCCAAATGTCGGAACCGACACTAGCTGATGTAGGTTTTGTTCAGCTGAGGTCCCCGTGCTTGCAGCCCATGGCCATTTTGTTCTTGGCTTGCTAGATGCGTGGTATTCACAACGGTTGTGGTTAATTCTGGCGGGTCTTAGATGCACGTAGTTTAGTTGTAGTTTAGTTATGCTTAGGTTGTAATTCTGGTTTTTGGCCGCATGCACTTTCTAAACTATGCTCTGTTGATTAAATAATTGCTCTATCTTTTTTTGTTTGTCCACTAGTTTGATATTATATATTTTATATTCTAATATAATATATTAGAATATATATAAAAAGGAGTTCTAATCCATCTGGAAAAAATAGAAACTAATCAAAACAACCACCACCACCATCATCATCATCTTCTACTTCTTCCCTTTCTCTGATCACTCTAGCAAAACAACCACCATTGCATTCGCAAACCGCTTTCATAAAGTTTTGCTTTCAGAATAAAGTGGTGAATGGGTCATGATCAGTACCAAAATTCCAGTCAGTTTCTAGGAGAGAAGAAAATGTAGGCAGACAATTATAAAAAGAGGATTCAGCCACTCATTGTGAATAGAATATTTTTTTTTGGTTTTTGGGGTAAGTAATTGTGAATAGAAAATTGTTTAGGCTTGATAAAATCATTATATCTTGTGACAATGAATGCTTAAATCTTGGATCTTTTGTGGTTTTTTACCATTAGGTACAGAAATATTAATTCCCATTGAGGAGTAACACAATTTTTTAGTTACCACTAAGTTTAGAAGTATGCTGAGAACGTATAGGAATGAATTACCGCCAAGTTTAGGTATGTGCTAAGAACGTTCTCAAAGCTTGGAATGTCTAAGAAAGAATTACCGCTAAGTCCTAGCATGTGCTGAGAACGTTCCTAGCTCTAAAATATCCAGAGCTATCAGTGTTACCACTGAGTCTAGACGCGTGCTAAAAACGTTCTCAAGACTTGAGAACATTCTCAGCTCTTAAACTTCCAGAGCTGCCAATATTACTACTAAGTCTAGCCGTGTGCTAAGAGAGTTCTTGAAAAACGTCTGAGAACATTCTCATCGGTCCATGTCGGTTGTCAACAGTCAACGCCGATAGTTGGTCAACCGTAAACAATAGCAGTGGAGTATTTTTGGCATAAAAATTTGACTTACCTTCAGCGTGTATTTCATAATTTGGGCTCAACACAGTGGGAATTACTTTAAATTTGTTGTACCTACACGTAAATTGCCCGGACCATAATGTGAGAGGACATTAAAAATAATCATCATATTCAAATTTTTTTGCATTTTTAATTTAGAACAACTATGTCCATTTAATGTCATAAATATCATAGGATTCTAGAAATCCTCCGATTTGCATGCATTTAATGTCATAAATATTATTGGATCCTAGAAAATCCAATTCCTTAACCAAAGGATAAGTGTAGTCCCCAATCTCTCTGAATATATGTATGTATGTATAGCTGTTTGTGTGAAGAACTCAGACACCAAAGCCAATATTGTCAACAGGGTAGTTCTCTACAGAACCCAACATGAAAAAGTCTTTCCTCACTTGCTTTGCTTTCCTGGTCCTCCTGGTGTCCAATTCGTCTGGTTAGTTAGTTCTCTCTCTCTCTGAGATATAGAGAGACAGGTAACAATATAGTATCTCTTTTGCATGGTCGTAGGGGTGCCTGTAGCTTATGCGGCGAGAAGTTTGGAACAGGAACCACGGCATTGCACTACCGATGCTGAATGCCAGACGGAGTTTATTCGTTCCTTTTAAAAAGTGTGTCGAAGGGAAATGCATTTGTCCGAAGGGTATAATATGCTATGGTCAGCCGTGATCATCATAGGAATATATGTGTTTCGATGATAAACGAAAAACCCTTAGTTAATTGTGTTTTTTTAATTTTTCATATGTTACTTAGGTTCCGTTTCAGAAATCTTCTTAAAAAATATACAGTTTATTTCACAGTTAATTGTGTCGATTATTCATATGTGACTTAGGCTCAGTTCCAGAAACCTTCTTAAGAAATAAACATCTTATTTTACATTTTCAAATTCAAAAATAATGTAAATAAAAAATATATTTTTTATTTTTTTTGCATCGTATAAAAGATCTCGATGAGATCTTTCAAACAAGATCCATATTGCATATTTTTAAATTTCTCTAAATCCATAATTTTTGAGCTTGAAATTGCCTTCTTAAAAAATAAGGGTTTATTTTGCGTTGCGGAACAGAGCCTTATAACAAGAAGATGTTAGACCGTACGTCAACTTTAAATTGTCTACATGATCGAGTAGTAATGTTATGTGAAGTACTAATAAAACACAGCTGATTTCTTTTTATTTTGTTGTTATTCAGATGTTTGATTTCTTTTGATTTTTCATTAAGTAGGATTTCGCCAATACTCCTTCCTAGACAATACTCTTTCTGTCTCATAAAGTTGGTCCTTCACAAAACTACGTGCTATTTTTGAACTTAAAAATAATGTATTTACTGAAATAATTTTTTGATTTTTTTTACAGTGTTCAAAAGATCCTATCGAGAACTATCAAATAAGATTCATATTGTACAAGAAATTATTTCGATAAATACATTATTTTAAGTTTAAAAATTGCACGTATTTTTGTAAGGACCAACTTTATGGTACGGAGAGAGTATGTGATTTATTTTTACCCCGAGTAGGGAGGTTTCATCTAGCGGTACTTTCTTTGTGAAATTGTAATTGGTTATAAACAAGCGGCAAATTGGGAGAGGCTCGAGGGCCCTGGCCCCTCCCAATTTCAAAATTTTCATTGATATTACGAGTAATAGGATTGCTAGTATCTGTCCATGGGTTTACCAGTGGTGATGTGGTGGAGCGTGGGCAGTGATCGGTTTGGATGGTGGTTGCTGTCTGATGCTGCGGGCGGCGGCGGGTGGGGTGGCTGATGTGCACAGATGAGTGAGTTAGATTTAGGGTTTTCTTGATATTGGGTTTAATTGTTTAGATCTTTGTGTTTTGGCCCATTTGGGGTTGTGCTTGTATTGTTTTATCTGGGCTTCTAGGCCTTCTGGTGTACTGGGCTGTCCCTATGAGATTGGGCTTGTCCAATTTGGCTGTATTTGTCCAATTTTTTGTTGGATTCCCCTCCCCTTTTCCTTTAATAAAATGTTACTTTTGCCTATAAAAAAAAAGGATTGCTAGTTATATAATTTGTACAGAATTTCCTAAAAATCTAAAGAATTCTGACTTGATCTGGTCAAAAATTAAGTTGTTTTTCATTGTCATGTAAATCTTTTTCAATTTCCTTCAACGACTAAAATAAACCTATATGGATGTTACAATTGTTAGCAAAAAGCAAAACAATATAATATAATAATGTTAATGTTAATGTACTAGAAAAAAACTAGACGATATATTGAGTACATTTTAATGAAAATTCAACATATTGTTCTTAAGTCAGTCAGAGTCGGCTCTGACTTTTCAGAGGCGTAAAGCGTCAGAGGCTTAAAGCAAAAAATTAAAAATGAGACCTTTGTTGGACTATTAATTATAAGGGGTAAAAAAGTGGGAGGGTCCCCTAAAATTCAAAAAAAAAAAAAATTTGATAGGCAAAAGAAATTTTATTAGAACTCGATAACGGTACATTGAGAAAGAAATGGCAAGCATCATTGAACAATCATGTGCAAGCTAACAATCCTTGACAATCCTAGACAAGAGAAATTAAAAAAAGTTTAAAAGTCTAAGCCGCACCACAGCTTTAGCTCAGAGCCGACTCTGAAGTCGGTCCTCCAGGTGGCCCGGCCACCTATCCAACTCCGATAATTCAACCTGCTTGTTCTATAGGCTTTGTGTATGAATCAGAATCACGTATGAAATGTTATTGCTGGTTGAGATTCGCTTAATTTAACTAGAGACAGAACGGATTGGCATCCACGGGCTTATGGCCTTCTCAATTAATTACTAAAATATATATAGTGTAGTTTGATTAACTTTTAGAGTAACTAGATAGAGAAAAATCCTAAGGAACAGTTGGCCAGGTAGTCAAGGCCTAAGCTTAGTCCATAAAATTGATGGTACAAGACTCAATTCATATGGAGTTTTGCTTTAATTTTAATTGAGAATCATGTTAGTGGACGACAGTGGCGGCTCAAAAAATTTGTAATAGTGTGTTCATAAAGTACCTAAATTCTACTAGCTGGTGTATTGACCAATAATATATGTGCAAAATCTCATATATTAGTATAAATAGTGCATACAAAAAAATGTAAGCTCTATTCTAAAACATTTAACTACGATGCAAAATGAGAACTTAAAAATATACACTACTCCCTCCGTCCCTTTATTACAGTCCAGTATTCCATTTTGGGCTGTCCCTTAATAAGTGTCCATTTTGTAAAGTTAGTGGGTAAAAGTTGGTGAATTGTCTATTTTGTCCCTAAAAGTAGATTCCATTTTGAAAAGTTAGTGAATAAAAGTGTAATGATGATGGGTAAGTAGGGAAAGTAGAGGAAAAAGTTGATGTGAAAGGTATAATGATGATGTCTTTTTAATAAGTTGGAGTTACGAAGCAGGACATTTAAAAAGGGACGGAGGGAGTATATTATTTAACAAAAATTTAAATTTTTTTTAAAAGTTGTCGACTGACCTTTTCGAAAATATGTTGTTTGTTTGGATGACATGATGGGATTTTCTATCGTAGCCTTAAAGTTAAAGGAATATCATTCAAGTTAACAGGATTTTGCAATATAATTGAATTTTTTTAAAAGCTTTGTCTGTAATTCTACAAGCTAACTAGACAAAAAAAAAAATAAAGTAGTTATTGTCACGAATGCTAAATCAACACAGTTAGTGACAATGGAGATAGATAGAGGACGCAGGGCATAATACTTCAACCACTAGATCCTTCTTTTTCTCTTTATTTTTTTACTACTATAATTTTTTTCCATTAGGATTGTGAGTTTTGTTTGAGGTAATTGTGTTAAGTGTTCAAGTATGAATTGTCTAGATTGATGGGCTGTAATTGAATTGTGATTAAGTGTTCAATTGGTTGTTGGGTGTTCAATTTTTTTTGGATTAGATGTTCAAGATAATTAAAATTAATTGGGTGTTCATTGATATTTGAGTTGAGTGTTCAAAACAAGACAAACCTACATGTATTCTAAGAAAACAAAATAATTTTGGGTGTTCATGTGACCATGGAAGAGTCCATGTACAGCCGCATCTGATGGACGATAAAATTGGTCTCTTAAAATTAGTCGAGGCATGCCTAGGTTTGACTAGCTAGACACTTGAGTTAAAAATAATTAGATATACAGAACATACAAGTTTCATTTATAACCAAACACATACGAGCAAACATTTTTTTCTTTTTCTATTTTTGTTCTTTCACTTTACTTTCTATCATTTCTATTTTGTATTATCATTATCTTTATCTTTTTCGTTTTACTCAAACGGAGCCTAAGTGTGTGCACCCGGCGTGCTTATCTCCTTAACAAACACTTTTCAATAACAGAGGAAAAAACGGACTCTTCCTATGGGGTGAACCTGGGGAAGTAGGTTAGCTAAAATGCATGTACCCGATCGATATTGGCAAGGTTTGAAATTATACAATCCGTTCGATTGGCATAGGACATAATAAGGACCATAAAGAAAAGGAAATTGAATTTCGCGCTATACTTTTGTACGCAGGCGCTCTACTTTATACATGAAGTTACTAGTAACTTTACGTTAAAAGTGGAGCGCCAAAATTAGCATCCTAAAGAAAAATAAATAGGTTGGTACGAAAATTGGTACGGTTTGTTTAACCTATGACATTATTTCAAGTTACCTAAAATTATCCAACAGCTATATAATGGTTACCGGAAATTAGAGAGGAATTTATTTACTAATAAAAACTAAACAGTTAAAAGTAATTTTTGAAAGTAAAAGTAAAAAAAAGAAGGTTACCATATTTCGTTAGCTCTATCCGTTTTAAATTGACGGAATTGGACGATGGGGGCTTTATTGTTAACAGTGTGGTAAGTTCAAGTGTCTTTTTGTCATTAGTTAAAGTCCAGGTGTATTTCGTAAAGTTCAGGAAAGTTCTGGAGCTTTTTTAAAATTTTTCCTACACCGAAAGACTCGCAAGTTTTGTTGGTCCCACAAACAAAAACACTAAAAGACAGTCATGAGTGTGGTGAGTCCCACTCAAGCACCGTATGATGGGTCTCGCACATGCTACTATGTGCAATGTATCTGAGACCCCCATAAATGAGGCTGATCGTGCGCTTGATCTTATCTTAATTGTGTTATTAACTATTCCATTCTGTCCTAAGCTTAATTTGCGAGGCATTTCCTCCGCTATAAATAATATTGCTTACAGTATTTCACATCAATATCAAAATTACAATCGTTTTACTTTACTTTTACCCATCAAAATAGACACAAGTCTTTTGAAACAAGGCAATTACTAGTACTATGGAAAAGACTACTTCATTCACATGTTCGGTTTTCCCTGGTACTGATGGTAATTGTCCTTTCATCTGGTAACTAGTCCCTCCCTTAATTTTTGGTTCTGTGTTTTTTATAGTAACACCAAGCTACATTAAAAGATGATATTGGTTTATGTGCGCACATACAGAAGAGCGTATATCATGTGTACACAACGGCTTAAGTTATTACGGTTCCGCTAATGGGCGTCATATTGCGCCCCTTATTCTCGTGATAGAATAGTAGTTTAATAGTTTATGTCCATTCATGACCCACATGACAGCTTTGATTGAAACCGTAATTACCCCCATTGATGTACTCCTCCGACAACTCCTATTTTGAAAGCAACTTGTAACTATTTCTTTTGATGTTGTTACTCTCTCTCTCTCTCTCTCTCTGATATTTATCATATTTTTAATATATATAAATAATCTAAAAAAAATATCCTAATTTTCAATTTATTTGATGTTCAAAGATCTTATTTTTCTGATTATTTTATCTTAAAAAGTCATTTAATTTTTGTTTCTAGTGCTCTTATAGTCAAGTATTTGCTCTATAAGATCACAAATAAAGAACAAATACTTAATTATAAGAGTTCTAGAGACAAATATTAACAATGACCATTTAAGATAAAATGATCAGAAAATTAAGATTTCCACACCGGGTCAAATGGATTGAAAATTATATTGAAAGAATTCGGGGATGTTTTCGATAGTGAAATATTTATAGATTTTTAATTGTGGTTAAAAAGTTGTTAGGTGTTTCTGGTAGTAAATAAATTGTTGAGAAATATCAAGTTGTTTCTAGTAGTGCATTGAATGTCGAAACAGACGACTAAAATTGCATGACTCCGTAAAAATGTTGTTTGCAGCTACTCCGAAAATAATATACATGTAAGTAGTATATTTGTACTCCACTTTTGAATTGATGGGATTTCTCGTTGTGAGTAGCTTTTGATGGGATTCTTCCTGTAGCTGCAGGCGGCAAAGGGCCCACTTAAGAAGCGCAATATTGCGCCTGTTAGCATTTGCGTGCCAAGTTATTATTATTAATTATCATTTTGGAAGGGAGCCCCTTCCACTCAATCTATTGTGTGGACCGTAGTGTGTTGTTTGAGTCTGTGCATGGGTGCCAATTCATAACGGTTCTATTTTGATGATGTGAACCATTTTACGCTTAACACGTAGAGAATGCATTTTGGAGAAATCAATTTAATCCTAGCATTTGCGTGCCAAGTTATTATTATTAATTATCATTTTGGAAGGGAGCCCCTTCCACTCAATCTATTGTGTGGACCGTAGTGTGTTGTTTGAGTCTGTGCATGGGTGCCAATTCATAACGGTTCTATTTTGATGATGTGAACCATTTTACGCTTAACACGTAGAGAATGCATTTTGGAGAAATCAATTTAATCCAGTAGATGTAAAACGTACGCAAGATATCATCACATTTTTTGGGAAACCAATGGATTTCTGAAATATTCATCATGTACTGTTTTGATAGATAAATGTGATGATCAAGTTGATAATTTTTTATGAGTAAAAAATAATCGACAGGTTACATTAGGATCGAGTCACAGAAAAAAGTATTTGATTGATCAAAAGATCCACAAACCAAACAGCCCAACAGCCCTCTCGTCTCCCCCTCTCTCTGGGCTGATCCGCGTTGAGCCCAGAGGGGTCAAGTGACCCGTTCAATTTTGGAAAAATAACGGTCCATGACGTGTTTTGATAATTAATATCCGTTAAGAACATTTTCAATATTAACAAATGTTCTCAGCATGTCCTTGGCGGGTATTAATTATTAAAACACGTCATTGGCTGTTATTTTTCGAATTTTCCAATAGAACCTTGGAATCATATATACCCATACTAATCTATGATATAGTTCATTTAACCCCTAAAAAATTGCACTAGTGCCTCAATGGCATTTAAAAATTGTCAAATCTATCACACTTATACGAAAAAAATAACGCCTTAATTAATGATCATAACTTCTCCATAAAAAATAGCTCATTGTCCCGATCATGGATCTATGGTCACTCGTTTGATTGCTCTATTTTTTACAAAATCTATGAATCAAATTGTATATATTTTATACAATAACTACTTTGGTACCTAATTTAATTGCTAGACATTTCATTGCATGGTCTTGATATCTTCAAATATATGAGTTGATTGCATATCAAATTTTTTATTTTCAATATAGTCATAAAACTCTAAAAAACTTGAACCTAAAATAATTTTTTGATTGATTGGTAAAATATATTTTTAAGCTTACGATTATTAACAGCGCTCCTCTTATCAAAAAATTTTAGATCCGCCACCATATGTGTTTGTGTGTGTATTTGATAATGAAATGATAAAGTAAGTAAAATTGTTTGTATTGTAGGGTCGGCAGGATGAATCATGGCCATTTTTAAGGCTTGGTATGACCGTACGAGAATTAATATTTATGGAATCACAAATGGGTGATGGGTACGAAACTATAGATGACTCAAAAATATATTAGGGCCAAGAGACCACACACACAGCAAAAAATGAACAAGCGATCGACAATAAGACACGTGATATACGTGGTTTCGAATTAAGCCAATCGCTTAATGGCACTCCACGGGATGCGGGGGGTTCACTATTATAACGAAGAATGATAGAGATTAATCCAATAGGAGACAGCCCTAACTTTGCTTCTATAGTCCAAGCAAAGTAACACATTAGAAACTTCTACAAAAGGCGCGAGAATCCTAGAAAACGTGCTTCTCATCTGAACCAGCCTCACCGTGTTCCGAGCCAGCATCACTATGGTCCGCACCAAATTTCCAGAAGCTCCAATTCTTCAATCATATTTGCGGTGGTCAGGACTAGCTAGTCTCACGGTGATCCAGACAAGGGTCACAGACTCACAATATCTTATCAGTCTTCATAGCCTAACAAAATAAATACTTGGAGCCGATGTGGGGTCTACCAACAATGAAAGAGGATTTTTTATTAGTGGGGTAGTAAAAAATTAGATCGATATACATGCAAGTTCTATTTTTAATTTGCTAATTTAAAAAAGTACTGATAAGCAGGTTAATTATAAGATACTGTAGATTTATATTGATAAATGTGAATTTACCTTCCAACTTTCTTCTCTTTTTAAGGTTCTCAGAAATTTTAGATTCTAAAAAACAGTTTTGTAGAATTTTTGACAAATATTTTGAACTAATTTTTAGATGCTAGAATCTAAAAATTTGTCAAAATATTTTTCCCAAACACCCACTAATACAAGGGGAGACTTGGTCATATTATCTCCCTCTTCATTCAATGGTAAAAAATGATACTCTTCATCTTTATTGCACTATAACCAAACACAGTAGTGCTAATCCCACCTACAATCTCATGTATTATCTCGTAGATTCCACTTGTTCTCTCTATCTCTATCCTTAATTCCATATTGGGGGTGTTTGGAAGCTTACTTTGGCATTTCATTTTCAGCTTTTTGACTTTTTGGATTATGGTTAGAATGTGTTTTGGAGTATGAAAGAGTATTTTGAAGATATGTGCAGAATGTATTTTGAAATAGTAATTGTGTTTGGTAGATGAATGATGAAAATGAATTATGAATTGATTTTTTACCAAGTTACCTTTGGCCTTATTATATTGTGTTAAAAGATGTAAAAATATTGTGTTAAAAGAAGTGGGTATTTTAATAATTCAATGGAAAATGGGAAAAGGAGCTCTGGAGCTAAGTCTTGGTTTTTGCTTCTTTTCTCAAAATTTGAGCAGTCATTTTCTCATAATGAGGTTTGGCTTTGGGTTGCCAAACACCCAAAACCCAAAAAGCAGAAATGGAAAAGCTGAAAATGAGGTATCCAAATAGGCCCATTATATCCGATCCTTCCTAAAAATAAGCCGACAATCAAACATGCATTCCGAGCAATGGTAAACATAATTGAGTAACAAAACTTTTTGAGGAATTTGATAATTGGCAGTTGACAAATGAACATGCTACTGACACAGATGGGAATTGCACAAATTTGGACTGCAGATTTGTTCGGAATAGTTCGATGTGTGCGGAACAGTTCGGGGCACATTTGTATCCGAATTTGTACACTCTTCCCTACGCATGTCCGTAGTATTGCTGAAAGAATAAGGTTGAAAGATTGCCCATTTCTATTTAGCTAGCATGCTAAAAATTAAACAGTCGAATACCCAAGAAACAATATTCCATGGAAAACAAAAGGAATCAAAAGATTTCATTCCATTACTACCCCTGTTCAGAAGATGCGGAGCACATACACAAACTAATACATAACCTACCAGTTTATTTGTTTTCTAAAAACATAAACACCCAACAGATTCATTCTCCGATTTTAAAACAATTCAACCCACACCTCAGGAATGGATCATATCCTTCTTTTCCTTTATCGCCGTTGCTTCCGAATGACTTCTGATGTCTGTACATTTTGTCTTCACACAAACGCACCTCCCATTGACACAGTCATAAGCAGAACTTGTTTTCAGGCAATCAGCATTGGATTTGCAAAGTAATGGCACAAAAGCCAAGCTTCTGGTTTCAGCTACTGGCCCTCCTGCAAGATTAAGATTAGAGATCTTTTTCATCTAAAAAACTAAGATTAGAGATGTAGTACCATAATTTTCTGTTAAAAAAAAAAAAAAAAACTAATTTGATTATGAAATATAAGAATTAATTAGATGACTATCGATCGATCGAAGAGAAGTGTAAATTGAAGGACTAACCAGATGAAATGACTACCAACAATACAAAGAAAGCTATATAGATGAACGAAGACTTGGCCATTGTACTCTAGGTTGATGCAGTAGCCTGTTGTCTACAATTGCTCTGTTTATGGTGTCCGATTTCTTTACATTAGTTGTTGAACAGTTTATATAGAGGGATAGATATATATGCCTTGAGATATTCAAATTAAATGATAATTTAATTAATTATTTCTTCCTCTGTTTGTGCAGTATCCCACACGTTTTTTGGGTTTTTTCCAACCATTAAGAAAAATATTGATTTTGTGGAACAAACAAAGCCAAAAATACGGAAAAGAAACATTTAGCCCCCAGTTTTGGGGGAGAAAGTCATTGGATCGATCATCGATGTAGTAGTAGACAGAGCAGTAAAGCCCTAAAATCGTGGCCGGTGGTTCTCCATTTGGTAGAACCTCGAATACAATTTCTCTCTCCATCTATTTTTAAGTGTTCAATTTCATAACTCTAACTTATCAAGGAGTCATCACATTTTTTACATTAACTTTTAACTCCACTTTTCCTACTTGAAAATAATATAGACGGAGGTTTAATCAAGGCGCAAATGCCAAAGGCCAATAGACGGAGGTTTAATCACTGCCAGTGCCTCAGCGGCCGCTTGAAAATAATATAGCCCTTCATGAATGCTTCCCTGCCCAATCATCCTCTTCATTGATAGGTCCTGAAAAATGCACTTGTGGGAAAAGAAGGTTACGAAGCAATTATTGGTTTTAGCAAGTTGACTGACTGATAAAATATTAAACTTGAATGACGGAATAAAGAAAACATCATCAAGTTTAATGGTGGGTGAAATTTGAACCGTCCCAATATGAGTAATAGGGGCATTTGTTCCATCAGGAAGCTGCACAAAGGATGGAGTTGGACAAGGTTTATATGAAGAAAAGAATGATAAAGTGTGGCACATATGATTAGTTGCTCCTGTATCGATAATCCATATGGAATTGGTTGGTATAGTGAGAGCAATACCTGCTAGGTTAGCATTGGAATCTATGCTACCTTTAGAAAACATGGCCAGCAACTTGTTGAAATGTTCCTGAGTGATAGCAGGTGCACCAGATTTCTTTGGGGAATACCCAATAAGTTTGTAGCAACGATCCTTAGTATGGTTATTCCTCCCATAATGATCACAGTGGAGTTGGTTCTTGCAGAATTTGGTGGAGATGGCTAGTGCCGCCAATTGGAAATCGAGATCGAAAAAGAAAGAGGAAGGAAAAAAATTAACAGAAAATTGTTGAAGACGGATCAACGGCGACTAGCTCTGATACCATGTAAAAGTAGAACAATATTTGATGATTCTACCACAATCATGGTAGCTCTATTTTGGTATTGATTATATAGGAGTCACTGAAATTACAATCAAGAGGAGAGATTTGCTCTTCCAAATTATTGTAATCAAGGGATACATATTCTGTACAAGGAAAGAAGAATTATAACAATAAAGTCTTATACAAATTACACAATCATAGGGATACTGATTGTAGGAAATATTGACCAACCCAAGGATCAAGCAAGGAATTGGATACATTAACATACCCTCTATGGAGAAATCATCGTTACACTTTTTTTTTTGTCGGGGCAAAATAAAAAAATGTACCAATTTTTACCTACGAACGTTACAAAATAAAAATTTATTAAGGAACAGTCCAAAATAGAATACTAGACTCTTAAAAAAGGACAGAGGGAGTACTAATTTCCTAGCACGACACATAAAAGCTGGGGTAAGACTCACTAAAATACATGGTGTGAAGAACAATGTACTATACTAGAATGGAACAATGATGTCAGATACAAGTAAAAATAAAACTGATACAAACTTGCTCGTCCCAATTTGTTTGTTTGTTTCTCGACTTTGCCTTGTCCAAATATTTTTGTTCAATTTTTGACTTTTAAATTGATAAAATTTTCTTTTTGGCCTTGTTTTTTTCAAATGAAATAATTTTTCAAAAAAGTTGAAGGGTAAATGTTGGCTACACTATAGGCATGTCCCACCAATTTCTTCAATTTTTAAGTTGGACCCAACAAGACTATGAGTACACACCCGACGCCAAAAATATACAGTGTTGTGCGGGACAAGAATTGAGCCAGAAGGGACCAGTGATGGCAACTGCCACATAAATGATTTGGAAAATACTATTACTACAATGAAAAAGAATAAAGTACTGCATACAAATATATAGAGCCGCGACCGTAGAATTTTTTTTTTGTCATATAGGAAGTCTTTGTCCCCTATTTTGTTTACAAGAAAGGAGGCCCAAAAAAAAAGTCCAAAACGAAATTTAATGGGCTAAGTGAAATACTCCATTATATTATGAAACATGAGATTTTAATCTAAAAAAAGAAACAAGCTTTCAAACTTTCTGGGAAAAAACTTAAAAGCAAACAGAAGGTAAGGAAGTAACGTATCGACGACGATAATTGAGTTAAGTGGCATCGAGATTTGCAAATAAACCTTTTTCAAAGTCGAGAAGGACACATACATTGAGAAGAAGATAGAAGTTTTGACGTTGAATCTATCGTTGATATTTTTAACGACATGAAAGAGTGCCACAAATAAATATTCCTCTCACTTTAGTAGATTGATTACATTAAGGCTCTGTTTGTTTCGGTGTAAAATATTTTATAATGTAAAATATTTTCCATGTAAAATGTTTTTTTAGAAAACAAACTTCAAACATTTATTTTCGGTGTTTGGTTGGCACTTGAAATTTCATAAATCAACAAAATAGTGTAGAGAAAACTTGTTATTGGAATTGAACGTGGGTCAGGACCGACGATCGAGAAAATTGAGCAGTGAAGGTAGCAGGTTCATTTCAAAAAATAACTTACGGAAGATTTAAGGATAAGTCATTTTCATCCAATTAATGAAAAATGTTTTACATGTAAAATGTTTACCTCATTTTTTACACAAACAAACACCAAAAAATAGGTAAAATATTTTATGTCCACTTTCTTGTAACTGTACATGCATATGACAATAGGATTTTTAGTATGTTATTTTAATTGTTTCTAAATTCGATAAATATGCATATTGTGGTCCATCGTTTTTTATTTTATAATAATGCGGGTCACCATTACGGTAAAATTCTGGCTCCATCATTGGATGAGAATTGCACAAATTCGAATCCAGATTTGTTCAAAATCGTGCAATGTAATTGGGACAGTTACGGAAAGAGCTGTTTCAGAATTTGTACACTCCTATCTCTGGCCGTAGCATTGTTGGAAGAACAGGGATGAATAATTGCCCAAATTTATTTGGCGAGCATGGTAAACAATGTTCCATGGAAACAAATTCAATCAGAAGATCTCATTCCATTACTACCCTTGCTCAGAAGATGTGCATTGAGCACATATATATAATATGGAGCAACGTTTTTTGAATTTTTTATATGAGTACTGCTATAGGTACAGAAAAATTGGGACCGAAATCCTACCGACGGCCGCCGGTGGGCCGTCTCCGGCCACCGGACGGTCGATCCGAGCCGTTCAAAAATTCTAAAAAAAAAAACCGAGGGGCCCAACGCGGGAATCAATGTCATCCGAGGTGTGTAGGGTGCTTGATCGGAGCACCCCTTTTCGTGTATATATGTACCGGTATCTTTACTGTTTTTATATTTTGGACCATCGAATTTGTACATATTTATTCTATAGCTGAAATTTACGGGTATAAGACTAGAAATATACTAGGAAATAATTAATATTTGAAAGAAGGATGAGTGAAAAACTAAAATTAACGTTTCATAATTTTGGCCGCTTCGAATTGTACTTAGCCTCTTCGAATTACTCTTGGACGAATCGAATGGCTCTTGGCCGCATCGAATTGCACTTGGACGCATCAAATTACTCTTCGCCGAATCAAATTGCACTTGGCTGCATCTAATTACTCTTGCCCGCATTGAATTGCACTTGGCCGCCACTAATTATTTTATGGTCTCACAATTCTTCGCGGCCATGTGAAATTCCTCGCTGCCAAGATCAATTGTACGCGGCCAAGAGTAATTCGATGCGGCCAAGTGCAATTCGATACGGCCAAGAGTAATTCGTAACGGCCAAGTGCAATTCGATGCGGCCAAATGCAATTCAATGCGGCAAAGAGTAATTTGTAATGCTCATCTCGCATGAGGTGAGACCATACGCATATCTGGGACTCACCTCTTGTGAGATGGGGTTAAAAAGAACCGTTGTATCCACACACAAAATTTTGAAAAAGTAGGATTTGATACTTCATTTAAACTATTTTTAAAAAGCATTGCGCCGTGCCTTTAGGCACGAGCAATTACTCGTACATAAATAACCTAACAGCATTTTGTACATTTCTAAAAACACAAACACCCCACATATTCATTCTCCAAAATTTTAAACCAATTCAACCCACAACTCATTAAGGGATCACGTCCTTCATTTCCGTCACCGGAGTTGCTTCCGAATGACTTTTGATGTCTATATATACATGGCGACTTCACATGCACAGATGCACCTCCCATTCACACAGTCATAACTACACAAATTAAATTCATGGCAATCAGCAATATTGGTTTTGCAAGCAGGTGCCACAACAATCAAGCCTCTGGCTTCAGCTCCTGGCCCTCCTGCAATATTAAGATTAGAAATTTTTTTTTTTTAAATAAAAAGTAATTTGATTATCAAATAGCAAATTAATCTGTCGACGATTAATTGTGAGAGAAGTATAAGTTGAAGGACTAACCAGATGATCAAATGACCACCAACTTAACAAAACAAAGAGAGCTGCTAAATACATGAATGGAGACTTCTTAGCCAATAGCCATAGTCCTCTACAATTGCTATATATATATGGTGTCTGATTTCTTTACACTGTTGATCAGTTTATATAGAGGGAAATAGTATATATGCCTTGAGATATATTGAAACTAAATGATGTTTTAATTTCTTTCTCTATATGTTTTATATCCATAGCTTGCGTATTTTACCACCCCCGTTTCGATTGTATTGGGCATGAGTCTCAGTTGCTCTGTTGCGGACGGAGTTAAGGACCAGTGGGGACGCAGGACCCTATTGGATATTTGATTTTTCTACTGGTAAATAATATCTCAGAAATTTTAGTACAAAAAACAAGTCAATGATTTTGAGTGCTCTTAGAGTACTGGCACATGGTGTCCC
This sequence comes from Rhododendron vialii, assembly GCF_030253575.1. Lineage (NCBI taxonomy): Eukaryota > Viridiplantae > Streptophyta > Magnoliopsida > Ericales > Ericaceae > Rhododendron > Rhododendron vialii. The sequence goes on along the minus strand of NC_080565.1, from coordinate 29,589,962 downwards.
AAGCTCCCGACACCTTTCTCCATTACATATTCATGTGGGAGTACTGAAGACCAAATGAATGAATCTCAACTAAATATTTGAATGGAAAAAGGGTGTTGAGACACCACGTGGCAGGACCCCCAAACCACTACGTACATAATTAATTACTCACAAGTAAGCCCCACTCATTAACTTTTTCGGCTCCAAATTACTAAGTGCAAGTCGAGCCAAACTCTTTTTTACCTTCCTCCTTATTTCTCTCTTTATCTTTATAAATCTATCAATTTCACTCCTTTTATGTCCCACTTTAACCAAACTTTATGGTACGGCATTGCCATGGTATGCCTCCCGTGATCAAGCCCAAGGATCGATACTTCGAAAAAAGAAAAAAAAAAAAGAAACTTCGAACTCTAGATCGAATTTTCAGCAAGAATGTTCAAAAAACAAAAATTGATACAAAACTAAAGAAAGTTTTAAAAAGACCAACAAAAAAAAACATATTGGAGTTACTTTAGGACTAATGGTCTCTAAAGGTAACCATTAAATATCCAAATTGGGTATGAAACTTTGAACAACTTAGGAAAGGGAAAGTGCATCTAACTCACCGACTACCATTACCACCATGACCTACCCGAATTGAATGATTAAAATAAATGTAACGGTGCATTTAAGGTCACTCAGGTCCCGTCCGTATCAAGTACACTTCATGTGATATGTTGTACACTTTCATGTGACATGAAACATGAAAGTAAATCCTTTTATCCTTACACGTGTAAAACAAGATGGAAACTCCTTTTCATGGACTGGATGGTTTAGTTTGCCCACTTCCTTGAATGATTCAAACCGTTCCATTTTAGAGCTTGCGAAGTACGTACATTGTTATGCCAAAAGTCAAATTGATCGGATATCTATTGATATATTCTCTCAGTCCTAATTTATTTGTCCATCGTTTTATTCTAACCGGATAAAAAACTAGTTATATTTTTAAATTGGTAATGAATTTTATATCCAATATGGATCTTGTTTGATAGATTTCGTTTTTTTTTCTATAAAACAATGTCTTAAAAAATCACATAAAATATTATATATTATAAGATATAATCAATTGAAAAGTGACACGAACTCCTAAAAGTGAATTAAATTAGGACGGATGGAGTAATTTCGGAATGCATTTTTATTAATCTTGTTATTCCAAGACAAATTAATGTGTTCCAAAATCATATCAAACGATATCCCATCAACTTGATTTTTGGTGTGGTTGATGCTCTCGACGAATCCTAAAATGCGAACAGTTTGAATCATCAAAGTGAACCCGAGAAAGGCCTGCAAACGGGAAAAAATGGAGGGTCCAGTCCATGAAAATTGACCGGAGAGGTGCTCATCCCTAAACCACCAAACATATTAAATGCCTAGGCTAGATAAACCTATTTATCCCTACAAATGTTAAACCCAGGAGCTCCACAGGACAAAAATACATCATGGAGAAAGCTCCCTTTGAAATTTCTCTGATGGTCTTCCTCTTGGTTGCTGCATTTGGTTAGTTCCTCTCTCTCTCTCTCTCTCTCTCTCTCTCTCTCTCTCTCATTTATGAACACTAAATGAAAATGGTTCCTCTCCAATCCTTTCACCATTTTGTTGGGATTATTATGGACTCTAGCTTTTCGAGCTCACAATGAGCGGAACCGCTCACCTTGTAAAGCTCTCAAACGTCAGCTTTCAAAAATCATGTTAATCATACATGTTTCCAAAACACATCTATATTGAGAAACGTTGGTTCAGATTCAGTCGTGTAATGTGTTTTTCTCTCAATATAGACGCTTCTTGGAAAACATACAAAACGATATGCAACTGATGTTTTCAACGAGCTTTAAAAAAAATGAGCTTTTTCGATCACGAAAGCCGGTTCTTTACTGGGGCACAATGAACCCAACAAGACGGTACAGAGACTGTACAGGAGCTGGATCTGTAATAAATTTATTTTTTTGTGAAAATAGAGGTAGCTAATTAGTAAATGAAATGAAATATTGGTGGCTGCAGGTGTGTCAAGCTGGGTGGTGGCAGGGGTTGCGGCTGGGGGATATACTAATTATCAGACATTTCGGTGTCCAAGAATGATAGATTGTAACGCAGTGTGCCAAGGTTTCCCAAACTGCTGCATAGGTGGTCGGTGCTTGTGCGAGAAATGCCCAACTTCAAGACCACTTTTGAAGCCTAATCCTGATTAGAAACAGAACGATCCGGACACACTAACCATTCGGTGCATGCATGTGGACCCATGTGCATCGAACAATTGAACGGTCCCTGACATAGTTGTGTCCGGATCGAGTTGTCTCTCCCTAGACATTTCTTCAATGGGGGCGTCAGATATGTAAATTAAATTAACGTTGCGTTCATTCCGGCCATGTTGGACCTGACCGAAATATAGAAATACAGAGTCGTTTTGGCTATCTCGTATTTAAATAGATTGTAGTAGAATGTTTCAATACAGTGGAGCTAGGTAGTAGCACTTAATTAATTAGGAGTATGTCAATGTGATGAGTGAGGAATCAAAAAAGAAAGGATATATTGAATTTGTTTACTTAATTTCCAGCTTAATTTATGTGTTCATTTTTCAGTGCATTCGATCTCTGTTACTCAAGAAGTTGTTTCTTTTTCCGGAATAGAAAGGATATATTGTCTTAATTGGGTATAATCAAGGAGTTGTTTCTTTTTCGGAGTTTTCCCACGCACACTGATCATTGGGTGTACAGTTCGATCCCAAACATTGAAAGGATGAAGCAGGGTAAATGTTTTTTGTGTAATCAGTGTAGAAACTTTTTGGATCCATCCAACATATTAGGAGAAAAAGTTTTCTGAATTATGTTTTAGTGATCTCTCGTTCCACACCCGTTCAACTATTTATAGTAGGATAAAACCCTTGTCTCTCTCTCGATCTCTCTCTATAAAGCATCTTTTAGGTTTCCTCCGCCGCTACCCTTCCTCCTTCCCCTCCCCCTCCAAGGGTCTCCCATGGCCTTTTCCGGTGGCAGGAGGGGGGAGGGTTTTACTCCCATTCACATGATTTTATCTCTTGTTTTTGTTTTCTCCCTCTTTCTCCTTTCTCCTTCCTCGCCACAAGGTCGGCGCTCCCCTGCCTCTGTCCTTGATCTCCGCCACTCCTCAGCCCCTCCTCTCTTAGCCAGCAGCCACCTCCCCTTCACCGGCTTCCCATCTTCCTCTTTGGCCGCCGCGCAAGTGAAGTTGGTTCGAACACCGTAGATCTGAAGATCAGAAAAGCTGAGGCCGTGATCAAAGCTCATTTTCCACCTCTCTCCTTCAACAATAGAGATCGATTTTGAGGCGGCGAGAAAAAGGATTTCCAACAGCGAAACATCAAGGGAAGAGGGGATTGTTTTCTTTTCTATTTTGGTTTGGGTGTTCTGTTGTCCTGGTCTGGGTCCCTCAGATCGGGCGTGTGATGGCGCTCGCCATCGTCGGGGTTTGTTGTGTAGCTCGCTGGTGTTTGGCTTTTGGTTTGCATGGTTCAAGAGTCAAAACTTGAGAATCTATGCCTCATGTTTGGTTATTGTATTCTCTTGAGAATGATAACCATCTTTTGATGTATTAAAAAGCTCTTTTTATCAATGAAAATCCCTACCATTTTGTTTTGAAAGTTCCAAAGCATAACCATCTTTTGATGTACTCAAGGGCGGAGCCAAGGGTGGGCTGGCCTAGGCTATAGCCTAGGTGAACTTAAGAAAAACAAAAAAAAATTAAATGTAAAATTTTAGCTCATCAATTTTAGCCTACCTCACTTTCTTGTACATTCTATGATTATTTACATTGAAAGAGAATTTGTTAAAGATATTGACTCAGATTTGGATAATAAATGATCTCTACTCATTAAAACATCGTAGGGCACAACTTCAGTAGGGTGCAAATTCAATAGTGTACGATTTCTTGTATTTTTCTTTCATTCTTTTTGAACATTTACATATCTATATATATGTACAAGTTTGCTGGACATTAATTATAAAACTCTTCTTAGTTCATGTACATAAATTTTGTGTTAGCCCGGCCACGAGAGATTAGATTTCTGATTCCGCCATTGGATGTACTATTAAGCTCTTTTTGTCAAAACCTGAGAATCAAGGCTTCATGTTTGGTAATTGTTGGAATAGAAAGAGTTTGAATGAATACCACCACTAAATTACCCGGTTGCTGAACCAAAATTTCGTAGCAACTTCTTGGCGGCGCTATAGTATTAAAGGGGACAAACTTTTGTCGGGTGAAAACGGGATCTATGGTCTGAACACTCTGGATACCATAATTTAATTAAAAAATAAGATAACATAATATGCTCAGGTAGAAAAATTCAATCGGACATGGCCCCCTCCTAATGTCTCATTCAATGTTTTCCCACCAATTTCAGAAATAATTAACAATGGGCAGAAGAAGACTTCATGTCTTCATCATTACGTTACTTATTCCCCAAACAAACAAGGCCTTAAGTTTCTGGAGACTTTGTGCAGAGAAGAAGACTCATCATTTTCTTGTCGTTTTTTTGGGGCAACGGAAGGAAGAGTTAAATGGTTGTGAATTTTCCCATCCTTTCCTCTTAAGTTTCGGGCGAGACTTTTAGTAAACTCTTCAACAATTTGCCCTTAAATTATCTTCCTGTGAGGAAATTTCATCGGTATTGACCAACTTTAGGAGATAGATATAGATGAATCTGTTCGGATGAAAAAAAAAAATCTATTACTTATTCGTGTGGAACACGTCAACGGGAAGACCAGCGCGTTCCTCCTATTCTGAGTTTGACTAGAGTTATTTTTTTTTAAAAAGCTAGTAATATTTTTTTCATCTTGTTAAATGTTGGAAATCAAAATTTGAACAACTTACTAGTTGCTCGACGACGGGACAATGACATTTTCAGATTTTAACGTTGGTACTTTTCAAGTTACATTTCAGTTTATGCATGAAATATACTAACTTGGATTACCTCAGCAACGGTACTAAAAGTCAATGAATTTGAATCATTAGTTGGGACAGATTACCTTACATTGTAATTTGAAAAAAAACGAAACAAAAATTCCACCATATTTATAAATAAAAAAAAAAAGCGGGTTAGATTACAATGGAGTGTGACGAACAAGCCATTATCACGAGCCTATAAAATGATGTGCAACCCTCAATGCACCTTAGCATCTATCAATAGCAGCTGCAAACCCTTGCATAAAAAACCTACTCTAACTCATTCCTTCTCATCTCAAAAAATGGACAAGACTTCTGTCACATTCACCCCAGCAGCTCCTATTGAAGAAATGATTTTCGGAATGGCATTTCTAACAGTTTTTGGTTTTCTCCAACTGCCACTTGAAGATGTGGGGGGCAACCCTGTTCCCACCATCCTATTTAAGGACAAGCCCTCCTTTTTCCATGCCTTCCTCTTATCTCTCACTTTCGCATTCACCGGTGCTGGGATCACAATCACTCTGCGCGAGGGGCATCCGAAAATCGCAAGACATAGTCGTCTTCTGGCTATTGCTTCCACAGTGTCCGCAGCAGGAATCCTGACCTGGTTAGTCCTGCCATCGTGTTTGGAGTTGGTGGTGCAAACTTGGAACCACCTGTTTTGCTCCTAATACGAACGTTGCTTTGGTTGTTTAGCCGCCAATTTCAAATCAAAATTTCATGATGGAGAAGGTTCCACTACCAACCAAAATCATAGAGTGCTCTCTCTTGGTGGCAATGGCAATCTGCACCATGATTTCCTGAGCTGAGATTGGTGGTTGCACAACCAACAAGTTGTAAGCAGGATCAGGATCCTCTTCGCTAAAAAATATCCTCTCCTTGATGGAATACTCTCACATTTGCATGATGTGGAGAATCTCATCAAGGCACAATATGTATAACAGAATAAGAACATGTATTTTTTGGAACATAAGTTCATGTGTGGTTAAGCTGGGGGTACTTGTTTGCTCACCCAACATGATCACACATTGTACATCAAATTAAAAGCAAGAATAAAGAGACATGAGAAATTGAAATACAAAGATACCAAACGCTGTTCTTAGATCGAGAATGAACGCACAAATGATCAATGTATGTATTTCTTCCATGGGTCTGCTAAAGAAAAGATTGCTGACAGTATTACCTCAATCCTGATCAACTGTATATGATTCATGTCTGGAGAAAGAACGAACATTTGATTGCCTAGAGAGATGCAGAAAAGGCTTTTACCGTATAATGGCCAGTTTCATAGTTAAATCCTGAATAGGTAAATGTCCTCTCATTCTCTGTTCCACCAAGTCTCCAGCTTCAAAGTGTGACAAAATAAATTCAGAAACTTACGATAATGATGACGCCCCTTCGTAGCAATCCTTTGGTGATGACCTTTGACATAGGTCTGTAAACAATTAATGCAAATCGAGCTGATAGAGTATGATGCCAGCAAATCTCTACTGAAACCTGGTTCAGGAGTCAAACTCCTTTCGACTTATTGAGAAACTGTCTTACTGCTCTAACTAGAGGGAGGGGATTCTCTAAATGCACAGCATGCCCACAATTTGGAACCTCAACAACTTCACAGATTCTCTTTGAATCGTCTATGCTCCTTGCCTCATGATTTACTTCTTGGAACATTTTCTGAGCAATCTTTTTAAACTTGTCATCCTTTTCCCCAATGACGAGTAGGAGAGGAACTTTGTTGTGCCTCAGGTCTTCCCACAATGGCCTATCAGGCAATGGAGGAAAAGGTCAACCACTGAGAAGTCCATAAAATGTTCCAAGAAAAACTGTCAACTCAGCACAAGTGGCTTCATTCTACAGCTAAGATAACAGGACTAGATAACCCAGCACATAATGTGTAATGGTAATGTTTTTTGCATGACCATCCAGTATCAAATAGACTCATTAACAAGTTTCAACACAGCAGCATTGAGCTCTTGCATGCACCAATTAATTCAAGCCAAGTACATAATGACCTAAATATACACATGAAGATAGTAGCCAAATTCTCTTTCCAAATCCTCGAAACTCAAGTTCTGATGCGCAAGCCATGGAGGATATAACCAAATAGATTGAATAGTTAAACTAATAAACCATAAAGTATGATGTATTTACAGAAAGAACAAATCTACAAATACGGAAAAAAATAAACTTACTGCTGCCTGCCGGTACTTGAATCAGACAGAACTTTCGCAAGCGTGTTTATGTCATTGTGCTGCAAACGGCTAGCAACTATCTTCTTGAAATGGGGATGAAATCTTAAGCTGAATAGCGAAAGAAATGTATTAATCACCTCATTGCTCAATTCTTCAAGTATAAATATGCCAACAATAGAAGCAAAACGTTTGACAAGGAAAACCCAACAATTACCTATTCCACAGCTCTCCAGCATACCAGACATCTAGAAAGAGTTCCAAGCCCTGAGCAATAAGAGAGCTCGATTTGGAGTCATCTTTAGCCCTACGGATCTTTCTAGCTGGCCCATCCGCTAATCCAGGGCTTCCAGATACCATGACAGCTCCTTCAATCTAGCATCACAGAAGCTTAGATTTTGAGAGTAGTTTAAGGGCTTGTTTGTTTGACTGAACTAATATGGAAGGGATGTATAATCCCATAGGATAGGTATCCCTATCGGACTAATACTTGTTTGCTCACAATACCGCATCCCCATCATAGTTGTATATCCCACATGTTTGTGGGATTCACATCCGACAGTTATTTAACCTTGACCACAAACCAAACGTACAAACGGGCCCAACAGCTAACTCAAATAGACAATCATAAACTCAACCATCCACTAATGTACCTTAGTAGAGCACCTCAGGGCCATGTACAATGCAGTTCTTGCTCCCATCGAGTATCCAACTAAGGTAACTTTTCCAGGAGTAATATTGTCAATCAACTTATTTACTATATCTGCAACTACCTCAATTGACAAACTTGGTTCTCTTTTCGTTTCCCAAATGCCATGATTTCGTATCCTTGACTCCCCATGCCCAGGAAGGTCAACCGAAATGCATCTTGCAGATCCTGAGAGGGCCTTCATAATGGGCATCCAGTCTTCACCAGTTCCAAGGAACCCATGGAGAAACACAAGAACATTTTTCTGCATCAGCCCAACTAGGAATGAGTGAAGAAGAATTACAAGAAGTAGCTCTAACAATAACAATGAAGCTGCTAATGGGAAGCGCTTAAAAATGAAACGAATGCCAAGAAGTTTTTTCGTCACAACTGCCTTCCTGCTAGGCTTAGAAATGTGAACATATTAGTATATTACATCATAAATAGGTATAATTCTTCACATGCCAGCAAAACATTTGCCACATTGAATTATAAAGCTTAACCCAAATATGAACAAGAATCCCAACCAGAAAGGAAAAAGATAACTAAAGAAAAGCACCAAGGTATCTTCCACTTCCCACAATCTTTGATGAATGATGTGCCATGTCATGAGGAAGTAAAGTTAGTTATAGAGTATTCTAGAGACATTGGAGGAAATTCAACGAATCCATGACTATGAAGGATACAAACAATGAACATCATATGATAGTTTATCAAAAAAAAACATCATATGATATACTCCTGCACTTACTTCAGTTTTTGGTCCAATCTCTTGTACATTGATGGAAACTGAAAAACCCTCTGAATCAACATTTAACTGGTACCTCTGAACTTCTTCCCCAGTAAAACTTCGAAGGATGACCTTGCGGTTGACTTGAAATTTTGTCAAGACACGGCCAGCATCATCAACAAATGCTTCTATGAAGCCACTGGATGGATTACGATAAATATTCAGAGGTTCAGCAGTTATGTCTTCCCTAAGCCAGCGATAAGTTCCAAGACCATGTGCTATAGTAGGGGAAGGTTCCTTCTGCATTGTTCTGCATATATCTTCCTTTTGCAGCTCAAGGAAGTATGAGAACTGGACATAGGCTGACAAACCTAGGCTACTCTCAAACGTAGCACTAATAACACTTATCTTGTCCTGCTGCTGAGCCCATCTTGCAATCAATGCCGCATTTTCAAAACCCCCAACAATACTTGGTTTGATAACCTGGTATGAATTGTAAGTTAAAAAACAAATTAGGTTCACGTTACGGACTCTCCCACAATGGTAAAATACCTGTCGAAAGAGCATAGGTCAGTGCACATTTTTTTGTGTTTTTTTGACCGAAGAATCTAACTGCTTCAGCTTCAATTAACCAGTGGTGATAAATAATTTTCCTGTTTAGCAAATACCAAAAAAACAAAAAGCCATAACAGGAAGCAATAATACTATCGACAAGATATGAAGCTCTTCACATCCTGCAATATCAAAGCTAGTCCCCATGCTCGGAACGTTTACTGGAGTGTTTTTGCTCTCATTACCACCAGGTCCCAGATGACTAAAAAATCTGGACAATCCTAAACAAAAATTCCAGTAAATTGAGTTCAGCTCTGGTAAAAAAAAATCTTGTATTTCCGGTCATCTGATTTGTCTATTTCCTTCACCCAGAATAGTTCTATATGAAGCATCAAGCATGCACTAGGATAAATATTTTAACTTGCATACATGCTGCTCCTTCCCATAACTTTGGATAACGAGAATATACTTCCACTTACAACAGCAGCTACTCCAGGGTGAGTGAACTTTGCTAGCCTTTCAAGAGTATTATCTCGAATATTCCCAATGGTTTCATCCAGTGCAACAGGTAGGCCAGTTTGTTCACAGAATTTGACTATCTCCTCTTCATTCTGAACAGGTTCCTGAGGCAATAAGAGCAACATGAAGACAGCAAAATAACAATCAACATCCGCTAAGATATCTAAACGGTGTAACCTAATTAAATCAACACGCAGACGAAGATGAACCATACAAATGAATAGTCACTTTGGAAACACATGAATACCACAATTTTGCATTGTGGGGTAGTCAAAATGTCTATGCATTTTCAATCAAAAGGAAATATGTGGATCAGAAAATAAACCTACCATAAAGCAATCAGCTGGCCTACAAGCGGTAATATCAACCGAAAGATGGATCATACATTCATACCTCAATATATTGCAGGTTACAGTTCATCACAGACGAAGAAAAACGAACTGCTTCATCATAGGTCCACTTTTGATTCGCATCAGCACGGAGGTTAAACTGGGGCCCCACCCTCTTTCTAACTTCTTGTATAACTCTGGCATCTTCAATAGGATCTTGCCGACGTGCAACCTGTTATTAGTAAAATTCTTAGTAGTCCAGCTAGTATTTGAGATGGTCCGGGACTTTAAGCCCTTAAGGCCCATATGCTTGCCCACGATGTCAACCTTGGTAGGTCTGCTAATAATAAACCATCACTATCACTCTAATTCTCCTCCCACTATTAGTCTAATTAGACAAATGGTTCCCAATACCAAATTACTTAATTACATCTCATCTAGAACAATGTGGTCTTTAATGTTATACTTAGGGATAGACTTCTCACTTTTAGCTTTATGGCAGAGAAGCCTTCTCCAACAAGTGTAGCAGCAATATCAGCAACATCTTTTGGAGTCCCATCTGAGTCAATAAGAGCACAAATCTGAACAGTAAAAGACCTTTGAGATAGTTCTTCTGTAGCTGTCTCAGGATGGAGTATGTTCAATAAACTGGAACCTTCCGTCGCGGCTAAAGCATTAAGGATGGCCATTTCCAAACCACATCTGACACTTGGAAAGATTGAACCTGGCTATATAACACGAAAGGAGCTTAACCATTCCATGAGCCAGAATGAGAAGATAAGTAGCAAGAAATTCAACTCAACTTCTACTGTTACCTACAACATCTAGATAACAAAACAGTGAATTTGCGGAATGACAATTAAGGGACATACCAATATTCCTAAACTGGTCCATATCCAAGAGGAAATCGAGCCCTTTAGCAGAGGCAGGAAGCAACTGATCTTTTCTTCTTGTATGGCATGAATAAGAAACCTGAGTTGATCTTCAACATCAATCAAGTTCTCTTCATGGATCTCAAGAGGTGCAACCTGCACACATAGTATGTAGTGTATAAGAAGCATGCAAAGAACTTTTAGTCCTGAGTAGAAACAAAAAAGAGGAAACCTAAAGAACACAAAAAGTATTTAAGGGAAGGAAAGAGGAGAGCAACACAGAAATTAAAGGTTGCATATACTGGAATGTACCACTACATGTACATGTTAGTCAATGAATCATAGGTGAAGCATATGACTCTTTCTTCCTTTAAGAACCTTTTGAGGAAAGTGAATTTGGAAAAAGGCCTTATATTTCTGTACTTTTGCAGCTTCAAAGGAAAATTAAGACCCCTATTTTCTGAAACTATAGGAAATAGAATACATAAAGGGCTACCGCGTACATGCATGTCCACATAACATCATTTTATAGCTTATACGAAGTGGGATAATAAACTAAGTCATCAAATTGAAGATCAAATCACCCAGCTAACTATATTGTTGTTTTCTTGGAAAAACCAGAGCCATTGGTTCTATTCATAGAACCCATACAACTAGTACTTAAAAATAAGAAAACCTTTTTTTTTATATAAATAAAATAAGAAACCCATTAATCAATAGCTACAGCCATAAACCCTTTTTTATCCAATTCCAGGACCAATTCCTTTTTGCTAATACTCAAGTCATCTAAGGTTTTTCCATGAGGGATTACAAATATCAATGGACAAGTGAGTAAGTGACAAGTAAAAGAACAATTAAAATGGAGAGGCTTGCTCTTTAAACATCTGAACTCCTACAATATCACATTACCTACTTTGCAGTGCCTCATTATCTATATTAACTTTGATAAACAAGACGGACAATTTATTAATCTGCACAAAGAAAAGTTTTAAAAACAGGGAAAAAGGGAACCATAAAACCTAGCTCGTAGCCAACCGAATTAGCTGCTTTAAGATAAAGATGAAGCTATATAATTTATAATAATTTCCAAAATTCAATATAACTATATAAGTAAATAAAGACTATGAATCATACTTATTTCGAAACAAAAGGCAGATCTCAAACTTTAGATTGGATCTACATACTTCACAGTTCACACTCTTCCTGGGATCACATAAATGATGTTTTGCTAAGGTTTAATTTAGTTAATATTCTTTATGACAACTTCCATGTTGTGACGTGTGACTAATTACTTTCAAATATTAACAAAGCAGAAGGGACACCAAACATGACATCCGCTGATGTTTTCCCCTGCAAACAAAAGGAAAGGGAGAAAAACTTACACACTAACCTCGCCAAACCCCACACTTCCATCTTCAAGAAACAAAGCTATAATAAAACCTTCTCTGTAGCAGCTCATAGAGTCATAAGGTGCAGAACTTGAAGTAGGTGGGGCACATAGCTTGATTCTGTCACAACAGTTTGAACAACATTAGTAATACATTTTGGAGTTCAAATATTTGATCAAGGCGTCTTTAGAACTGAGTCCTTCAAGTAAAACTCACACCTATAAAGGGAGTACTCCATTTTACCGATCCCAACAAGAAAGGAACCAGCTAACATACAATCTGAAGTTGAAAACCTTGAAACAAGGGCCAAGGCATTGTCCGCGGCTTGACATGCAAATCGTCTCAACTTACTGATAAGCGGACGAAGATGAGTTAGCTGGTAGGTAAGAGGCTATAAGGTAAACATTGAAGCCATGGTGAGTTAGCTGGTAGGTAGTAGAGGCTACAAGGTAAACAATGAAGCTATGGTATAATCTGAATACCTGTGGAAAGTAGCATTTGCATCAATACAGCTGTGAACCTCTATGATCCAATCAATCTCCTCCTGTTGAGATGTTAACAAGGCATCCTGCAATTCCATTTTTGTCTCCACTTTCACATGCTTCAAACTGCACAAATTTCCATTTTCTCAATCTAAGAAACGAGGACATATTCAGTAGTAACACAAATGACATTGAAAAACTAGAGAAACCTAACACAGTGAACTATTCACATATAGATATCATGCAAAACGAAAATACACATGAGCAAACAACTCTAAACCATCAGAGCTCACTCTGGGATTTTCTTTACTTTTTGGTTGATGATAAGACTATTATTTACTCCAATACGCACTATATATTGTCTATGCTTCACTATTGAGCTGATACAGCATTTCCACACAAAAAAATTGCTTTTCTTTGTCTTCTGGAAAAGCAAGCACACCCTTAGAAATGTTGCATGTGAGCACTCATTAACAGACTTATATTCTGCAGTAATAATACTGATCCAAACACACATACACATGTGTATATGAGTATATAAATTTATATGTATATATGATGCAACTTAAAGGTTTCATCTTGACCGGGTATGCATATGCAAACTATTTCCAAAAACTCGGGGTATTGCATCTTGGGAGGTGTGCGGTAGATGTAATCCCAGCAGGTGGGATTACTCATCCTATGCTAACCAATGGGATTATATGCCCCGTCCATTGATGTAGCCAACCAACCAAGACTTTAGAGCATAACTGATTAATTCAAAGTGCATAGATGTGTGCAGATTACCAAAAAGACAACACACGTGCTAATTTAGTTGTTAGAACTTAGAACTCTTACCCATGGGCCACGCACAGGTTCTGAATTGAAACATTATGAGAAGTGTAGAAATACTGATCCAACACCTTTTTTTCAGTTCTATCTGCAATAGGAAGGAGACTGAAGATTGCCCCACCATGATTGTTCATGACAAGAATTGTCATCGGCTTCCGGCAGATCCTTCAAGCAACAAAACATAACTCAATATAATGAGAAGCATTGTGGCTATAGCACTCTATTAATGACAGCATAAGTAGTTAGGTGTACCATGTTTAATTTAGGGAATAAGAATCACTGGAGAAAGAAAACGTGAGAAGACAAGCATGCCTGCCTCCACCTTAAGAAAGTTATAAAATTTCACTCAACTAAATGGAACTTTTATTTTTGCCTTTGTATCCCCTCTTAGGGGAAGAAGGGAAATCATATCCTGCCAAAGTTTCTAAAGATGAGCAACTTCAATAATCCCATTGTTTCTTGACCACTTGTACAAATCTCAAATCATGATAACCTCATATTAGGGCTGTCCAGAGACCCGACCCGACCCAAAAAATGGCTAACGGACGGTTCTGATTTCTCTAGTTGGTCGGGTTCGGGTTCACTTGGTCGGATTTTGAATCCCGTCAATCGGGTTTCGGGCGCCCATATAATGTTTCGGGCAAACCCGACCCGACCAAAACATACACGTATAAAAAGAAAAAAAAAACCATACGTTCAGTCATTTGCCCTAATCTGATCTCGCACAACCCTCTCCAATCTCCTCTTCCTCACTCCTCAGATCTGCTGCTTCTCTCCACAACCCTCACCAGTACCACCACCGACGTCCATGCCCACCGGCCACCACCGCAACGCCAAGCCCCACGTTTCCCGACGCAACTATTCCCCCCTTTCCCTCTCAATCGATTAGTCCCCGTTCTCTCTCAATCGATCCCCGAAGAACTGAAGAAGCCAAGAACCCTAAATCGACACTAATACAACAGTGTTACAAACTTACAGTGGTACGTCTCTCTCTCTCCCTCTCTCTCTCTCTCTATGATTTTCTCTACGACTGTTACAGTGATAGGGCTTTACGAAAATATTTTCTCTGTGATTTTGATCTGATGAATGGATAGAGTATTGGATTGGGATGGATAGGGCTTGAATCGATCAAAGCCCCTTGTTTAATTTTTTCCCCCTTTTTGGCTGTAGATCAGTGAGTTTTTGGCTGGTTTTTTCAACTGGTAAAGGCGTAAAGCAAAAGAAAACAGTTTATGATTCTATTTCGACTGGTGTAGCACTAAAGCTAATTTTATGATTCTATTTTGACTGGTAAAGCAAAAGAAAACAGTAAAGCTAATTTTTTCTCTTATTTCGACTGGTGTAGCACTATATATATATGCATTGCAGTTTATTGATCTTGACTGCACTTGTTTGTAGGTGATGGATTCAAACAATTTTGATTTCATGCTTGGTGGGGAATTTGAGGATGATGTTGTAGATGTTGAAGAAGTTGAACTTTGAGGTAATTCTAATCCTCTTGTGTCTACGAATGCCGATGTTATTGATGTTGAAGATGATACAGGAATTGAAGTTGGACAAAATAGAATGAAAAGAAAGGTTCTACGACAAGGGCCTAAACCTAAAAAAGAGCCTGGAAAAAGATATAGATCTCCTGTCTGGAATCACTTCAACGATATTAAAGAGGGTGGGGAAACCAAATGGGCTGAGTGTAAGTATTGCAAGAAATGATATGCGGCCGAAAGTAAAAAAATATGGCATTAGTAATTTGAAAGCTCACATCCCCAATTGCCCATTATATCCTAATAATAGAGACCAACATGGACAACATAACCTTTCATTTCGACCCACAGACGGGGGCGGTGTCGACATTGTGACTCATGTCTTTTATTTTGACAATTGTAAGAGAGCTCTAGCCGAATTGGTCATCATTGATGAACTACCCTTTAGGTTCGTTGAGGGGATTGGGCTCAGAAAGTTTTGTAAGGTCATGCAACCGAAGTTCTCACCGGTTTCTTGCCAAACGATAACTAGAGAGGTTGGTGCAATTCATAAAAATGAGAGGGGAAAACTGAAAAAATTCTTGAAGGGTCGTAGGATTTGTCTCACGACTGATACATGGACATCAATTCAAAATCTTAACTACATGTGTCTCACCGCACACTTCATTGATGATGATTGGAAGTTGCAAAAGAGAATCTTAAACTTTTGTCAAATTGAAGATCATAAGGGAGTTACCATAGGCAAGAAAATTGAGTCATTGTTGCTTGAGTGGAATGTTGATGGTATTTTTACTTTGACGGTAGATAATGCAAGTTCGAACGCCACGCTATTGAGTACTTGAAAAGGAAAACAATGGATTGGAAAAGGACTATCTTGGAGCATGAGTATATACATATGCGATGTTGTGCACACATTTTGAATCTTATTGTCGTGATGTTATGAGTCTATTCTCAATGAGCCTAGTGCAAGTCCAATGCCGAGAGTAATGGAGGAGAATGAGGATTGTGATCGTTGCTTGAATTTAGCTATCGAATTTGACACTTACTTGGAGGAGGAGCATTCTAGTGTTTGTTCCTCGAAGGTAGACAAGTACTTGGGGATTTGTGTGAACGTAGGGACAATCCGGATTTTGATATCTTGGTATGATGGAAGAACAATTCCAACAAGTATCCAATCTTGTCAAAAATAGCGCGTGATGTATTAGCTATGCCCGTGTCTACCGTTGCTACCGTGTCGGCCTTTAGTACGGGTGGTCGCGTACTTGATCCATTTCGAAGTTCACTCTCACCGTCAATGGTCGAGACTCTTGTATGCACCCAAAATTGGCTTCTAAGCACGGTTCCAATCTCTCTTCGACAGGCTATGGATAAAGTTGAAGATCTTGAACAAGGTAATTTAATTTAATTGATCTGGTCTATTTAGTATTTTTTTAGTAATGTATTGAATTAAGTGTTTTTTTTTTCCCAGAACTCTTACAAACTGATGATGCAAGTTCCTAGGGATTGATGGGGCTTTGGACCTTGGTAAAACATAACAGCAGATGTTATTTGATGATCTTTGAAGTTTTTAATTCTCTTCTAATTTTTCTTTCTATGTAACAGGTTTGAACAGACATGGGAAATATGGGATTGGGAGCAGCAACACTATGGAGTATGGACTATGGACTATGGAGTATTGATTACTTTATTTTGTGGACTTCTTGTTTTAATCATTTTGGACTTGTAATTTTGGTGGTCATCTAAACTTGTAATATGGTGGTGGAAAACTGAAAATGTTTTGACTTGTGGTTGATTGGTTGTGTATGGCTGCTGAAAAAATAGGGGAGTAGAGACGAGAGAGCTGGCTGCTCTGTAGTTTTTTTTGTTTTTTTTGCTGTGTGGTGGTGGTGGAAAATGGAAATGTGTATGACTGCTCAGTGCTCACTGAGTCACTGCTGAAAAAACAGGGGAGGAGAAAGCTGAGAGCTGGCTGCTCTCTGGAAAACTAGAAAACATTTCCAGTCAATGTTGAAAACTGGAAATGTTAGTTTTTTTTTATAATGTGGTTGTGCTTTCATTCAATCTTGCTCTTGGGTTTTTTTTTTTTCTGATTGCTTACTGCTTAATCTTGCTTGGTTGTAATATGGAAATGTGGTTTTTTTTATGCCTGCAATACAAACTGTGTTTGAAATTTGGATTGAGAAATGTGGAAACTGGAAAACAGGGCTTGGAGCCTTGGATTGAGCTATGGGGAATGGCCCAAAATATTTATATTAATCCTTGGGCCATTTGGCCTGCTAAAAATGGTGGAAAACTAGCCCAAAATAACTAAAGAAGTAAAAATAATAATGGCCCAAAAAAATAAAACCGGCCCAAAAAAGGCCCAACAAAACTGGCCCAATCTGATTACCCGACCAAACCCAACCAACTCAACCCGACAACGTTTCGGTCGGAGCCCGACAAATTGTCCGGTCAGGCTCGGGTGGGCACTTATTCAGTCCGACTGCAGTCGGGTCGGGTCCATCCTAACGCGAACCCGAAAAAAATCCGACCGTGAACAGCCCTACCTCATATGATAAAAACAAAAAACGTGATTCGAAAGAACTACCTTGATATGTTACATCAACAGACAACAACAATAACAAAAGTTTGCAAGAACATAGACAATAGAAAAGATTCATAATATCCTGACGGTCAGTAAACAAATGTTACCAATGATAAAGCGACTTAGAGTTGATAGTACACATTAGTTTACATTGTGTGGGAAATGGGAAGGCATATTTTGTCATGGAAATGAATACTAATGGATATTGAGCAAGCATTAGGGAAATACACAAGCACAATCATAAGAGAACTTATTACCTTTGCGTCAGAAGTGCCAACCCATTTGTATCATGCAGAAAAGAAACATCTCCAATCACACAAGTTACCTGAACATGATCATGGATGTCCTTAAAATTGCAATACTCACAAAATTACAAGAATGCTGAGTAAAATTGATATTGAGGCAAGTAATTCTTTTACTGAAACGAAATGTTTTATAAAACTCTTCAGTGCAATCTTATCACTACAAATAGAAAGAAAAACAAAATGTAATTACTAGGTTACAGAAGGTTGAAGGCATCGAATTGTTGACAAAGAGTCAAAGACTTATGTTTTCTTTTGTGTCAATTATACTATTCATTGCCAACATGATATCATCAGACGTTTCGAGCCAACTTCCTTCCGAAAGCTTGTTGTTGAATCAGAACCAAGCAACAACATCCATAGCAAGGTCTTTACCAACAAAAAAAATGTAGCACTCTCAGTGGACTGGAACTCTCACAAAAACTGGAGGAGTATGTACTGGTATATATCATGGATGTAATAACGACAATAGCAGCTGAGATGATAGCAATATCATGGATGTAATAATGACATGATGAAATCATGATTCTATTGTTAGGCTAAGGGCCTTGTCTCACCGAAAGAGATAATGGAGCAAGAAACAAGTCCTAGTAAAAAATAGTAAAATACGGTAACATGTTCTATCCCACATAATAGGGACTTTACCAGAAACAAAACACACACACACACACACACACACACACACACACACAAAAAAAAGGGTGTAGGATTCGCAGTCAACTGGAAATCTCATATCTATTCATGGAGGTGAATTTGAATGTTTCTGGCATAGTGTGTTCAAATTTTATAAGCCCATTTTTGTCATTGCATGCAGCAATATGATAGTCATCCAACCTAAATAGACCAAACTGCCAGTGATTGGCAACTAGAAAAACAACATTAAACAGTTTGTTTTCGGATCCTCCAATACTCACTCTTTTGTTGCATCCTACAGCAAAACCAATAGCTGTGCTAAGCAAACCATCAATGCCACTAGCTCCTCTGTTCCCAGCCACCTGTATCCAGTGACATGGTAACTCTAAGCTTAACATCACAGGAATATTATTAGTACACTGCTCCCAGTTACATCCGTACATGTCCGCATCACGTATAGGCATGCTGTTCCCAACAAATATAGCAGACTCACAATGAAGTGATTCCGGAATAACATATGCAACATAGGGTTCAGTCAAGGAGTATTCCGAATGGATCAGAAATGATATCTCCCATCCAACCTAGAAAACATGGAAAAGGAAGCTTTAAAAAGTGGGGAAAGTATGTATCCATCAGGAGAAAACAATATAAAAATTCCAACCAATCATTCAACAGAATAATAGATAGTATACACTTCTAAAAGTTTGGGTACAAGGGTTTTTCCTAAAGAAATCCTAGGCGGGATCCACATAGTCTTCTTCCTTCTTTTTCTTATTATTCTGATTGGTTTTGTTAAGGTAGAGTTTATTGCTGCTTAATGTAGCCAATGTGCTAATGGTCAAAAACTCGGTTTAACCAACCAAACTTGAGTTGCACCCTAGGCCAGCACGTCAGACCCAGTATTTAGCAAGGTCTTGAGTCAAAAGGAGGTTCTTACAGTTAAAATTAGACAAAATGAAAGGAAAATCAAACATGTTATCAGTAGCGGAGATTGAAAAGAATAAATCACGGCTAAAGAAGAAATACCATTTTATCGACAGCCTTTAGAAAACAGCACCATTTGCTGCTGATCTGTGGGATGTTAGCTTTAAGCAGACAGTCAGAAAATTGTGTGATGGTACTCTGAATCCTGTGAGTTACAATATGTGTTGGATCATGGCGACATGGATGGTTCTCCACTAATACATAAGCACATGGAAAGCTGTCCTCTAGCATCTGAGAAATTCGCTTGCTTGTTATCCTACTTCCAACCTATTATTTAATGCAATTCAAAGTCACCAGCAAGAGTTGGAGCAAATGGTTTACAAGGACTCAAATTCTGAAACTAGTAACAGAAAGCATACTAACATTCCAAAACCAAATATCAGTACAATGACTATGCCTTTGGAATGCCCGCACAAGTACTATACTTCCTCAGTCCCTTATTGTTGTCAGTTGTTCCAATTTTTGCTGTCCCGTAATGCTAATCAATTTGGAAAAGCTGAAGACAAATTTGGTACAATTTCTCTCTTTGCCCCACTTTCTTAAATTGGAAGGTTAAAGTTTGTAAAGCACAATCATTATGCTTTCGAAAAATGTTGGATTCCCCAAAGTGGACCAACAAAAAAGGACGGCGGAATAATGAAAAATGAGAGAGGAGAAATGAACCTGAACAATCACATCAGCATGTGCCCAACTCCTGACTGAATCAGAGAGTAGAGAATGATCCAGATGATCGATAAACAAAAGGTTTCCCTCCACTTCAAAGTAAGTTGAATACTTTCTCAATCGTAAACCTGACAAAACGTCAGCAACAACTGGCCATGAAAGTTTCTTAGCCAAAAGAAGAGCTGCCCATATGTCATCCTCTCTGTGAATCGCACCAATTAGTAGAAGCCCTCGGTTCGCCCCTTGAATCACTTGAAGAACCTCTGTCATTTGGCTGTGAGTACCATTGCACCCATAAGAATACTGCAGTTGAATATAGTTCGTAAATGGTTGAGCACTTGACATCCAAAAATCCAAGCCTTTTAAACAGCTCAACATCCACTTTCTTGAACTGTTATCCAATGGTTCCCTAAAAGGGCAGTTGATGTGAACAGGACCATAGGGCGAACTGGTTGCCCAATGAACTGCAGAGTCGATTGTAGTAAGAACCATCCGTGCAGGAATATAATCAGTGGGTGCTGGAAGACCATAGAAGAACCTCACAAAGGAACCAAAATGGTTGACCTATATTACAAAACTGACAAGTGATCAGGGGAACATCACCAGAATATATACAGTGAAATACATTACATCATGTTTTTAAAACAGGACCAGACAGGCCTGTTGGACCATAGACTTGTCCAAGCACCGGTTGGGACAACCCAACAGAACCGTTTAGGATAAGAAACCGCCTTGAACCGTTCAAACGGACGCATTACTGGCAAACCATTGAAACCATTGACAGGTCAAGTGAAACGGTCCAGATCTGAAGCTCCTGGAAACACCCTTGCAATGGGGGAAAAGTCTTAAGCCACTTATCTACCTTCAATATAACAAAGAGTATACCCTATTTTGGTCATCTACTGTGTTGGATGATTCTCTGAAGAAAAAGATTTCCACTTTTTAGAAAGAGTCAGAAGTTCTTTCTCTTTATATGCCAATATGCCTGGTCCAAATGCCCACTATGTTCGCTAGGCTCCATTCGTTTTCGCCCCGTAGCTTATTCGCCCATCTTGCATGCCGCTAGCCTGCTGAAAAATGCAAGGGCGCTAAAATGCTGTCGTTTTTCAGCAGAGTTGGAAGCATGAAAAACGAAAGATGTGAACGAGGCTAAAAAACGACTTCAACATGCAAACAAGAGGCCTTAGGAATAGTAATCGGAGCCTTCTAATTTCATGTTTTAGGTAACTTTAAAATTCTTTTAACCTAAATTTTTTAATGACATAAATTATAAACTGTTCTATTCATTTATGATGTCACAGTTTGATTATGGTTGAACCCCGGTTAAAAGAGCGACCCAGCCGCTCAGCCCCTTTTAACGGTTTTCAAAATATTGCATTACACCGTAAAATGAAAGTTAATGGTGATGTGGAATAACCACAGTTATTAAAAACTACAATACGGACAACTATCCCACGATTCGCATAGTCTCTTTTGAAAAACTGCATGTATCACATCCGGAATCCTTTTTCATGAAATGGTGGGAAAAAACTTTACACAATATATCCCAATTTGACTACCTTGGGTACAATCAACAAGTTACTATCTCAAGAGCAAAAAATATGGAAAGATTTCAGCTAATGCCTGCCTACAACACAAAATCATCAACTAATGGCTTTATTGAGTGCACACAGATAACAGGAAAAGGAAAAAGCAATAAAGGTGGAGATAATGAGTATAGAACCAAAAAAAATAACTAGAGAGTCTCTATACGTCAGCAAGGTCAAACAATCAGTTTAACTGAAGCGATGGACTCAATCAACATTTCTAACTAGGGAATTACATACCTAGCCTAACCTAACCTACAACCTTTGTATAGAGGAATAGTCCACCAAAAATCTCAGGCATAGAGGCTGAAACAGAGAGAGCTCGGGATGGAAAAATAAAACCTACTTTTGTCATCCATATACATGCTTTTCCAAAATTGATGCATAAAAAGACACAGTATAAAGGAGGGGTAATTGCAAATGTCCAAGAAGTAAATACTATACAAGAACGAAACAAGGATTGAAAAATAACATATATTGACCCACCACAAGACCCAATAGAATACTTTCTTTAATATTTGGTAGTCTTCTTAACATGGTCATGAATAAAAACATCCAGCAGATTTGAAGCCCAAGCCAATTTCAAAATGCTGAATCAGGGAGAGACTAATTAGACTAAATGGGTTTTTAACCTGTGGAAGTAGAAATGTAAGACTGACCCAGTAGGCAAGAACTTGCATCGTTCTCCTTTGTCCTCAAAATCATTACACTCTCTGAATCCTAATACTTCATCAATTTAGGGCCAAAATCTACACTTTTTATCTAAACTCGTCTTCTCTCAATACTATGACTAACCGAAAGTGAAAGTCCTTCATGCTCATTCACTGAGGCACAGCAAGTTCGTTCCTACGAAATTGCTTGAAATGACAGCATATGAGTTTTCCTTGTGTGTTCCCCCTTAATGAAAAACACTAAGCTATGTTCAAGGAAGAACAGAAGAATAAAAGAGCACCACAAACTTCAGTAAAGGTTGATGTTTACTATATGCCCACGAGCATTTCTGGAAGAGTTGAACTAATGGAGACCAAATAGGAAAGGCTGAATCAACTCCTTTAACTTCATACGTATTCACCTAGCCAAGCCCAATGCCTGTTTGTAGGCAAGATCGACCCATATCTCAACAGTAAAGAGAGGTAACATGCACAAATCAGAAAAGAGGCAAAAAGCTACCATCGCTTTCCGCATAGAGGCCCACATAAACTATGCGATACAAGGGAAGTAGAGAAAAAGGACAGATAATGTTAAAAAAAGTGTATATATATACACACACACAGTCCGGATCTCCTAAGAGATCTCGCACGGCCTTACCATGCGGGACTCCCGTTTCCCGATCGAATTGCGACGATCCGAGCCGCTCAAAGTGATCAAAATGTGATTTGAAGGGTACCCGCAAGAAATCAGCAAAAAAAATGATCGGGAAGGGCTTGATCCGAACAGTTTTATATTGAACGGTTCAATAAAAAACTGCTCGGATCAAGCCCTTCCTGATCATTTTTTTTGCTTATTTCTCGCGGGTACCCTTAAATCACGTTCTGAACACATTGAGCGGCTCGGATCGTCGCAATTTGATCGGGAAAGGGGAGTCCCGCACGGTAAGGCCGTGCGGGATCCCTCATTGGATCTTAAGTGTGTGTGTGTGTGTGTGTGTGTGTGTGTATATATAAAGCAGCAACCACCAAAAGCAATGGATTTTCACTCACCGAAATAAAGCAAGGGACACCTAGGGTAACAACAGGGAAGGAATACCAGTCTACCTGGTTGATTGCTTGGTTTGCTCCTCCATCCTGCAGCTCTGGAGGACGGTCTGCAGTAAGTAATATAAGGGGGACAAAGTCTTGACTCGCCTCCACAACCTAAACAATGCCATTTTGTATGAATTGCAATAAAATAAGAAGGTAAGCAATGTGTACTACCGATGGCTATCCAAGAAAACATCCTTAGGACTCTCTCTCTCTCTCACACACAGAAGACTATAGTCTACTGATTAAAAGGAAAGAAGAGCAAAATTTCAGAAGGATAAAGCCAGTTGGTACAGACTATGGAGGATAGAAACAAAGGAGGTGTTATGATAAGAAAAATGTAGTGGTTAAGCTGATGGCTTACTTTTCCACCCAACTAAATGACCCAAAAAGTAGGAGGAACACAAACTATCCAAAAGAGGTAATAGATTGAAATACCGAATTTTTGAAGCTAGTTAATAAATATGCAGGTAAATAGCACTCAAAATAACTCACAGCAGGAAGAAGATTTGAAACTGCAGTGCCCGATGTTGTTATCACTACTGCTGGTTTATGAGAACCTCTGGCAAAACCAACCGCATGAAATGCTAGTGAGCGCTCGTCATAGCATGCAATACAAGTTGTCAAGGGGTGAGTAGAAGCAGCAACAGCGAGTGGAGATGACCGCGATCCCGGGGCTATGCAAAAATACTAGAAGAAGAAAAAATCAGACATGTGTTCGCCAACAGAGATAGAATGCACAATCAAAAAGTCTCACCGTCAAACCAAGTCGAGAGCATTCTTCAATTATAAGAAACGCCCATAGAGAATTGACGTTGGGATAGTTTTCAAGAGAATGACGCCTTCCGTTGAGATCATCCAGCTATCATCATTTGAAAAGAAAAAGCCTAAACAACCTTGAACTGAAACGAAGTCTCATGACTCTCATCAAGAGACAACGCTTACTAACATTGCACTACCACAAACCTCTAACCAAAATGTTGAACAAATATAATAAAGCAAAGTTGATGGATGATAAGTTTTGTAGAATACCGTGTCAAAAACAAGGCTGCAATGTGTTACATATTTTTTTTATGCAAAAAGTATAAATTAGTTGTAGTTAGAAGTTTAGTAATGATAAGAGTTGTGGGTAGTGGGTTTGGTAGTTGGGTAGGTTAGTTATGCTATTTTATAGGTAATGAGTTAATGGGTTATATGTTTTCTTGAATAAAGACACCATTTTGTGAATCACTGAAAAGGGAGTTGAATGTAATTAAAAAGTCTTCTACTTTGAATAAGAGGCCCGATTCTCCTCAATCAGAGCCAATCTGAGGTCTTCCCTCCACAAAGTGGGACTCTTCTCTCCTCTCATTCTATTATTTATTCTCTCTTACTAGAAAGTTCGTAATAGTGGTATCAGAGCCAAGCATCCTTGTTAATGGATTTAGCACAAGATGTTTTGGATGCATTACGTAAAGATGTACGAGAGATGAAGACAATTATCTTGAAGATGGTCAAGAATACCGAGCGGCTCCATAAGTCTTTGGGTGAGAAAAAATTGCCGATCAAGAAACTAAATTATGGTGAAGAGGAAAAGCTGGACGATACCAATGCAGAAGCAGACCTAGCAAAAGTTGATTTTTTTATCCATGAAGATAAAGTAATCGATGTTGACAAGACTCTACACAATCAATTATGTTTCCCAAGGTCAACCCCGGCTACTTTGAAGTTGGAAGAAAACTTAAACATTATTAGAGCAATGTTCAAGAGAATCAAGACTAGTATTTGTGCAATTTGGTTAAATTTTATAGTTGCATTTTATAAAGATTGGGATCCTGGTGGATATTGTAATATTTAGGAATTTCAACCTTGAGGACAAGGTTATCTTAAGGGGGTAGGATTGTTACGTACTTATTTTATGTGAAAAGTACATTGTATTAAATTAGTTGCCGTAAGCAGTTAAGGAGTGATAAGAGTTGTGGATAGTGGGTTTGGTAGTTGGGTAGGGTACATGCTATTTTGTAGGTTATGGGTTAATGGGGTTATATTTTCTTGTACATAGTCACTACATATACACCATAATGTGAATCAATGAAAAGGGAGTTGAATGTTATTAAAAAAGTCTTCCATTTTGAAGAAGAGGTCCGATTCTCCTCAATCAGAGAGGCAATTAGAGGTCTTCCCCCCTCAAAGTGGGACTCTTCTCTCATCTTATTCTATTAAATAATTTTCTGTTATGAGAAGTTCATAACACAATGCCATGCAAGTACAGGAATAAAGGATAATCAAAGAGTTCACAAAAGGAAAATTAAGGTACGAAAAAACATTTAGTGAGCATATTCAATACGCACAAGTTTACAACTCCAACACTAGTAGCTTATATAGATATATCTAGCAAAAACGTTGCAGAATGAATATACCAATTTAAAAACATAACATTGACATACCATGTTACTGGCGATTGCCAGTGTAGGTGAAAGCCTAACCAAGAACTGACATGAAGATGAAAGCTCTGACTGCAAGAAGATCATGAAAAGCTTCAGCTTGAACTGGTTTCCATCAAGAGTTCTAACAGAATAGAGAACTTCTAGTTCTAGCCTAAGCAACAATGTGAAGAATCTTCCTATCCCAGAAAAAATGAGAGTTAAGAATACTTTAAGGATGAGTATCGTGTTGAAGGCAATACCAGTGCCATAGAGCCGCTACCAAGATCCCCTCCACCAATCGAGCTAGCATTAATGCACACCTACAAAATCACCTTGATCAAGGTAAGCTACCGAAACTGTGACAGTGTTAGGGGATGATCACGAATGAAAAACTTGGGTATCTTCAAAGTTAAGTTGGCCTTCCAGTTTCATAGATACTTGTAATTTGGAAGCCACTTTAAGAGTGAACGAGAGAGTAATTATATACCGAACCACGAAACTGGATTTCTGAATACATATTTGAAGTTCAAAACATAGGGCCACAGTCAATACAAAAAGCTATGTCATGTTCAATAATAAAGAAGAAAAAGGCAAACCGTGCAAGTTATGTAAAAGAACATCAGACAAGTGTAATAAAAAATGGAGAAACCATACCATTTGGGTGTTTGTATCCCCGACAACATTGAACTTTTTGAGAGTAGATCTGATGCATTTAGGATAGAATTTCTCTGAGGTGGGCAAAACATAATAAGTGGCCTGAAAATAGAAATTCAATGGGAAAAGAAAAGGAAAAAAGAGGCATAAGATGGACATGAAAATATCACAAGTTCACAACATGTCAAGGAAGCGCATAGAAACAACCTACTTAAAATCAATGCAACTTAGTTTTGTTAAGCTACAATAGCTCAGCAATAATTTCATATTGCAAATAGCTTCATTTGAGTGGAAAGGCTTTAAACTTCATCCAATGTTTTAGGGCCACCCACAGTACTTTTTTTTTTGTAAACTTTAACAGAATATGATGCGCTGCATAGTGAATGATGACCAAGCTCTTCGAGCATATGACATTAACCAAAGCCAGTGCGAATATTTTTAAAATTTGACAATACAAGGCATTCTAGGGTCGGCATTACCAGCAGGTTAAACCCAAAGCAATTTGAAGTGAATGTCATACGATTCTTATTGCATGCGAATTATTTATCAGGTCTTATCTTTCAACTATGAGTAAAAGGGAAGGGATAACATGTGAGATGAGAACTTGAGAACACCTGGTAGAGAGCTAACTTGTAAGACTGAATGGCCTCCTCAAATGTACAAAGGAAAGAGTCATGCCACACCAATGTTGCAGCTAGTGTAGAAATGCCTTCAAACTCGTTTAACTCAATCTGTTGAAAAGTATCTCATTTCAGAAGCGTATACATGTGCAGAGCAGCTCTCCACTGGGAAAAAAAGGTGAACACAACACAACTCAATAAAGACTAAAATCAAAACCCCAAGCTGGAATGAAAATCATTTATTAATAAACATAAGAACAATAATACAGTGTAAACTTTAAGGTTACAAGGGATGAAAAATGGATGCAGGCAAGGACAGATACAAGAATAGGAGCCAAAATTACCTCAGGTATGAAAACGTAGAACGAACCTCTCTGATGCTTCAAGGAAGATGAATTCAAATTAAAATCAACATCCATAAAACCATATGCCGATACCAGTGATGAATCAGGTGGGAGATGTCTGTAAATAAAACGACAAACAAAAATGTGTCAACTCCTTTGCAGTTTGCACTAAGCCATTGAACTTTCTATCCACTATTTACAAAAAAAAAAAAATTAACCTAAAAAACAGATAACCAATATCCATGTTATGTAGCAATTAAAACGTTCTCTCTCCAGCAATATGGGTCCAAAATATCTTCATTGATGCACCTTCGACATGAGTTAATAAAAACTTGATGCTTAATCCCATGTATGGCTAGCAAATAGGGCTGTAAATGAACTGAGCCATTCGCGAACTGTTCGAGGTTCGGTTCGGTAAAAGCTCGTTCGAGTTCGATTCGTCTGCTAAACGAACTGAACCTGAACCTCAATTCTAGGCTCGTTCCGTAAATGAGCCGAACCTGAGCCTAACAGTATTCGGCTCGGTTAGGTTCGTGAACCTATACTTAAATTTAATTAATAATTCAATAGGAGTCTATTTGTAAATGTAAAAAATTTTAAGGTTGTATATATAATTCAATACTTATTTTTCTCCCAAATTCTATACGATCAATAAGAGAGTTTGGGTTCGCTTGAGTTTAATGAGCTGAGCTGAATCAAACCTGAGTCTTGACGAGCTCAATTCAAGCTTAGATTCAGCTCGGCTCAATTCATTTGAGTTTAACGAGCCAAACTCGAGCAAAGATGTTCAAGTTCGAATCGAACTCGAGCCCGACTAGTATCTTAACGAATCCAACCGAGCCGAACCCGAGCCTTGAAAAATTTTAACGAGCCAAACTCGAGCCAAGTTGTTCAAGCTCGAATCGAACTCGAGCCGAACTCATACCTTAACAAACCCGAGCCGAACTTAACAGGGTTCGGCTCGATTCGGTTAGTTTACAGCCCTACTGGCAAATCATGCATTTGTTGAGTGCAATGTATGACCATAGTGAACCATACGAAGCATGAAAAGCAAATTTCATTGAGGCTTCCATGCATTTTTACCAAAGGAAAATAGAGAAACATGGAATTTGGAGAGCGAGACAGAGGTTCAAAAAATGAGCTCCAAATAGAAGGTATGATGAAATCAACCTTTCTAGTGACCTCCACTCTCGTGAGGCATAAGAAGACCCCTTGAAGAGGATTGCAGCGCCAATACCAAAAATGCCCCGCAATCCACTCAAAGAATGCGTTATTTGGTTAGCCTTCTCCTTTGAAAGGAAAAACTGAGGAAATACTGCAGATGATTCAGGTTGGCAGCAAAACCAATTCAAAGCTTTTGCACTTGGGGGCACAACCACCTGCAAATGCAAAATCACATCACAGAATTCCATACAAAGTTTTCCCGCCAACTGGCAATTACCTGCATTAAAATATTGTTCCTACAAGACTTTAAAGTACCACTAGAGTGAAGCATAATTTCAAATAGAAGAGTCCCAGTGCAGCCACACCATTCCGCGACTCAAAGTGGTGGTCACTGACTCACTGGTTCAAGTCATGAAAACAATCCCTCCGCTTTCAGCTTAAGGCTGCGTATACCCAACCTTCCCCAGATTCTATCGAGGCCAAGCCTCGTGCACTGGGTAGGCCTTTTAGTTTGTATGTCCCGTACTCACATACAAACTGTAACAAACATCATATGTATGTGGGAAATGTTAGGTACATACCCAATGACCTCAGATCCAACCAACCCCAAGTATATGTGAGAAGGGTGTGGTTAGATCTGTAGTGTGTGGGTGTGTACGTATCATTGGTGTATATATGTCCTTGGGTATGTGTAATCACAAGACATTACTCTCTTTTTTTCCTTTTTGTTCCTCATCACTAGGATATAGCACTCCCTCTTCTTATAACTGCACGACAATTTTTTTGTTTCCGTGGGATTGAATTTACATGATTAGCCTTTCGGTATTCAGTTGCGTTGAAAGGTGTACCTGAAATCTATACATGCCACGCGTGGAACGGGGAAGAGGGTTCGACTTCAACTCCTCAACGGCGGCGTTAATCGTTTTCAAGCCGTGCTCGAGCGTCAACGCAGGCTGCAGCGTACGCGTAATGCAGGTTGTAAACAGTAACTCAGCCTCCTCCTCCACCTCTTCGGCTCCCAACAACTCACCCTCTTTCACTGAACAGCCACGAATAACCTACAACGAAATCAATAGAGCACACCGTCTCGTGATACAAATCGCACAAGTAAAAGGGGAAGGGATGTGGTTGGCCGTTAATTAACGTGCACGCCGATACGTAACGGTTTTTTGGCCTTCGGATACAGTTACACCCGGTATACTGGTGGGAGGGAAATTCGCATGCGTATTGGCCGATCCCCATACGTATCGATCCGTTTCGGATTCACAAACCGATTCACGGCGGTTATGGCCGATGCTTGACCGTTGCCGGTGATTTCGGCACTTACAAAAGAGATTCCTAAAAAAGGATTTTTAAAAATCCTCGACCTGCGAAAACCGATTCCCGTTACGTATCGTTTCGACAATTACGATACCGTTACGCCTCGACCATTACCGTTACGTGTCCTGATACCTACCTTGAAGTTCGGGTTTTGACGGCGGCGAAGAAGCGCGGAGCGATGGGGAAAGTGGAGAGGGTTGAAGTTTATGAGGGGTCTGGAGGGGAGGGAAGGGGGGGTGGGAAAGGGGAGGAGAGAGAATGGAGGAGAGAGAGTGGAACTGTTGTGTGGTGGATTGAATTTCGCCATTGTTGTCGTCTCCGGTGGAGGGGGTGATGAAGGAATGGGAGTGGAATGGTAGGAGATGGGAAAAAGATTTGGCAAGTTTGTGATAAGAGGAGCGTTGAGTGGGGTCCAGGGATCAGATACGGAAATTTTAGTGGAGTTGATCTCGGCCGTTGAAAAGATGGGTTTGGACGGGGGGAATCGAGTCAGGTTGCCATGGCAATTTATTAATTGTCCTCATATACTCGCGGAAGCAGATCCAGTTCCATATCGTCAGGTCCGGTTTAGTATTGGGCCATTTATGGCCCTTCGCCGGCCCAAAACAATAACTCAAATCGGTCATTTTTTAAAATTTGTCGAGAACAATAATCGTGTCAACAATCACGTTGATCCGATACCATTTGGTATGATTTCAAAATTCATTAAGTTTCATAAAATTGGTGTTACATGAATTGTAATCTAGTGTTGCACACTAGATTTTTTACAAACATTATGTATTTCGAAATCATATCAAATGGTATCGAATCAATGTGATTTTTGACATATTAATGTACCATTTGATTTTCAACATGGGCTTGGGAAGGGAGGCCAAGTCCCTGCAGCACTTGGAAAGCACTGGAACAACAGCCACACAAAACGGCGGCGTTTGGGGCACAAACCATTCGCCTTTTTCTTTTTTTTTCTCTCTTTATCTCTTAAAGCATGTACACCTATAAATAGGTAAACTATCTCATGTACTGTGCATATTTTTTTGTTTAGTTATAATTTTTCTTTCACAACTATATTAACACTATCTATTTTCAGAAAGAATAATAGTACAGATTTTATCATGAAACCAAATCAAGAGGAGTTAGAACTCAGCAGGACAAATAATAAAACTACCACCGTCAAACTTGATCAATGGAGACAACAATTAATGTTGAATCAATCTGTGGTTTTTTTTTAAGGGGGCTGCGAGCAAATCACAACAATGTACAGCAGTGTTTCGATTTCATCATTTTAAAGTGTTTTGAGCAGTTCGTATTTTTAAAAAACTCTTTCCAGACAGTCAGATGAATGCAGCCGCGCGCTGCTGTGATTGGTCACAGCACCCTCACTTCCGACTTTTCTACAGTATTCTTTTCCTTTTGCACTAGTTATATAAATAATAATAAAAAACACTCTAACTAACAACCAATAACTGATCTGCGAGGTATAATAAAAGAATAAAAAATGAGCAAACTTAAGCACAAATAATAAACATTGTTGACTTGTTCTCTTTTACTCTTTTCTTTTTGTGGGGTGGTGGCCAGGAAACCTTTGCTTTTTGTTAATTCGACGAATATTATAAAGTTTCAAGCAACTTAATTTTATGAGCAGTGCTACGTGCAGCATGTGCACAGCAGCTATGCACAGATCCTCTTTTTTTAAATTTTGAAGTGATTTTAGGTGTTTTGTTAACGCCTCTAACGATATCGAACGAAGCTCATTTTTTACAGAGACCTTAAATGACATATTTTGAACAAAATAAACGGCTCCGATCATCTTTGTGCGATCCGAAACGGGAGAAAAAGGAATCTGTGCACAGCATACTGTGCACATAGCTTTTCTGTAATTTTATTAAACGCCAAATAGAATGCAGATTATTTATTCTAAACATACGCACGTACTTCTCTTTTTATTTTCTTACTATATTTTAGATTTTGAATTTTTTATTTTATTTACGATTGACCACTTCCAATCATTGATAATGTTGGACTACTCTTTTCCACTTTTGGTAATGAAAACCTACACTCTAACTAACAACTAACAATTGATTACCATAATAATCCTAGTACTTACGTGGTCCAAGGAAAGTACGAGAATTCTTTTGACAAATATTCTTGACTTGTTCTGCTTACTCATTTTTCTAAACTTGGCGTATAAACTTAAGACTTTCAAACAACGATACATACGTACGTACTTTTTATTATTTTTTTTGGAAAAAATTAGTACGGGGATAGCTGGAAATTGAATTGTCGAAGAAGCTGTTTACCAGATTCCAGCGGATTGAGAACAAATTCTGCTGCGGGTGAGGCTTCCTGCATGTGCTTCAATGTCTTCTACTATAGCTCCGGTGCCACAATGTCATCAACCCCCCACACCCTAGGCCTTTTATCTGAAGCACTCGTAACCACCACCTTTGCTTCACAAATAAAAATACATCGTTGGAATGTGGTCGCCCAGCAAATGCAATAGACAGCGTCAGGTCACAGATCCAAGAAGATGGAGGCTGAGAACGGTGGTGAACAACATTTTTTCCACAACCACTGAAATCGAAGCCTTGGAACGCTGCCGGAACACAATGTGGCTCAAAAGTTTCCAATGGACGCTCGAACTTCAATCGCGGGATTGACAGAGAAAACGATTCAACTGTGGGGGTAAAAGAACAGAGAGAGAGAGAGATTGGGGGGGGGGGGGTCGAAGGGGACGGATCCCTCCCCTCCCGCCGCATGAGAAAGGGGAGAGGAAAAGGGCTATTGGCGGCTAAAGTTTGGAGATTTTAAAGAGAGAGTTTCATTGGCCCTGCTCTAGAGTTTCACGACTAGGGGAAGGGATTTTCTCTTTTTCTCATTCTGTTATTTACCTCCACATGCTTTATGCCTAATCATGTAATAATTTTTAAGGGCTTTTTTCCTCTATATTCAAAAAATAGAAAGTAATTCCCATTAGATCTCCTCTAATTAATGAAATACTGAAACCCTATGAAAGTACTTAAAACTCTAAATCCTGAAAGTGCCTAAACCATAGGGGTACCCTATGAAAGTGTCTAAACAGCTAAAACCCTATAATAGAAAAGTGCATCCTAAAACCCCTATGAAAGTGCCTAATGTAGAGATTTGTAATTCTTTTAAATAAGTTTTAATGTTTTATAAAAGATAAATGGTGATATAGCGTGGAAAATATGTTTGAGGGTTCATGTGCATGGATTCGGAAAGTCTAAATGGTGATCGAATGGGAAGGATCCCTCCCCTCTCTCCCCTCTCCTGCGGCTATTCTCTCTCTCACTCACAAACTCACTCCCAAGCTCTAAACCCACCAAGATCCACCATCAATTCAACCTTCTCAAGTGCACTAGGCCTCGGGTTTTGTTCATTCAAGCTCGAAGGAGGTGTATTTCGCTCGGTTTCAACTTTGGAGTTCTAGGGCTTTCTTGGGTTTCGTTCGAATCACTTGAGGTGGGGATTTTTTGCTCACTCTATGTCTTTATGAGTTGATTTTGTGCCTTGATCGTGCTTTAGATTGCTGGATTTCGTTGTTGAGTTTACCTTGATATTATGTGAAAATCACTACTCGTAACGCGTGGGTATCTATACAACAAAAGCTTGTATCAATACCATTTACTTATCTGAATTCCAGTGGCATCAAAAATTTCAGGCGTCTCTGTATCGATACCAGGACCTTAGGGGACAGTTTTGCCTACGATGCTCCCTCTTCAATTGTTTTGACTCTCGATCATTTCTAACACCTTCTAAATGTCCTTAAACCACCTCTAAGCTTTATTGCTCGTAGTCCAATGATTCGTTGATCATCTCCATCTCTTTGGTTTTCGTAGTAAGAAAGAAATGTGTTGAACTTAAATGAGTACTGTACTAGTTCGTTGTCTAGGCATTCGGGTGATCATGTGAACATTGTGGCATGTGATTGTGAATGATACGGACTTGGTAGATGTGGTACTTATTAATATTGAAATTTGTGAATTGGAGAAACATAATTGAGAACGATAAAACGATACGAAGAAAGCCACGGATTCACCGTAAGGTGTGATGCCGAAAATAGGAAGCAAGGGGTTCCTAATGCCCAGAAGTGCACAAAAAAGTCATGGATCCACCGTCTGGTGCGATGCCGGAATGAATATGGGACGCACGGGGTCCCTAATGCCCAGAATTAAAATCGAAACATGTGACATAAAAAAAATGGAGAACTTTGGTGATGGTTAAGCTACTTGTACAAGAACAGTGTTGGTTTTCAAATCTTATATTCTTGCATATTCCTGCTCTTGATCATATAGGAAGTTTGGTTGCTGTCCATGTTCTTTCCGGTGCATTAACCATCTCATTGGTATATAGCTTGAGCATAAATTTATCTATTGGGCTAGTATAGCTCACCTTATCATTAGGCATTTATTTGGCGTGCTTGAAGTGCATGTTTGACCATAGCTAACACAGAGGAATACCATGGCATCTTTTGTAAAATCCTTTTGAAGATGTAATTGTAATTTCAAAAATATTCTTTAACTCGGAGACATGTGATCTCAAACTCTACCATTTTGGACAATCTCTTGATGATTTGGGGCTGTAGTGCCATTATCATAATCTTTAGAACTAAATCGTACTCATTGATGGATTATGGGAAAGTCTTTTGGGATATTGATACTTATATCGTGATGGTTTTCCTTGCTGAAATGTTATTATTATTATGTTGAAATTTGAGGACGTGACACCTAAACCTAAACTTTAGGGCTCTATGAAAGCGCCTAAACTTAAACTATAGGGTCTCCTAAACCCAAAAATCCTAAGGTG
Source organism: Rhododendron vialii (assembly GCF_030253575.1). NCBI lineage: Eukaryota > Viridiplantae > Streptophyta > Magnoliopsida > Ericales > Ericaceae > Rhododendron > Rhododendron vialii. Next base: position 29,555,147 of record NC_080565.1, on the reverse strand, counting down.
ACACTTCCATTAATAGTAAATGTATTTTTGTAAAAGTGGACTTAGTTGTAATTAAGTATTTCATCTTTTTTTAATGGGAATTAAGTTTCACTTTTCTGTGCTTAGAGATAAAAATCTTTTTTTTTAAAAATTTATGTACATTTTCTTGTTCATTGGCATCTCTGTCTTAATTATATTAAGTTCTTGCATTTACAACATATGTTAAATACTATGTACGAAAATTATCAAGAAAGAAAGAAAGAAAGAAAGGAAACTCGTGGATAGATTTTTTGTGGGTATGACCCATGACGAAGTTGAATCTACACGTACGTCAATTTTCGGTTCATTGCATTTTCGTTGCAAGTACGAAGGCAGTTGGGGCGCTTAAGCGAGAGAATCATCTGCCTTGGATTTCAGAAAAAAAGAAGTAAACATAGTTTGAATTTCACGGAGGCTAAACATTCCAAATCTTAGGACCATTGAAGAATTTGCCCGGTGGTCTTCGGAATTAGTCAAGATGCGTGGAAACTAGCTGAACATCTTGTTATAAAACAAAAACCTAACATAGATGCAAGTAATAACTGATATTGATAATGTGCTCAACATTTTTTTTTTTAATCAAAATGATAGGAGATTTCATTAAAACAAGATAAACATACAATAAAAAATGGTTAATTGTTTCAAACAAAGAGAGACAACAACCAGAAGGCCTAGATTCGCAAGCTTATACATTATATAATATATATAATTGTACTATATAGACAACGGGGCCCTTATTTTTGCATAAAATCAGAAGGCCTAAAACGGCCGCACCTCATCTTCAAAAAAAAAAAAAAAAACGGCCGCACCTCCAGCTTCACATCAGGGCCACCTTGCCAACGCGACGTCTGTACATTACATTTTCATTTCTAAGGGGACTACAACAAAAATGAGATTTTGGGGCACTTTTTAAAGGGCACTTTCACAAAACTGCATTATCAAGTAGTTAAAGAGGCATTCCCTTTTTAAGTGCCGCATTTGTTTAACCTAATGGGGCATTCCAAGTTACCACCCGTTTTTCCTATTTATTTTTCTGAATGTTAATCTAATAGAGTAGTTTTGAGTGCCTCAAAAACTTGGTATAATAGGGCATTTTTCTACAAACATCAAGACACGTAATTCCTGAATTGCCAATGGTGACATGAAACTCAAATTTTGTCACCCAAAGTATTGGACGTAATTGAGTTTGCGCGCGTCTTTGGGAGGGTACATTTGCCGACAATAATTTTTTTCCAATGACAAGTTTCATGTCACTGAAAATTTTATTTTGGGCAACACCTCTTAGTTTGTCGCAGAAAGATATGAAATTTTGAATGGAATGGTGAGTTCCATTTAGGCGGTAGATTGAATTGCAAATGGGTGTCACAAAAAGTGACCAATCTAAAATAAGATATTTTTATCGATTTTAACGGATTAAAAATTAGTGCACTTAATTTCTTAAAATTATTTATACATTAAAAAATCAAGTGATTCAATTTTTAATCCGTTTGAACCGGTGCCAAGATCATATTATTCTAAAGGGTCATAAATAAATTTTGTCTCTAGAACTCTCATCATCAAGTATATGTTCCGTAGGGTCTCAAATAAAAAATCTAGGATTTTGTGATTAACTTTTTCGCGTCCAACAAATCTGGAAAATTTCCGTTGCGATCGGAACCATCTATCTTCGATATAATACGGATTAGATTGTTCATACCAAAAATGAAGTTGATCTCATATCACTATGAACTAGGTCGAACAAAAAAATGCCATTTTATTAATGAATATGCATCCCAATGAAGTGGCTTTCTAATCCCGATCAAGCCAAAAATTCACTTGAATGATTTGATGAACAGGTAGAACAAAATCAACGGTCTTGATCATCATGATTGTGTCTTGGATTTGTGGCTACCATACGTTCAACTACAGCACAAGACTAAGTTAGTTACTAAGTAAGTTAAATGTATAGATTTTAAAGGTCATTGACGAGCCTATTGTTGTAACGATCGATCTGAACCGTTAAGATTTCACATCTTATCAATTCTATTAATGTTAGCAAAATCGGAGATCATCAAATATTGGAAACCACGTGGTCGAAAGATATTTAATACGTTCGGAGGAATTAAAGTCTGATAATACACCACTAAAACATTGCCTGAGGTATTTCTTTGCGATTAGAACCATCTATCTTTTAAATACTCCCTCCGTCCCATTTTTATTGTCCATTTTCGTTTTTCGTGCCGTTCTTTCAACGCTTATATCTTCTAATATAAATCTCTAAATATAAGCAAATATGGATCTTGTTTGATAGTTCTCGATTAGATCTATAATACAAAATTTTCAAAATTATGAAAAACATTGTATATGAATCTCTAAATATAAGCAATATGGATCTTGTTTGACAGTTCTCGATTAGATCTATAATACAAAGTTTTCAAAATTATGAAAAACATTATATATTGGGAGATATAAGCGTTAAAAGAACGGTACGAAAAATGAAAATGAACAATAAAAATGGGACGGAGAGAGTATGATAGAGTAGATCATTCATAATTTCATACCCAAAATCAAGTTTATCGAACACCCATAACCACATCATCGGAATAGTTCTTTATGCAAAAAATGATAAGACTCATCTATTTTTTTCTATATAAAAGTGTTTCATTGAGGTAGTTGATCGCATCCGATCAATTTAAACTTTTGCAAGGAAATTGAAATTGATGAGTTCTATAAAATAAATAATTCGGATAATAATTGAGTAAAGAGCAGGATTTGTCGAACTATGCGCTGCAGTATTCAAGTGCAGAGCACTGTTTCACATGACCATACAAACCCATTTTAGTTATCTAGTACGACAACATTTCTAAAAAAACTACTGCTCATCTGGCGGGACTTTTGATTTTTCCTTTGCCGCTTATGATTTTTCCTTTTAATTTTCCCTCGTTCATTCTCTGTCTCTCCAACGCCTTCTCCATTAGATCTACTGTCCCTCTCCTTTTTCTTCCTTTTATCTTCAATCGATTGAAATGGTCTACCCACTCAATTGAAACTTATCTCAACCGCTAAACTCCCTCTATGGACCGAAATCTTCCCTAGTCATTCGATCGATTCATTTTATCACTATCTTATCGATCTCTCTGTTTGCAATCGCTTCGATCGGAGCTACACAGTCGTGGTTACAATTGAAGACTTCACGACTCACCATATCGGAGCCCTAACTGGTTGCATCGTTCTCCACATGGAATTGAGAGGCTTCATGGTTGCAGTTTCAAAGCGCTAGCTATGTTTTTTGAGAAGTTTGAACTCTTTATTTGTTTCCTTTCTATTTTCAATCGCTTCAATCGAATCGGAGCCATAACTTGCCACTCGCCAAATCGGAGGGTACTGTGAGGCTTCATGGTTGAGCTTTCAAAGCCCCAGCTATGGTTTTTGCGAGGTTCGATTTCTATTCTTTATTTTTCTTTGCAAGGTTTCAAGAAGAGGATTTTCCGAACGTAATCAAAGTTTAAGACTTATACAGTTATTTATTGATTACTATTTGGCGAATGAAAGTACTGGTGTTTTGGTTTGCACGGATTCCATGTGAAAATCAGTTGTTAACCACTGAATGCATTGGATATGAAGGCTAGGAAGTTTAACATCTAGGAAATATGACAAATTTGGGCTTGCATATGATTCGGCTGATTTTGTTTTTTGATTTTGTGTCCTTATCTACACAATTTTAGATTTCTTTGTTTATCTCAGATTTATTTAGTTCTTTGTTTCTTTGGTAGTATTGGACAAGTCTATGTAGGTCGTTGTATTACTGGTAGTATTGGACAAGTCTAAGCTTTGCTGGAGACCATGAAAAGTACAACACATCAAAGCCACAAAGAAGGAAGGATTGTTAATGTCTCATTAGCAGGTCATTGGTTTGCATTTTGTGGAATTCAGTTAGATAAAATTCAGTCTAATTCTGTGTCGTAGTTTTTTGGGGTTGTGTTTATGAAAATTAAGTAGCTCGTTTGTTTGTCAATTATTGGGGTGCTTTTTAAATTTCATAGAGTCCAGTCAACAAAAGTTGGTTTCTTTGTGTTACTGATATGCTTCCAGGTACAATAGCATGTATGGTTATGGACAATCAAAGGTTGCTAACATATTGCATGCCATAGAGCTTAATTGCTAGTGTTTGCTCTTCTTTTTCAGGTCGCTCTCACGTTCCTGGTAGTGTTTGTAAGTGGAGTTCCTTATTTTATACCCTTGTTTGTTCAATTCAGGTATTCGAGGATTAAGATGGTGTTTGTGGAGAGGATCTTTGTCATCAATTATTGTAAAAGGTTATTACTCGATTGGAGAGGATCTTTGTCATTTGTTATTGCAAAAGGTTATGATGTATGGAACTAGAATTGGCATTGCTCCCCCTTGGTTTGATGGGTGAAAGGAAAACAATAGGTACATAGACTTTCATTTCTTACTGTTTGACTTTCATTTCTACTGTTAATAAGGTACTCTCAGTCTTATGCCATAATTGTGGAATTTGATATTATATTAAGTGTAGCTCATTTTTTGAGCACTTACAATGATAATTGATGTTAGAACACCTACACTAGATGTGCTGATATTAGTTTGAACTTAAAAATGCCCGGCATCATAATTGAGGCAATCTTATGCCTATTTTGTTTGACATGAACTGGTATTGTAGTTACATGAACATTCTCAATAAGATTACATTTGAAGTTGTGACTGATTTTCTCTTTAGTTTTTCAGGTTTTTTATTCTTGGCGATCGATAATAGAACTCCTTAAATTTTCTTTTTTTGGATGAGGGAGAGTTTCTTATTGCATATCCTTGTTTGTCAATTCAGGTAGTGAAGGATTAATAGAGTTATTGCGGGTATGATTAAGATGTTGATTGCGGAGAGGATTTCGGGGGTGTTATACTTTTCAGCTTCAGTGACTTGTAAATATGATTGATCAACTATTTCTCTTCATCTTAGTTGTAACTTAGTAAGATTTGCATGATCTTGTATTTATAAATTAGATCTCCACGTATTTGTAAGTGTAAATTGGCAATTTTATATATTTAAAAAGTTGAGTTCTCAGTTTTGGATGCTTGGTGAGTAGTATGGGATTGAATTAGCATGACGATTTTTTTTCAAAAGAAAAACTTCTTTTGGGGCAGTTAAAAGTGCCCTATTAAGAAATCTATGGAGGCAATTCCAAGCGCATCATCATTGAAGCTATTGCAGCGCCTTAAAATATCACTATAGATGATTAACCATGGTTAAGCATTCACGATGAACATTCTATAGCAGCTCTGTGAAGTGCCTTAATACATATGTTTACATGGCAGTTTTGTGTGCCTCTTCAAACACTTCATGCGGCACTTAAAATTGCAGCGACACACAGATTTAGAGGCTCCATGACGTGCCCTATAAAAAATGCCACATTACATCTATAGCTGCATTGATACACGCAGCACTAAGGCGTAGTGCCTCAATAGGTAAACTGCCTCAACAGGTCCTTTATTGAAGCAGTTTTGACTGCCCTATCAAGCCTTTTTTAATTGTAGGGTGTTTGGACAAATAAGCCAAAGTAGCTTATTTTTTGTTCTTATTCAAATTTTTTTCGCATTTGTTAGTTTTTCGTCAATTTTTTGGGGATTATTGCTTCGTCATGACGAGAGGAATCTAAAAAATAAAAAATTTCGATCAAAACCTAATTTTTTTGAATAAAAACAAAAAATAAGCCAATAAACCAATTTTTTCGTCTTTATTCAAAAAAAATTAGATTTCGATCGAAATTTTTTACTTTTTAAATTTCTCTCGTCATGACGAAGCAATTCCCCAAAAAATTGACGAGAAACTAACAAATGCGAAAAAAATTTGAATAAAGACTTATTTGTCCAAACACCCCCTAACAGTGCCAACATTGGGCCTCGTGTCTTTGATTATGCAACAGCGACTGCAACGGCAGGGATGAGAAAAGCCACACCGGAAGCCCACCGATAGTCATCAGGAAGATCATGTCCTATAGCAGCCAAAGTTCCAGCAGCACAAGCAATGGCTCCAAACTTTGTCGAAATCCGGATGGCTCTGCTCCTTGTAGGCCTCAGGGAGATTGCAGTCAGAGTAGCCATAAAAGCCAACGTGTTGGCCACTTTGGCAAACACAGACGAGCTATTATACACAGCTCCGGCAGAGACGGGAATTAACATCTTTGAGATTTTGAGCCAACATTGATCAGCAGTGGGATTTTGTGTACCAGTATCACTGGGAACTGCAAGGTAATTAATGAGTACCCGAGCAGGAGGATAAGAATTAGACGCAACAAATGTTCCGGCTTGAAAATTTGCTCCAGAGGAAATTAAAGCCATATCAACAATATGGTGGTCCTGAATTGTCGTCTCTGATTCTGAATGTTGTTCCTCCGGTGTGAGTTGGTTATTTCCTAACGAGGAAGGGATCCTGGAAGAATCATCTTGAGCAGGATTGAAATACGGTACAATCGAATTGTGGCTCCCTACAATGAAATTAGTTCAAAACATGGAAAGAGAGTTACGGATGGGCCGGTTTGAAACTCCATTTCAAAACTTCCTCTTGTTTTCGAATAATAAGATTATCGTATGAACCTTTACTGACATCATATAGTATGCTTCACAAGGAAAATCAGATCTTATAGCCATGCTAATGACAACCAATTGGATTCTAAGTAAGATGGGATAAGAGAGAAATTACCGGGAGTCCTAATACACGTTTTACAGAATCTAAATCATTCCTGCACGCCATTACTAGCAGATTTTTCAAGCCAACCGGAATCGGAAAGCTAACTCTATTGGTCATAGGATAGGATACCAGCTTAATTTGAACGTGGAGGAAGTTAATTACCAGATATGGGCGTCTGCATGCAAAGGAGGTTTCCTGCCAGCACAAATTTCGGCTCCTTATGGCGGTCGTCCTGGTGGCTGCCAAGGGCTTGGGACGGCCAGGTACCGGAGCACATTTCAGCATGGCCGGTGTTGGCTTTTTCGTGGCCTAAAGCGAAATAAAATATTAGGCCTTTTAGGCTTTTTTACGGACAAAAGTCCACAAAGTCGGTTGTGCACTCGGTTTTGAATAAATAGCCATATATAGCAGGGCTGAGATAGTTTACCAAATTGGAGCGCCCCAATTTCCATGGGCTTCTTGTGGCAGCTGCCCGGTTGACAGACATGGGCTCGGGACGACTGACTAGGTGTTGGAAAAATTAGTAGTATAATGCACAATTTCTAGCAAATTAAAATATCCAATAAAGTAAATCAAAGAACAATCTCACCGAGCTATAGAGCACGCCGATGGCGTTGTCCTTAAAGGTTGATTCGCACCCTCTCGGAGCCAATGACTCGGTGTGTAGGGCTCGTGGCACGCAACCTCCCAGGATTTAACTATATAGCCTTCTCCTCCTAACTCGCACTAGTTGGAAGAGGATTGAACAACCCCTCTTTGATGGTTCCTCTTTTTAGAACACACAACACGAGCTTTGAAAAGAAAGGAAAGAATTTTGGTTGGGAGTGATCTGTTTTTTCTTGAGAGAGAGAATTTGACAGTAGTAGTCAAAGAAAGTTATGGAGGAGGAAGACATATGTGTATATATAGATTTTTTAGTTTGACCAAGTCTTCAAGTGCTAGCTGTTAACAGCTAGAAACTGATGGTGTTAACGGGCAAGACTGCCCAACGGAAAACCAACGGGCAAATGCCCAACGGCTAGTAACAGTAAAAATTGTTTTGGGCTAAAACAATTTTTTGTGGCTTTGAATAAAAACTTAAATCCAATTACACATGGGCCTAATTTTAAGAACACATATAATTACCCAAATCCCAAATAAAATATATGGCCCAAAAAGTGTTTTGAAATATTCTTGTATACTAAATATACAACAATCCCCCACATATTTCAAAACATTTTTAAGAAGAAGAAGAACACGAGAAAGCATGCATTAGTGCGGTACTTTTCAGTTTTAACCTCACCTTAGAATTTATGAATTAGAACTCATAGGAATAATGGTAGAGTTAGAACTCCTTGAACCAAATTCCATTGTGAGTTAACCAATTCATAATCCACATGACTTTCTCTCACCAGGGTTGTTCTAAGCGGGTTGGCGCCTTATTCTGGCCATGCGCCTGCCTGGGTTTTCATGGGAGCTCTAGAGACATGCCCAAGTCTCATGGAGGCGGCACCACCTCACACCCATATAGGTGGCATCCATCAAGAGTGTGCTGCAGTTATACACTCCATCCCATTATTAGGGACTATGGACCCATTAAGAGCAAAGCTCAACCTCTAACACTACAGCGGCACTGTCATGCACCATAGGGATAGACTCATCACCATAGGCCTCAACACCTAGGTGGAAAAACACAAAATAGTGACAGTGCCCCCACGGTGAACCAATGACTTCGTTTTTTCCCATTGAACCTCATTCATGGGATCTCCAATCATAGAGGTTGGGTATCCGTCACGGTCACTCATACAATCGGGCAAAGTCCTATCCCCCTCGATGCTTCGCTCACTAGTCTCCTCGCTAGTGGCTTGGTCAGAGAATCGGCCAAATTCTTTTCTGACCTCACATAGTCCATGGACACAACACCATTCTCAATCAACTGCCTCACGATATGATGTCTTAATCTTATATGTCGGCTCTTCCCATTGAAATTCTTATTTTTCGCACAAGCTATAGCAGCTTGACAATCACAATGAATAATAACAGGGGGAACCTACTCATTCCACAAAGGAATATCCACCAAAAAACTCCTTAACCACTCTGCTTCGGAACATGCCTTCTCTAAGGCAATCAACTCCGCTTCCATGGTGGATCTCGCAATTACGGTCTGCTTAGCGGATTTCCATGTAACTGCACCTCCTGCTAGTGTAAAAACATAACCACTCGTAGGCTTTAACTCATTTGTATCTGAAATCCAATTAGCATCACAATAACCCTCAAGCACAGAAGGATAGCCAGAAAAAGTCAAACCATAGTTAATAGTGCCTTTCAAGTATCTCAATAATCTAGATATTGCATTCCAATGATCAATATTAGGATTATGAGTATACCTACTCAATCTACCAACAGCATATGCAATATCGGGACGAGTATTATTCATCAAGTACATTAAACTACCAATAATTTGTGCATACTCATTTTGTGATACACTATCATCACAATTTTTAACTAAATGCACTTTAGCATCATAAGGTGAAGACAAAGGCGTATAGTCAAAATGCTCAAACCTTTTAAACATTTTTTCAATAAAATGTGTTTGTGTTAAAGTAACAGAATCATCATTTTTTAAAATTTTGATTTCTAAAATAACACTAGCTTCACCCATATCCTTCATATCAAAGTTAGATGCAAGAAATTTCTTGGTAGCAATGACAACATCAATATTAGTCCCAAAAATTAAAAGATCATCAACATATAAGCATATAATGATAACTCCATTATCAAAGCATTTGCAATATATGCATTTATCGGCACCATTAATCTAAAACCCATTTGATATCATAACATTATCAAATTTTTCATGCCATTGTTTAGGAGCTTGTTTTAATCCGTACAAGGATTTAACTAATTTACATACCTTATGCTCTTGGCCGGGAACCACATATCCCTCGGGTTGCTCCATATAAATCTCTTCTTCTAAATCACCATTTAGAAATGCAGTTTTCACATCCATTTGATGCACAACAAGTTTATAAATAGATGCAATAGCAAACAACATTCTAATAGATGCAATTCTAGTAACTGGGGAATAAGTGTCAAAGTAATCAACATTATGTTTTTGTTTATAGCCTTTAGCTACTAATCTTGCCTTGTATTTATCAATACTACCATCGGGTTTTAGCTTCTTCTTAAACACCCACTTGCAACCAATAGGTTTAATCTTATTAGGCAAGTTCACAAGTTCCCATGTGTGATTAGCTAGAATAGAATCTAACTCATTATTAATAGCTTCCTTCCAAAATGGTGCATCTATAGAAGTAATGGCGTCATGATATGTCAAAGGGTCATCACTAACAAGATAGACATAAAAATCATCACCAAAGTTAGTTTCTTTTCTTATTCTTTTACTCTTTCTCAATTCATGGATATCATCACTAGAATCATCATTAGTATGCTCATAAACATGTCTAGGCAACTTGTCCTTCATAGGAAAAATGTTCTCAAAGAAACTAGCATTCTTGGATTCAATAAAAGTATTTGCTTCCAATATATCACTTTTATAAACAAGAAATTTATAACATGCACTATTAGTAATATAACCAATAAACACACAATCACATGTTCTAGAACCAATTTTCCTCTTTTTAGGCTCGGGTAACATAACCTTAGCCAAGCACCCCCACACTTTCAAGTACTCTAAGTTAGGCAAACGACCATGCCAAAGTTCATAAGGAGTTTTACCGGTTTTCTTATGAGGTACTCTATTTTGAATATGACAAGCCGAGAGAATCGCTTCCCCCCACAAGTTAGAAGGTAGTCCGGAACTAACTAACATGGCATTCATCATCTCCTTTAGAGTCCTATTTTTTCTTTCCACTATTCCATTAGATTGGGGAGAGTATGGTGGAGTTTCCTCATGTATTATACCATGTTTTTCACAAAAGGCCCTAAAGGGATTAGATTCATATTCTCCACCTCTATCGCTTCTTAACCTCTTAATCTTCTTATTAAGTTGGTTTTCTACTTCTGTTTTGTATTTAACAAACATTTCAAGAGCCTCATCCTTAGTCCTTAATAAGTAAAGTTTAGTGAACCTAGAGTAGTCATCCACAAAAATTACATAAAACCTCTTGCCACCTCTAGTCATAGTCATTTTCAAATCACCCGAGTCACTATGAACTAAAAGTAGAAGTTCACTTTCTCTAGTAACCGGTTTACATGGTGTCTTGGTAATTTTAGTCTCGGCACAAACTTCACATTTGTCTACATGTTTTTCATTTACGGTTGGTATTAAACCCATTTCCTTCATTTTCTTTATATAACCAAAATTAACATGTCCAAGCCTTCCATGCCACACATCAAAAGAATCAACCAAGTAAGCAAAAGAAGATGTATTCTCATTATTAACTAAATTCAACACATATAAGCCTTGGTCAAGATACCCCTTACCAACATAGACGTCATGTTTGGATAACGTCACAATACCACCGTCAAACGAGGTCTTGACTCCAGCTTTTCCAAGTAGTTGGACCGATACAAGGTTGTGTTTCATCAAGGGAACATGGAGCACATCGGAGAGTGAAAGGATTTTTCCGGAAGTAAGCTTGAGAGACACTTCCCCTTTTCCCACAACCGGCACGGCTCTATTGTCTCCAACATACACACTTTCGGTATTTTTCTCAATACTAGTGTATGAAGAAAACTCATCTTGATTTGCACAAATGTGTTTGGTAGCACCCGAATCAATCACCCAACCTTTCACTTTCGTCACCAAGTTCACCTCGGAAATTACCGCCGCAATGACATTCTCGGCTTCCACCACATTGGCTTTCGGCATGTGTGAGTTCGGCTTGTAGTAGTTGTTGTTGTTGTTGTTCTTGCCTCCTTTCCGATTTCTACAAGCCGCCGCATAATGTCCTTCTTTGCCACAAACAAAACATTCACCCTTTTTCTTTTGAATTTGAGGATTAGATACATGGCCTTTATTTTTATTGTGCTTATGGTTAGACCTTCCATTGGACCTATGTTCATACCTTTTATTATGATTATGTGGTCTAGAGGGCCCATTCTCCACCACATTGGCTTTGGAAACAAGTTCCTTAGCATTTAAAGACATTTGCAAAAACCGATTTTTCTCTTCGATTTTGATATGAACAATGGTCTCTTGAAAAGTCATGGTTTTTCTCTTTTTTCTATATTCCAATTTATACTCTTTCCAAGAATCGGGTAATTTTTCAACAAGACATCGGGTCTTAAAAACTTCGGGTAAAACATCTCCTTCTTTAGCCAAACCATTCACAATATTTTGATATTCATAAACTTGAGAAGACACACTTTTTTCCTCGGCCATTTGAAATTGTAAAAAATTAAAGGCCATAAACTTTTTAGTACCTTCATCCTCAAAAACATACTTAGAAATCAAATCATCCCATAAATCTTTAGCAACATCATAATGTGCATAAACATCAAATAAGTCATTAGAAAGTGCATTAAGAATAGTATTCAAGCATAGCTTATTTGCACTTTGCCAAGCTTCCAAAACTTGAGCATAATTTTCGGTATCTTCATCCGGAGGCAAATCGGTAAGAACATAAGAGATTTTAGAAAAATCTAAGACGGCCAAAATCTTTTGTTTCCACCTCTTAAAATTATTTCCTTCAAAAGGCTCAATTTTAGAAGCATCGGGAAGTATTTTAGTAGCGGCTAGAATTTGTGCATCCATTTAAATCAACCTTTAAGATTGTTGGAAAAATTAGTAGTATAATGCACAATTTCTAGCAAATTAAAATATCCAATAAAGTAAATCAAAGAACAATCTCACCGAGCTATAGAGCACGCCGATGGCGTTGTCCTTAAAGGTTGATTCGCACCCCCTCGGAGCCAATGACTCGGTGTGTAGGGCTCGTGGCACGCAACCTCCCAGGATTTAACTATATAGCCTTCTCCTCCTAACTCGCACTAGTTGGAAGAGGATTGAACAACCCCTCTTTGATGGTTCCTCTTTTTAGAACACACAACACGAGCTTTGAAAAGAAAGGAAAGAATTTTGGTTGGGAGTGATCTGTTTTTTCTTGAGAGAGAGAATTTGACAGTAGTAGTCAAAGAAAGTTATGGAGGAGGAAGACATATGTGTATATATAGATTTTTTAGTTTGACCAAGTCTTCAAGTGCTAGCTGTTAACAGCTAGAAACTGATGGTGTTAACGGGCAAGACTGCCCAACGGAAAACCAACGGGCAAATGCCCAACGGCTAGTAACAGTAAAAATTGTTTTGGGCTAAAACAATTTTTTGTGGCTTTGAATAAAAACTTAAATCCAATTACACATGGGCCTAATTTTAAGAACACATATAATTACCCAAATCCCAAATAAAATATATGGCCCAAAAAGTGTTTTGAAATATTCTTGTATACTAAATATACAACACTAGGCATATCGTCCTCAACTTCCTTGCTCTCTGAATCACTTGTTCTCTGCAAGTCCATCTCCCTGCAAATCAATCAAGTTTAAACAGTGTTAGAGCCAGGGGCGGATCCAATGTAAACACAGGCGGGTCACGTGACCCAAGTCACCCAGCTGAAAATATTGGGAATTTTTGTGTGTGAATCAAAAGAGAAAGTAATATATGGTAAACTACCGCAGGTTTAATAATTGTGTCGTCTAGTTCTGTTGGAAAAGGTTTTGGTCTTTCACCTGGTTGGTGCAAGTTCGAAACTTGCCACCACCATTTAGTTTTTATCTTTTTCTAAACAAGGTTGCGAGAGTGGAAAAATAAATCTTCAAAACTTGATCCTAAAGTCATTCTGCCACCACACCCAAATACACACCCATACTCACAATAGGGGTGGAGCCTGCACACACTACACATCCAGTATGTGTGGGCCCCACCCTTATTATGAGTGTGAGTGTGTATTTGGTTGTGTGGTTGGGTGTGGTGTTAAAATTATTGTTCTACTAATAACACCAATAAAAATGTAATAAATGATCTAGAAAAAATACAGAAACACTAACATTCATTTTTTTATTCTGGTTATATTTTTCTGAACAAATGTTCTCTTTGCATTGGATTGTGGGTATTTTTATTAATTTATGCTCGAAAAGTTACCCATCTATCTGAATTTTCTTGATCCGCCAGTGGTACTTAGAGCCAGCACGTTGTTGCATACTTGGAATTTGTTAAACGCGAGAAGAAAGAGAGAACCATGCACAGAGTAAAAAATTCCCTCAAAACTTGTAAAAGAACAAAGTGGGATGTTTGAAGTAATGGTATTTGTTCAAAGAATGTATGTATAGCCAGAGAATCATGTTAAACACAATGGATAGCTGGAAATTGAAGGTCGAAGAAGTTTAATTACCAGATTCCGGCCGGCAGATTGAGAACGAATTCTGCGGGTAAGGCTTCCTGTGCTAGCTTCACTGTCTTCTACTATTAGTTCCGGAGCCACACCCACAATGTCTTCAACTCCCACGCCCCAGGCGGCCTTTAACTAAAGCATTTGCTTTTTATTGCTCAAGGTTTAACAGAGCAAAGAGAGGTTATAATTTTTCAGGGTGGCAAAAATTAATGGACAGTTTACCACGAAACTTCCTGGCTAGGGCTCCTTCCTTCCTTGGTTCTTCAGCCAAATTAAAAGGGTTGCATGAAATTTCCTATGCCCTTCGTGGATACCTTTACATAATCCCGCTTTACAAATTCTGATCGATGGCTTCTTTTATGAATTATTGTAGCTTGTTTTTATGCTCATTAGTATTTATAGCTCATTTTATTCTTGGTTGTATGGTACAACATCCACAATTTTTGTAGCTAGTTTTATGCATTTTTACAGCTCTTTTTATATTTGGATGTACGGTGCACCATTTACATTTTTTTTTTGTTCGTTATAGAATTTGTATGGCCCGAGAGATTAATTTATTGGTGGTTTATTTTATGAACTTTTGTGGTTACTTTTACGTATAATATTGTACTTAGTGTTGTTTATGACTTTTGTAATAAATAAAAAGCTGGCTCAAAATTATGAATTTTTGTAGTGTTGTTTATGAATTTCTATAGTGTAACAACTAAATTTTTTGTGTTTAATCACGAGATTTTGTGATAATTTACAAATTTTTGTAACTCAACACAAAAAGACATACCGTACCAATTTTTAGGAGTGTTTATCATAACCTTAATTGTCCTTTTATGGAGTATATCCAAGCCCGGATTTAGGTAAGGTGACGTGACCCCACCCAAAGCATAAAATATCTTACATATTTTACATAATTATGAGAAAACTTATTACATTTAGCATATGCATGCACTTGTTTATATCTCAATAATAAGGATATATAGAGAATTAATTCTATGCTACAACTTTGATGTATGAATGAATTGTAATTATTGATTATACTGTTTCTCTATTTGGAGTTTTTATTTCTTAATTCACTTCATTTTTAACCATCGTGGAAAAATGTCTTAAAAGAATGTCATCAATAAAACAACTTATCATTCTTTAAATTTGTCGATGTCAATGTGATTTGCTCTAAAGTTTTTGTCTAAAATCTTGCACCTATTTTTAGATGCCTTTCCAAAAATTCGAGCCTGACTATGGGTACACTATCTAGTATACACCAAATGTACGATCGAAACCGTTAAATTTATTAAAATATTTTTTTTATAGATTCTTGTAAAAAATGAGCCCAATTTGATATCTCTAAGAGCTCAATTTCTTTTTTGTTCGATTTCCTAAAAGACAAATGAACAAAGAGTTGATTAATTACTTTGTTTTTGGAGGAATTTTTCAAAAAATATTTTAAACAAATTGAGCGGCTTCGATCATTTATGTAAAACTCCAAAGTGGATCTCTGACGACCTGGGGTATAGTTTTAGTGAATTCTTAATAACTATGCATTACAAACTTTCATAGCTCCTATGTGACGGTAAGAAGCATGATCCTTTTTTTTTTTTTTTTGATAGGCAAAGTTTTATTAAAAACGGGAAGAGAGAAAAAGGAAATCCAACAAAAAGTTTGACAGTACATCACATGAGCCGAAACCCAGCCCCAAAGGTCTAATACGGGAGCCTAAAGATAAAATAATCAAGTGCACCCGTTACCCAAATAAACAAAACAAACATGCCGAAAAAGACCTGCCCGGCAGACCCAAACCTCACAAAAGCCTAACCCGCTGCTTAACCGCTGCCACACAAAACACTGTAGGCATCACCGCCCGGACCGGTACCACCAACCAACTGCCACGCCGTTAAGCAGATCTGGTCACTCCCAGATGTAGATGACCAACGGTAAGAAGAAACCCGACAGACCCACCAAAATAATGCAAAACGGCCTACGACGACATAGTGGAAACAAAGAGGAGCAGTGTGAAGAAGCATGATCATTGCTTGAGGAGTTATAAGGGGTTTTTTTGAGGAAAAGATTTTTCTTTTATGAAATATGAATTAGGACAACAACATAAAATTAAGTATAACCATCTCTTAAAAAAAATCCATATTAGGTCGTCGCTAGTCCGGTTCCTTACGAAATGCTTGCCACTGACAAAGCAGTTGCATCGGATTCTCCTTGTCGATATCAGTTCTAAGTTAACTGTTCAATACCTGAAAAAGGTATCTCGAACAGCCATTTTGTAAGCGTCTTTATCGATATTTAAAAAAATTGATTTTCTTACAGAGATCCTAAACAAACTATTTTAAACAAAATAAGTGGCTCAAACATGGGCGGATCTAGTGTAGACACAACGGAGTTATGTGACCCCCTAAAAATTGGGCTCCAAAGAAGAGACCCAAAGTCTAGGAAAGTACTAATATATACCCATTTTTGAATTAAATAATAAAAATTGACGTGAGTTTACCTACGACTTTGAAACATATAGGGAGAGGTAACCCATCTATAGAAAATCTCTGAATCCGCCACTAGGCTCAGATTATTTTGTAGGACCTGAAACGGGTCCAAAAATGTGTATGCTCATGCTGTATCATCTATCTATCTATCTATCAATATATTATAGAAATGTGTGTGAGCCTTCGAAGCCTCCAAACTTTAAATCCTACTTTTATAGGTTTTTGATTTATTATAAAAAAAAAATAAAGAGAGAAATAGAGAGGGGGAGAGAAATGTGGGGATGTGGGGGAAGAGAGAGGGAGGAGGGAACGCGGAAAAGGGAGGGAGAGAGACTCTTAGGGTTGAATATGGAGAAAAAATTATTCTATACACCTGGAATATTATCACGTGATACTTCAAAATTATTTTCCACACACATGTGTCTTTTAGTGCATAGAATGAGATCAGTGCTAACATGCATTGAACACGAAACCGAAAAAAATATGAAATTATCTTTTTTATCAACTAGCATTGTGTCCGTTTGATGCACAAAGACCAAAAACCACCAATGTGATTTTTTTATCTCGTGCATCAAACGGGCACAGACGCTAATGTGTACATGAATGTATGTACTCAGATCTTTTTCGATTAATTTTTGGGTCGGTGAGTATTTCGTTCACGAAGCTTCCTTTCTCTTTTTGGATATAAGCTTTCTTTTTTGGAAAAAAAGAGGGTAGTATCTGGTAAAATCCCCAGAAAATTCCACGGAGCTTACACGAAGAGAATTCCACGGAGCTAACACGGAGCTTACGCGAAGAAAAAAGCAAGGTAAATGCTTAACCCTTTAGGCTGCTACACACATACGAAAGCGCACAGATTGTGCACATATTTTTTGTGGGGTTTACCATGGGTCTCATACAAACGATCCAATCGAATCAGTAAATGTATAACACTTTTTCAAGAGTTTCCGTAAAAAATCAGCTCAATCCGATACCTATAGGTTCTCGATTCAATCATCTAACTTTTCATTGAGATTTTTGGATAATGAAAAGTTAAATAATTGGATCGAATACCTATAAGTATCGGGTTAAACTGATTTTTTACAGAGACCCTTGAAAAAGTATTTTACATTTACTGAACGGCTCACACCATTTGTATAAAATCCGTGGTGGATCCAAAAAAAAAAATCTATACACAATCCATACAAAAAGTATATGAGTGGACAGACTTTCTGTTTTTCTTCTCAGTTTCAACACAAGAGAGAGAAAAATGGCAGTACAGTACAAGTCTACTAGCAGTAGAAAGTAATGTTGAAAGCAAGGAAACTGCTTTGGCCCCTTTTCTTTTCAGCTTCCATGAAGCTTCCAGTATGCTAGTGAGTATTTTCCACCTTGTTTGTATAGGTAAAAAAATTACTCCACCCGTCCCGATTTGTTTGTCCATTTTTTGACTTTTTGAGAGCGTTTGACCTCTAAAAAAATTCTTTATAATTTTCAATTTGTAATGTTTTTAATATGTAATCTGGATCTTCTTTGGTATATCTCAATTAGTTTTATTATGCAAAATCATAAAAAAAACATTATAAAATGAAAGATATAATTATATTTTTGAAAGACACGAATTTCGATAATTGAACAAACAAATTGGGATGGAGGGAGTATATACTTATTCGAACAAGATAGATAGATGAGTTCTAATAACATAATGTTTCTTATCATCACATAATCAATGGTCAGTATCCAACAAATAAAAGTTCCATGCATAATAGGTGGTCAAATTATTATTATTTTTTGAACAGGGTCAAATTATTCAATGCTCCTAAATTTAGCACAGCCCACATGGTGCTTAAGGACTCTCCAACACCACACATTCTTATATGTTTCACGACATATGTATGAGCTGCATATGAATATGTGGGCTGGAATGAATCAGAGCACGGTCACGTGATGCTCCGAGACTATTGAATAATTACCTTAATAGGTATTTGAATAAAGGTCTACAAGGGTTCATGGCCAATATCTTTGTTTTCACAAGAAAATGTAACCATCTTTTACGGGTAAAAAAGTAACCATCTTTTATGGGTAAAAAAGAAAAAGAAAAAGAAAAGGCTAAGCACCCTTGAGAAAGTAAAGAAGGTACAAAACTTACATAAATTTTGAAACAAAATTTACGTAACGAAATCGACTAGGACAACTGAAACAGCGAAAATGTCTTGATAATGTTTTAGACAAATATTGCTAAAAAGTACCCAAAAATGAGCATTTTGTTTTATCTCGTCTTTATTGAAAAAATCACATTTGTCAAAATTTATTATTTGTTTGATTAGTCGCGGAAAGAAGCAATCAAAAAAAATTAAATAAATGTATATCAAAGTTGAAAACTTACACTAGAGATGAAAAAGGACTATAAAAGCTACAATTTGGGTTCTGTCACCTTGAGGATACTCTTGTTAATATTTGGACAAAATGCAAGACTTGTCTTTTTATAGGCGAGAGAAGTTAGAAAAATAAAAATATTTTGATGAAATTCAGAAAATACGCTCAACACTAACAAAAATTATAAGTCGTGACTTTTTGGTATTTATTATTTTATGTGTCATTCAAAATAAAGATACAGAGTTAACGACAGGGGGAACCTTACTAATAGTTTCAAAAATAAGGGAGGTGATCGTAATTTTCAAAATCAAAGGGGAGGTTAGTGTATTTGGTAGAAACTTCAAGGGAGGTCAACGTAATTTATCCTATTTTAAAAGACCACAAGTTGAAATGTTTCTAAGCACATAGGTCGTGTGTTCGACCCTTGTCCTCTTCAACGTTCATTGGAAAAAAATGTTTGAAGAAAGCTGCGTCATGTGTGTAATTGGAACTTATGAAAAGGAAATGAAAGAATGAAAAGGAAATGAAAGAAAAGAAGATTTGAAGAAAATATAAAGAAAAATGTACTGTACATAAACTTTTGTTTTCTTACAAGATGCTAAAATGACATAAATTGTTGCCCATTTTTGTTAGTGGAAACTTGTCCTAAGTAAGAGCATGAAGCATATTAAAAATTGGAGTAGGAGGGTTATCCAGCAGAGGTGTAGTAGATGGGGGAGGGAGAAGGTTTTATTTATTTATTTATCAAAACACAAACATAATATCATATCATAAATAAAAAGTAGCGCACATCCACTTATACAAGACCACCGAAAGGAAAAAGAAAATCCAAAGCAAACCCATGCTATACACCTCTAACGGAACATAGACCCGACAAGCTTGCACACCCAAGATAAAGGACAAATAGCAAATCCTAACAGAAAACATCACAACACTAACACCAGCAACATCAAACACATCATAAACCTAAAAAACAAATATCAGTACTAGAAGAGAAAATCAATGCAATGCCCGGCGTTGGGGGCCGTGATAGGAATGCGGATCATCTTCTATAATCCATTCCCGCTTCCGCTTACTCCGAAAGGGATGCGACAATTTCTTATCACAACCATAACTACCTGCAACACTATTGACCTTCATTCGCTTTTGATTGCCAAAGTGCCTGACAAAAGCACTGTCACAATCCTCCATCCGGTATCGCCATAAAGCTACAACCCTCTTAGCCCTCAAATTCTGAGGCCCCAAGGCAGAATCCTGAAAGCCATTTTCAACCCCGTTAGACGGAGAGTCCTCAACGCTCAGCTTATGTTGGTCAGATGCTAAAGAGTCAGTTGCACAGCTGCTTGGAGAAGATGGAATCTCTTCCACCACTTCCATATATGAAGGAATAGGAAGATCAGGCACACTAACCAAAGGAGTATCACCCTCCAAGACATCAACACAAACCTCCTGAGACACATGACCATCCAGGCTACAAAGCTGACTGACAATCAAAGATGGTTTTTGAACTTTAGCTTCCACAGTTGAGAGGCTAGCCATATGGAAAAAACGAAACCTCTTATTTGAATCTCGAAGACTGCCGGCAACTTACTAAGAGAACATCTCGCCCCATAATGACCTTTTTCGGTCGATGGTGAAACAACCCACCACCACAGGACTTCAACTTCTTACTAGGTCCTTCAAACCATACAAACCTACTAGATGACCCCGAGCCACTAACAGGAACGCAACAGTCAATCTTAGACTTTGTAGCAGCACAACCAGAAGAAACTATGGCATAAGTGTCGTTGGACACAACTCCCAAACAACCGGTCCCAACCGCCTCACATGCCTCCATAGTAGCAGTAGCCCGTGAAGATTCCCCAATATGAAAATTAGTAGAAGCAAAGAAACCCCCACAGGATTGAGTAGAAAACTCCCGATCCTCAAAATTCATATCCTTCGAATCAAAATGGTCCCAATTGCCACAGACTTCTTCCCAAGGCTCATAAGCTGAATCAAACAACTCATGAAACTTAGCTTCACTAAACAACAAGTTTTGACATTTTAGCTTATTGTTCACGCTAAGCAACAACTTATTGGGTTTTTTTGGATCAAAAATTGAGAAAATATATTAATAATAGCCAAGCGGCACTTACATAACAAAGTACATTATAAATATCTTGGACAAAATCAAACTAATCATCAAATTATTGTAAAACAAGAAAAGCACAAGGCAATCGATGCCTTTCACCCCAACTCAAATGTTGAACCTGACGCAAACAGCGGAACTCGCGATCTGCTATATATTCATACCTAGAATCAGCAATCTCAAAAGAGATAAAATGCTAGCCAAAGATAAAAGATAACAAATACCCCGGCGATTAGATGGACTTCAACCAAGTATGAACGCCCCAATGAACTATGGCATAAGGGTCGTTGGACACAACTCCCAAACAACCGGTCCCAACCGCCTCACATGCCTCCATAGTAGCAGTAGCCCGTGAAGATTCCCCAATATAAAAATTAGTAGAAGCAAAGAAACCCCCACAGGATTGAGTAGAAAACTCCCGATCCTCAAAATCCATATCCTTCGAATCAAAATGGTCCCAATTGCCACAGACTTCTTCCCAAGGCTCATAAGCTGAATCAAACAACTCATGAAACTTAGCTTCACTAAACAACAAGTTTTGACATTTTAGCTTATTGTTCACGTTAAGAAACAACTTATTGGGTTTTTTTGGATCAAAAATTGAGAAAATATATTAATAATAGCCAAGCGGCACTTACATAACAAAGTACATTATAAATATCTTGGACAAAATCAAACTAATCATCAAATTATTGTAAAACAAGAAAAGCACAAGGCAATCGATGCCTTTCACCCCGACTCAAACGTTGAACCTGACGCAAACAGCGGCACTCGCGATCTGCTATATATTCATACCTAGAATCAGCAATCTCAAAAGAGATAAAGTGCTAGCCAAAGATAAAAGATAACAAATACCCCGGCGATTAGATGGACTTCAACCAAGTATGAACGCCCCAATGAACTTTCAAAAAAATTACAGATCTGACAAACCTCCCCTAGTTGCCCGCCAAAAATATCATGTACAGTAAGAGCTCTGTTGACATGAATATCATTGTGAAGTAACAATGTCTCTGAAAGAACCCGATCTATAGACAAATATTCATCCAAAGACGAAACTAAACTCTCGAGAAAATGAGAGACAAAATTCTCACAGATCAAACGACAAGTCATTGATATGAAGAGACAAAAGAAAAACAAAATAAAGAGAAAAATATAGAAGTTTTTCTCTCCCACCACCGTTTAAGGGTGTGAACCCTAGGGGGAGCGGAAGGGAGAAGAAATGTAATAACTTGCACTAACTGACCTGCATAACCATTAGCCTAGTCACGTGGTTCAAAAGGTTAATCTCAAGCTTGTAACAACCCGTAATTTTTATCATTAATAATATCATGTAAAAAGTGTTATTCGTAATAATAAAATTCTTTTCCTTAATAGATATATACAAATATAATCATCTTATCCTATTTATCTTATTTATATATATATATATATATATATATATATATATATATATATATATATATATATATATATATATTTCAATTTGCATGCATGCATGTATGCACACTCCTTCCATCTCTCCCTCTCCTCCTCAGTCTCTACTTCCTCCCTGATCATATATTCGTCCTTATCTCGTCCATCTCAAAGCCCAAGAGATAGAATTTTTATTAATACAATCTTATCACCCTTTTCAAAACTCTCCTATAAATACCCTATCACTTCGACCCTAGGGCACACCACGATACTCCCCACACCCCACCAGTCCAAAAGAGAGAGAAAAATCGGAGAAAACTAAGTTCCAATCCATAGAGTTTTAGAGAGAAAAAGTGAGAAAGAAAAAAGTGGGTTTTGTACCAAGATCCAACCGAAATCCAATTTGATCATTCCAAACACCTTCTACGACCCCTAGCATCACCAAACACCCCTCAATTCGATCCCAAGGTCTCCCGATCAAAGAACCCGAAGTCTTCTTCCCCAAAATTCAAGATTCGTTTTTAAATCAATCCGATCCAATTCAAGGTATTATAATCCATTCAAACCTCTTCTCTATGTATATTAAGTGTTTATATGCTTAACCCTATGCCCCGAACGAACCCATGCATCGAAACCATGACGAGAAGATAAAAAAAAAAGGAAATCTGGACGCGACCTTGCGGCCGCGACCTTCGGGATTTCCAGCCACAAGAACCAGGCCCTCCAACCTTGCGGGCCGCAAGGTCAACTCGGCCAGATCTTGCAGTAGATACTGTTTTGATTCGGAATCGTTTTGTGACCTCCCGAACACCATTTTTGACCCCAGGACTATTTTTCCTAAACTTTTCACACCTTAAAGATCATACCTTGTCAATGTCATATTTTATTTATTTATTTATCTATTTATTAATTAGTTATGCGTTATCTTTCAAGATTTTACAAACGAAAATTTTTTGCGACCTTCCGAACAACGTTTTTGACACCCGAACTATTTTTCCTAAACTTCTCGCACCTCAAAGATGATATCTTGTTAGTTTCAAATTTTATTTATTTAATTATCTATTTATTATTTATTTTATAAAATTTTCAATCGAAAAATCTTTGCGACCTCATAATTCATGTCATTAATGCCCGAATAATTTTTTTTAGACTCTTTATATTCCTAAGATGAAACTTTGTTAATCCCAACATATTTTATTCATTAGATTATTTATTATCTATTTATTTTACTTTCAGCAACTTTCGTTAATATCTTTATTAAAAAAATCCCGCGACCCTCCGAACCCAACTTTTGATACTCAACTGGTTGCATAGGACTTTTAGGACTCTTATTAAGGTCATGTTAATTATTCTAATATTTTTATCTAATTAATGTATTTAATTAGTTTTTAATCAATCTAATTACTTAGAAATAATTAATGAGAGCCTAGAAATTTTTTTTTTTAAATTCTTTTAAAAAGTTCTTACTTATTATCATCTTGGTCATACGAGATTAAGGGCAACGACCCATTCATAAAAAGTTACGTGATTGCATTGCTTACTAATTATTTTGTTTATTATTTGATTAATTGTATATTGCACCACTACTTGATTTGAATGCTAGATGAGACCTTAGAGATATGGGATGGTATGCGAAATAGAATTTGCTTAGATGATGCTAGGTAATGGATAAATTGAGAAGTTTTTTCTTTTTAGAGATTGCTTGCAGGTGGGATTTTGAGATGTGATGAGATTTATGATGAGATTGAAATTGGCAGGAGTCTAGTGACGAATTGATAGACTGGCGGGAGTCCAGTGATGATTGTGAAGTAGTTTATGAAGTGGTGTATAAGATAAGCGAACCCTAGTTGTGATTCAGACATGATAAGCTTTTCCTTTGTTGTAGTTATTGGGGTGCACACTCGACATATAACTTAGGTGTATCTGCGACAGCAAAGGGAAGTGATCTCATGGAACCCAGCATGGCTAGCGGTTGGGGATGAAAGATCTCGTGGATGAGATCTTAGATTTCACATTAGAATAATGAATACTAATAAATTGGTGTTTGTAAATTTCTGTTATACTTTTAGCATCTTTATTATCTTTTTACTTGCTAGCTGTAAAGTAAGAGGGATAGTTGGGTTGGATTATACTGCGGGGTGAACTCTATCACTCAGGTACGGATTGCTTGGCATCTGTGCCAGATTTTGCAGAAAATCAAGAAGAGACACAGAACCCCGAAGGCGAGCAGTTTTATGCAGAGAAGAATCCAAAGATAGGAGCCGAGCCAGAAGATATTTGGGATCCGTATCAAACCTAGGAGTCGGCTCTGTACTTTGTCTATCACAAAGACTATTTTTAGTATTTCTACAGTGATTTGTAATAAATGAATCTTTATGTTGAACTATCTATTTTGGATTTTGAACTTGCATTTAATAATTTTTTTAGCAATTAATATTTAATACCTCCGATTTTATTTTCGAAAATTGAGGCGTTATAGAGTTATACAATAGCCTTGGACGTTTCGTTATATACCGCTTACAATTACCACATCTCTCCGATGTGGAACTAAACCCGAATGGGCTCTCACAATCTCCCTGGTTAGGATCACTACGTTTTCGTTGCGTTCTCACAGTCCATCACTTTCACTCATCAAGCGATGTGAGACAAGTGTTTGCTTAAGCATGTCAAGCTCATCTCATGTGGGACCCACTCAAGCATGACGAGCACATCGAGCTCCTCACTTATCGAGCCCACCCAAGCACGTCTCATCACGGGACCCGTCTCACACTTTCGGTTAGGGTCGACCCTAATACCACCTGTAATGACCCGCATCAGCTGACCTGCATAACCTTTAGCCTAACCACATGACTCAAAAGGTTAACCTCGAATTATACAATAGCCCTAGACGTTTTGTTATATACCACATACAATTCTGAGACTCAACTCAAATGGGCTCTCACAAGAAGTATATTGGTGGCGACTAGGGTTTGAGAGAGAGAGAGAGAGAGAGAGAGAGAGAGAGAGAGAGAGAGAGAGAGAGAGAGAGAGAGAGAGAGAGAGAGCTCACTAGCAACATCTAGGAGGTTTTAAACCTGAAATCTCGAGAGGAAGCAAACCCCCTAAGTTCGAACCTTTGAGCACTAGGTAACAACTTATTGGTTAGAAGAAACAACTTGACAGGTTTCAACAATTTTTCGCTCACCTACCCATCTGCAACTTATTATTGGTTAGTGGAAAAAACCAACAACTTATCTTTCTCGAAACTTATTTCCTACCCGGGGGGGGGGGGGGGGTTCAGTTCACGTCCAGTGTGGACTATGGTCCAGTTCGGCGTTTGTGGGTCCTTTTCAGGCCCAAAATAATGATCGGAACCGTTCATCTTTTAGAGCTCGTTGAGAACATCGGTCACATGAAAAATCACGTTGTAACGCACCTGACTTTTGGTCAATAAAAAATTCGTTAAATATTTGAATTTTATTTGAATTACTTATTTTTACTTTCAGTAATCCGTCGTAATTAGATTCTAGTCCTTCGGGGCCAATCGAATTAGATTCCAACCGACTACTTGGAGGAACCGAGCAACCAAACTCACCTAGTTACTAGATGAACCTTTTGCCTTTACCCTTTGGTCCATAATGTTAGGGTAATTTTTGTCCATTGGACAATAAGCTTTTCATTATAATATTTGACTAAAAGTACATGTAGTCTTTTCAAAATCTTATTTTTAAGATAAAAAGTACTTGTACTTCTTTTATCCATTGGTTATTAACCGCTAGGGAATTTATTACTCATTGGGTAATAGAGTTATTCTTTCAACTAGTACTAGGGTTTATTAAACTAGTTTTTTTCCTAATTGCCCATGTGATGTTGTACCTTTATTTTATTAAGTATGTACTTTTGACTTAAGACCTAAGTTTTCCTAAGTACTTTTATATTATTTTATATGGGGATTTTGTACCCAATTGGATTAATTTATTAGGGAGTTGATCTTTCTACAGTATATTAGTACACTAGTTTATTAGTTTAATCCAACATGTGCTTATTTATTTGTTTAATAGGAAATCTTAGCCTTTAAGTTTCTTTGATTTAAAGTACCAAAAGTACCCATTATTTATTGTTTACTTGTACATAGAAGAATATACATATATATATATATATATATATATATATATATATATATATATATATATATATATATATATATATGCACTAGTACTTGTGAGAGAGAGAGAGAGAGAGAGAGGGAGAGGGAGAGGGAAGCCGAGAAAGAGAGAGGGAGGGAGAGAGAGAGAAAGATTTGGTTGTACCTTGACTTGATTCACCATGATCTTCTTACATCTTTCAAATCCTTGGGTGAATCTTCTTCCTAGCCAAACCTAACTCTCACCATTGTACTTCTATTATTGTTTAAACACCAAATCTTGTACAATATATCTTCCCTCCATCAAATCTTCCAAAAATCTTCCATAACCAAATCCTTGGTACAAATCTTAGCCTTGCAAGCCTAGTCCAAGATTGCTTGACAAGTGTCAAAATTTGAAGTATGGAGAGAGAGAGGGGGGCCGGCCTTAGAGAGAGAGAGGGAGCTCAAGTTTTGGCTATAAATAGAGCCATTCCCATGCCATTCAACTCACACCTTTCCATTCTTCAACTTCTCTCTCTAGAATTTCTTGTTCTTTCTTTTGTTCTTCTTGTTCTTGAGTTCTTCTTGTGTTCTTCAAGAAACTCATCCAAGACCGTCACTAAACCGCCACCCGACCACCCTTCGATCCATAAAGTAGAGTAGTGTTAGTCAAGAAAAAGTTTCGAGAGACACCATTCTCTTTCGAAGCTCCCGAAGGCATACCGTAGGAAGTTACTCCGTCCGATAGCCGACTTGCCTTTCGTAGTCGTCACTACCGCCAAGAAGAATGGTAGATTCTCCTTATCTACTACTCCTAATTATATGTAGTGCATCCTTACTTACTTATCTCGAAGTATTTGTATTTTTTTAAGATGGTTATGAGTATGCATATATGAGTTGTTTGTATTATTTGTGGTGTGATAAAGCGGCGTTGTGCTTTGAGTAAGCATAAGTGATTTCACTCCAAGGGCGTCTGTACATGTGGCGTTATGCTATAAGTGATGATTGAGCATGATAAGTAGTATTGAGTTGGATGATCTTGTTAGAATATTTCATGCTTACTTTTATTCTACCGCGGAGTCTTTGCATGTAAACGAGACACGAGAACCGAGAAAGTAGAAACATAATACCTAGGGTGTGGATAATGATGAGATGTGTTTTGAAAACCCGTGATGTGGCCGGACTTAGTAGCCCATCGTGTGGATTGCGAAAACCACAATGTGGTCGGACTTGGTAGCCCATTGTGTGGTGTGGGTTTTGTGTGTGTTCCAATGGGATCCCGGAATAGCGGAACCATTGTGAGGTTGTGTGCGTTCCCATGGGAACCCGGAGCAGCGGAACCATGGTGAGGTATGGCTTGGTTATCCGCGGTACGGAGCCAATGCAATTGTGTGCCAATGGGAACTCGGCGCGGCGGAACCATTGTGAGGATACTCGGGAGACCGGCCCGGCGGAACCGAGGTTGGATGTGTGGCTTGGTTATCCGCGGTATGGAGCCAATGCAATTGTATGCCAATGGAAACCCGGCGCGGCGGAACCATTGTGAGAATACTTGAAAACTCGGCGCGGCGGAACCGAGGTTGGGTGTGTTAAACCAATGATTTTGAAAGATGGATTGGTATGTGAAAATGTTGACACGGTCTACGATGAGTCACGTAAGAGAAACTCAGAAAGACATGACACCAACGCTAAATAATGAATGTGGATGTGTGATTTTTATTGTCTGTTGTTAATGATCTTTTGTTTGTAAGTTATGGGTTAGCGGGTATGGGTTTGTTCTGCTGAGCTTTTATAGCTCATGGTGTTACCTTTGTTGACTCTGACATATTATATCGGTGGCGACGTTGGTATAATGTGTCAGACCTTGTAGATGTTCAAGACGAACAGTTCACCGTGGAAGCTTTTGGAGCAGAGGAGCTTGCTAGGATGGAAGAGCAAGCAGAGTAGTATTAGGAACCCTAATTTTCTTCCTGGTTGAATAAATGTACCCTTTACTTATGATGTATTTATGATGTAATAATGAGCCAGACTCTCTTTATTATGTAATAAATGCCTCATTAACGTACCTAAAATTCGGGGGCGTTACACACGTTGATCGGATACCGTTTGATATAATTTTGAAATGAATTAAACTTGAAACAAAAAGTTGCACAACACTAGATTGCAACCCATTTAACCCATTTATCTTATGCTTAATGCATTTAAAAATGATATCAAATGGTACCTGATCAACGTAATTTTTTACATGGCTAATGTTCTTGACGAGCTTT